>NW_027411615.1:26703450-27308492 GCF_049639745.1 Rhodnius prolixus
GGAAGTCGAGTGATTTTCAAAAAATGGACGAAAAAGAATTTCGTGTGTTGATTAAACACTACTTTATGAAAGGCAAAACGCCTCAGGAGACTAAAGAGAAGCTTGACAAACATTATGGTGACTCTGCACCTTCGATTAGAACAGTTTATAAGTGGTTTCAAAATTTTCGGAGTGGCCATATGGGCACAAGTGACGCTGAACGTTCTGGACGCCCTGTTGAGGTTACTACTCTAGAAATAATTGATAAAATCCATGATATGGTGATGGTTGACAGAAGAGTGAAGGTGCGTGAGATTGCTAGTGCTGTGGGCATCTCGAATGAACGGGTACATAATATTTTGCATCAACATTTGGACATGAAAAAGCTATCCGCAAGATGGGTGCCACGATTGCTCACGCTTGACCAAAAACGAAATCGTGTGAAGTGTTGCAAGGACGGTTTGCAGCTGTTCCAGAAGAATCCGCATGACTTCAAGCGTCGTTTCGTCACTGTGGATGAAACATGGATTCATCACTACACTCCTGAGACCAAAGAACAATCTAAACAATGGGTTACCAAGGGGGAATCTGCGCCAAAAAAGGCGAAGACCGTTCCTTCGGCCAGAAAGATTATGGCGTCTGTCTTTTGGGATTCGCAAGGAATAATCCTCATCGACTATCTGGAAAAGGGTAAAACTATTACAGGTGCATATTATTCATCGTTATTGGACCGTTTGAAAACCGAGCAGCAAGAAAAACGCCCACGATTGGCCCACAAAAAAGTCCTTTTCTATCACGACAACGCACCAGCTCACACCTCAGCAGTTGTGGTCGCAAAATTAATGGAAATAGGGTTCCAACTCGTTTCACATCCCCCCTATTCTCCAGACTTGGCTCCCTCGGACTACTATTTGTTCCCCAATATGAAGAAATGGCTGGCGGGAAAAAGATTTTATTCAAACGAGGAGGTGATTTCAGAAACGAATGGCTATTTTTCAGACTTGGACAAATCCTATTATTCGGAAGGGATCAACAAACTAGAGCAGCGTTTGACGAAGTGTATAAGCCTAAAAGGAGACTATGTTGAAAAATAAAAAAGGTTTACCCCAAAAAATTAAGTAGTTTTTATTTTTGCACGGACTTTTCAAACGACCCTCGTACTTACTGGTTCACCCTGTATGTTCAATCTAGTAGCAAAAAAATAGCAGAATAATTATTAAAATTTTAATTGAACCAAGTTACTGATACTTTGCACCATCAAGTTATCGTGGAAAGAAATGCGCGTGTAACATTTAATTAAATTCAAGGACAAACTATCGTTGATAACTATAAGAATATAAATTTATCCTTAACACTATCTAATAGTTTCACTTATTTTTTTTTTACAAAAATACATTTTTTTTAGAGTGTATTTTTTTTTAATAAACTTCCAAACTAATTGAATTTTATTTTTTGATTTATCAAGGGAAAGTTTCATCGATTACAGAGATAATGTTAGGTAAAATTCAGCCCAAGGGTGTAATTTCATCAAAAGTGTATTTGAGCGTAAATAAAAGAGGAATTTAATTTTCTCGACTAATTTTATAAGTTGAAAGGTAGTTTTATTTTGCTGGATTTAGTTCATTATAAAAAATGGAATGAAAAATGGACTAAGGAATACTCAGTAAATTGATCTTAAGTGGCAGTGCCATTGTTGTAAATTGTGAATTCGACATTTTTTTAAACAGAAAAGCCTGGGTTTTTGCACCTTATTTTTTAAAAATATACAGTTTCCTGCTGCTAGACTTTTATTACTTTTTATAAATATGGAACACAATAATTTCTTTAATAGACAACAATATGTTCTAAATATAATGAGTCTAAGGCCTTTTTTATTATATATTTAACACTGTCAAGGGACCCACAAAAGTGAAACTCTAATCTTCATACTGTGGGAAATTTCTCGAATGAAAGATTTCCTGCTTTATTCAAGGTCGGCTGCTTGAATGGATTTCTTGGTGATTAGAGAGAGTGAAGAATTACCCGCAACTTGAGAATATGCTTATCAACCTTAGGACAATTCCACTGAAAGTTTGTTTCAACTGATTTAAATGGAAGCGCCAGTACTAAACTCTGGAAGGCAAGAAGAAAATGGAGTACTTCGGTGGAGTTGTTGACTCAATTTACTTTACCACTCTCTGGGGGGCTGCCACCAGCCGGTGAATGTCTCAGCGAACATGTTTTCCACCTTAACAGATTGTTAGAACTAAAGATTTTCTTACGCTGGTTGTTACTGTTCAATTTAATTATATAATGATTAAATATTTGATCTAAATATAAATTAGAAAATGAATAAAAGCAAAATATTTATGTTGACTATACTGCTGATAATACCGAGGAGACTGATGCTGCTACAGGAGAACTATGCATGCGCCAAGTCCTAACGACCGACAGCTGTGCAGCGTAAAGCCTTCTCTTTCAATTGCAGCGTCTCCCGTGTTTGTAGAGAAATCAGTCCTAACCGGAACCGTCGTTTCGTGTAAGAGGTGTTAGTTTCGTTTTGCCGAAAACATCGATACTACACATGTAGGCCATCCGCCTTATTCGCCTGACCTGACCCAATGTGACTTTTATATGTTCCCCAAAATCAAATCTGCATTAAAAGGAACACGATTTCAGTCCGTTGAAGCTGTGAAAGAAAAAGCGGCACGCGTCATGCAGGAGCTCACAGAAAAAGACTTCCAGCACTGTTTCGAACAATGGTAAATTCGCATGGAGGGTTGTAGGGATAGAGGAGGGGTGAATATTGAAGGTGATAATAACTAAATATGTATAAATTTAAAATAAAATGTTTTACAGCAATAGTCTCGTTATTTAATAGCCACACCTCGTATTATTCTCCAATTACACTGGTGATCTTACAATTCGGTATTTTGGATAAAAGTGTTTTTTTTGTATTGCAATTATTAACATTGATGTCACTGAATGCATATTTGAACATGCATGCGCCCGCGCAATAGCTGACTCCAAGAGGTGAAGGTACCCAACGGTAACACCGGATTAACCTGAGTTAATCGTCACAGGATGAGGAAATTGCCAGGCCACTAGCGTTTGGGGCGGTTATCTGATTCTTATTCTTTATTATACCAATACTTCTAAGGATCTGAGATGGGATAAAAGGTTTCGATGTGCCACTGTTGGGTCGCCGGTGTGGATAAAGAATTGCGGTGTCGTCTGCATCTGTGAATGAGATGGATTCTGTATAGGTAGGGGATGTTCGTTCTGTATACTGTACATAGGATGAAACCAAGGATTTCTGCCTTATTGGATACCCATTTCGGCTGAGCATATAGGAGAAAGAGGAGGGCCAATTTGCATGCAGAAATACTGTTCAGTCAAAAAGGATTTCAGGATAAGGAAATAAGTGAACGGAAGTTATATCCTTTAAGTTTCCAGAGCAGCTATCACCACACTCGATCGAGTGCTTGCTTCACACATCAAGGAGCAACACTCCATCTTCTCAAGGGACAATGCTATGGCGTCTACAACGCGATGGCACTGCTGTATTGTGGAATGGTAAAGTCTGAACCCAAAAACTGGTGTTCAGGGATGTCAGAGGATTCGAGTAAGCGAAGGATATATGTTTGAGGAGGCGTTTTTCAAGGTTTTAACCAAAAAACCGGATTGTAGAAGTAAAAGTTGGACTTGTCAGCAAGTGAAGTGCAAGGCGGAAACATAAGTGATGGCGAAGTCTCTTCAAGACGTCTGAGCGGCAATGCATGAAAAAAAAGTGAAATTATCAAAAAAGACTATATTTAAGAACAAATCAACTTTCAAAATAAGATTGAACTTAAAATTCAAATTAACTTTTTTGTCAGTTAATAACTTAATCACAGATAGAAGACCTTATTTCCGTTATAAAAACATTTACACAGTTCCGTAATTCTAGGTTGATCTCTGTATCATTTTGCAGAGTATCAATTCACGCACTTATTCTCTCCTCTCTTGATTTATAACTCTGACAGCATCACTGGCGTTTCCCGTCCAAAATACATTTTGATCTCCATTCTGGTAGCATCCCCCACTACAATAACGTAACTCTGATCTCTCTCTCTCCTTCGTAGAAAGGCTATCCCTTATATCTCTCCTAAAGTACAATGGGTCTTTTGTTTCTGCCTAACGGATGGCCACCAGAATTCTGACCACCAACTAACTGTACCATTATTTTGTCCCAACTTATAGAATTTCCAATTATTAACTAAGATAATTTAAAATATTTGGTTACACTGGAATTTATAATTATTATTATGAGAAATTAAATAAACAATTACAATTTTCTTTCCAAAATTTTACTCGTTATATCGTAGTGGAATTTTATTTCACTTGTGTCAGAAGAAGACATGTTTTGTTTCTGCATTACGAAATGTTGCAACAACTCCATCTTTAACTAGTTAAGCGCATTTGACGTTTATATACGTCAAACCAAATCTCTTTAGCGGTGCGTTCGACGTGTATAGTCGTTGTGAAAAATATAAAATTGCCATTAACTATAAAAACTCGAAATTTTAATAAAATACAATAAGGATATAATTTGGTGAGATGTTTCCTTTATCTTACCAGTAGAACTGCCAAGTATTTTGTGCGGAGAGGGGTGGAGGGAGCCAGCCAAATGATAAATGGTTGGTACATGTTTGGTCTCCGCATTAGAGATTGGGAATTAGGCACACAAATAGAAGCACTCAACCCTTGGGCAATGCCGTTTTTACCTTAGTTGGAGGTTCAGTCCTCCAGTACGAGCATGATTTCATTTTGCACAGTTGCCTTTTCATTGTACTGTTGGCCTCCGTCCAGTGTTATTACAGACGACTCTGTCAATCACCGGCCAGTGTGCAGTAAAAAGCCTCCTTTAGAAGAGAAACATCTTAGGGCCACCATCTGGATTCGAATCTGGGATCTCCTCGTGAGAATCCAGTACTCCAACCTCATCATTATTTTTATGAAATATTTTATTGTTCTTAAAGAAAGTTTCATTAACAAAAACATCATTCAGCAAGTTATATGTAATGCATTCTACTAAAACATCTGTAATTACATTTCTGCCTAATCTCAGGCATATTAGATGTAATTATTTTATCGTTTTTTCTGGCGCACCCACAAACATTTTTTGTTTCTAAGGGTTCTCCACAACTCGTGGTACCCTTCAGCCATCGCGAGTAAATGCCTTCTTCCAAGCGCCTCGATTCTCTGCCTGTTCCTCTGTCAGACCATATCCCGCCATCATCTCCTTCAACTGTTCCCTCCTCACTTTTGGGTCTTCCTCTCCTTCTTTGGCCATCCACCTCGTTGTCCATCACCACCTTAGGCAATCTCTCTGGACCCATCCTCCTTACATGTCCATACCGAGTGCTTTAGTCTCTCTAATCTCCAGGACGTTTCTCTCCAATCCCATCCTTTCCCTTTATATCAACATTCCTCACTTTGTCCAGCCTCGAACAACCTGCAGATCTCCTCCAAAAATCCATTTCTACTGCTAGGAGTCTCTCGTGCTGTCTTCTGTTCAACACCCATGTTTCTGCGGCATAGAATAGGATACTTTGGAGAATCGATGTAAAGATCCGCTCCATAGCACTGGGTCCAATAGGCCTATTACTTTCTTCCTCTCCCTGATTCTCCTCTCTACTTCCTGCTGGGAGGAACCATCCTTTTCTACTATTGACCCAAGTTATTTAAAATGCTCCACTCTTCTAATGCGTCTACCTTCTATTTCTAAGGTACTTCCATTCGAAGTCGATAGGTGCTCCGTCTTATCAAAATTACAAACATAAATATATTTTAATGAATAAGTTGATTTGGTTGGCAGTTTTTTATAATAAGAACATAAATTGATTGTGGCTGGTGCTAAAAAGAGTAAATTTTCTTGAATGTTCAGCGTTTCGGTCACTTATGGTATCTTTCTTCAGGATTTTTTTTTCTTTGGATTTCAGTATGTCCGTTGCTTCCATCTTCCCTAACTTTACAAGCCAATACCTGAAGAAGGAGGACACCTGAGGTTTCGGAAACGTCGAACATTTAAGCAAATTAATTTATTAATTTTATTTTTTCTGGTCCCAGCCAGACTTTGAAGTTTCTATTAATATATTTTTGATATTCTTCATCAAGTTAAATGAATTTTTTATTTTCAAGGTTAAAGTCTCTGGCTTAGAAAGTATTTTAATTAAGAAAAGTAAGGCGCGTCCATAATTTTTTAAAATTAAAATTTATGTCTGCCAATTTTAAAACGAAAATAAACGTTTGAGGCGTTCATTATAATTTTTCAATTATAATTTTTTACTTAAAATAGAAAGAACATGAAAATTCAAAGCAGATTTTCTATGATTTGCTGCGATAAGCTTGGCCATGTTTTTTAAAAGCATTTAAACGTTTTTATTCGGACTTAATTATCCAGCAGACATGTTGTTTTATTTTTCAATTCAGGTTTTTTTAAATACTAAAGTCAGAACTAACATTTTTTTTTTCTTGTTACAGGTAAGAAACGCCTCACGTTTTAAGTTTTCATAAAATGGTAGAATCTCCTGTCTGGTAAGAAAAATCTTTTTATTGCTAATTGGGTTCCACCATTTACTATTACAATTTATTGTAATAAAAATTTAATAGCCAATTTTGAAAGTTGTATAATAAAGATTTATTAAGTTAAATGGCATTCCCTATAAATCGATTTGCCTCTAAATTAGGAACTTTACTTACTGATTTAAATTTCATTAATTTTCTTTTAAAACGATGAGGATGTACTTCAAAATGAAATAGCAATTTGGAGGACACTTCAGAAGCCCCACACTTTTACGTGATAATGTTTTTAATAAAACCTTGTGCTATCAGGGTTCTTATTTTCTGGGAAATCTGTGGGGCAATTTAAGAAAATAAAATAAAGTGAAACACAGTAAAGTAGCGATTTTGGTTGGCTGATTTCATCTTTCTTTCTCACCCTCTCTCTCTGATATATTTTTGGTAGAATCAACACGTTGGCCCTGTAACAGTGAACTTGGTACAAACGAGTGATGAAGTTAACGCTGTGGTAACACACCAAAACACTGATCTATTAGTAACTCTCGTAAGTAGAGAGGAGATCACGAGGCCACTGTCTTTTAAGACGTCTTTTTTGGGTGGTCAGGAAGAAATTCTAGTACAAAGATTTTGAGCTAGTGGATTGGCGGATGGCTGTAGGCTAAAGTGGTTAAGATCTGTATGCAGAGTTTGATTAGAGGCATAATAAGGAGCGTTTTAGGTTGTAGAGATTGGATTCTTTGGGATTGGTTCGTTTGGTTGAACCCCACGGCTCTATTCCATACACCATATAGGTTTTATCTTAATATTAGTAGAAATTAACCTTTTGTTTTCTAGAGACAGTTTAGATCTATCGTCTAAGAGTCTTTTAAGTTGTCGATAGCGTCTGTTTAGTCCTTTTAATTCCTAGTGTGGGGGTACCAACAATGTCTTCGGTCTAAGTAAAGCACATGGTTAGAGGGCATCATTCACTTCTGGTAGAGGTGTTAGGTTATGGAAGACTGGAGGAGGAGTAATGCGTCAAAGAGGAAAATCTAAAAGCTCAATATTGGCAGCATATACACACATTTATTTGTAAAACCACTTTTCTTTTGTATTCAGGTAAATCAAAAAACGGATATATTTTGACAGATCAAGTGAAAGATCTGCACATTTTCTCACAAGCTTTGGAAAAATTAAAAATCGATGGGGAAGGGGTAAAGGAAATGAAGAAATATCATTGGAGTGTTTTTCTATAAATGGTTAGAACTGAAATTCTCGGATTTCGGCACTGCAACATCGCTTGAGCATCTTATATTTGTAAAGTAAAGTAATCACCTATTTTTTCAGGCGGGGCTTAACGTCCAACTACCAATTAGGTGTCGTGGACGGAGGCGACTAGCAAACATACTTTACTGTAAATTTCTTTTATTAACCATTAAATAAAATCCAAAGACCGGGAATCGAACCCAGTACCACAATATTTATTAGCTTCGCCTCTAACCGCTCGGCTACCGTGGCTCCCATCTTATATTAGATTAGCTTGTATTAAAGGGCGGTTCCACCAAAAAGGGGAAGGAACTTAGGAAATCCAAAATACCCATTGTTCCCCGCCAACCCCTCATCTCAAGAGAGATAACACCAATAAATCCGTCTAAGAGTTTCCGGATAGCAGTCAATGAACTAATAAAGTAGTAACAGGAAACTAGGAAGCATGGCGACTCAATCGCCCAGTGCACTGAATAAACCTAGAAAGTTCGTTAAGATTACCAGATGCCACAATCTCCGGTAGGGAAACATTTAACCTCCCGAAGACAAGGAATCTAGTTCTAGAATAAACGGGACACTCCTCTTCAAAGTGCCGCGCATCTCATTAGGCTCACCACAGCCGGCGTAGATTGGCGACTGGGTAAGGCCGCATTTGAAAAGATGGTACGCTAAATTCGCATGTCCACTCAACATCTGAACCAAGTGGCAGATCCACGACCTTCTAATGCCAACCACAGCCGTTTTAGACAGGCTAAGAATTTCCTTAGCCTGATGGCAGTCAGCTCTCGGGTTCTCCACCGTTTCCGGTGTTGAGCACCTTTTCCTCTTCTTAGTTCCAGCGATACCTTTTTAATGCTATGTTGAAAACAAATGAACAGGCAAAATTACCCTTGCGACATGCTATGCCACAACCTTATTTATTAATTAAATAACTTCACATTGTTTATTAAATAAGCTGAACACATCATTTAAATTAACAGTAATTATTCTCTGCGCTCAACATCCTTTGGGACCGAGTTAGCTTCCAACCGACATCTATGTCCCGAACTGTTTTTACATTGTGTTATATCTAATCTTAGCACACATATAGAAGCGCATTAATTAAAGAAAAATTATTAAGAACGCGGCTAAATTTTAATATAGAATAAATAAAAATTATATATTAGTTAATTGTAATGCGGTTAACGTGTGCTAGGTTAATTGTGGTTAGTTAATTGGTCCATGGCTAGAATAAACACACAGATGGCCTTGTACTATGAACATGTAAACAAATTTGAGGCACTCTCTTTTGGAGCGCAATTAAACTTGTAATGGCGCTTAAATATTTTATATTGTTCGGCGCTAATTTGTGAAAATTTAACAATATCTTATTCTATTTTTTTTTTTATACCTCCCCTCTACAGGATTATTCGTGTGGGAGTTGGTCTAGAAGCAGGGATGGCGAACAGTTTTGAGACGTGGGTCAAATTTTGTTCATTTTTTTTTTTAGTACTAGCTCTTGGGTCACTAATGGCCCATTTGCACAAGAGTTAAGTTCTCTTAAATTACTATCGAGAATACATACTAGAGAATACTATGAGGACAGATACTAGCATCGAGAATAACAAACATGCGCATGACGCCTCATAAGGTGAAACAGGGAGGGGACGAAACAAGTGCTAGGGAAGTCTCTTTTTACAAACATAACTGAACAAAACCTTACAAAAGTGTGTTTTATCTGAAGAAAAATCTAAATATGGTTATTAGCTTTGGGTTGTCGATTTTTTTAACAAACAAAATATGAGTAAAGTTATACATTTTATTTGAATTTTGTAAACACTTTTGCTTTATTTCAAATACTACAAAAGCATTTGTCGTCATTTGCGTTTTAGAACTGATCAAATTAAAGGTTATAGATAGCATCTTAATTGCTTTGTGTCAATGGGTGATTGAAAAAAATACAGATAGAATATAAATTATCCACACAATTAAAAAATCTGAATCAACCCGCGTAAACAAACAAATGGTTGCCTAGCAATTGTGGGTCAGTGAAAAAGCCACTGGTCTAGTGGTTACGAAGCGTAGATTTGTATGTGGGTGATGCTAAGTTCGAATACCGCATGTAGCTAATTTTTATTTATTTATTTTTTATTTTGTTTGCGTCCACGTCAACGATACCTAGATAAGATTAGAAAACGGGACGGGGCCCACGCCCCATGGCACCGCAGCCACAAGAGATTTATTGTGCCTTCCCTTAAGTCTAGTAGATGAAACCTCCCCTTCTAAGAAGGTTGAGGGCTTTCCCTACTAGTTCCTTCTGCGCTATAATCTCCTTTGGCCTCAAAGTTCCAAAGATATCGCAGCGCAGTCTCTCGATTGCAACGCAATCGAATAACAGGTGAGAGGCCGTTTCCTCCTCTTCCTGGCACAATCTGCACAACGGTTCCGGAGCTAATAAGCCCCTATCTTGTACAGGTGCTTTCTGAACCTGCCGTGCCCCGTGAATAGACCTGCAATCAGAGTGATCTGATTTCTGCCCAAGCCCAGAGTCTCTTTGGTTCTTTGTTTACACAGCAAGGGCATAACACTCTTGCCGTGTTTGACCCCAGAAAAAACAACACTCAGTTCTCTGAGAGCCGCACGAATGCACTCTTGGTGATCCCTACGACAGGTTCCGGGCCAATGAATGGAGTGCTGGTCAGTTTGGTCGGCTGTTTCATTCCCCTTGATACCCAGACGACCGGGAACCCATTCCAGCCGAACTTTATTGTGCCGAGCCAGTTGTTCTATGGCTTTTTCACATTCCTAAACCAGGGAAGAGGTAGTTCTGAAGAAAGTAAGGGCCTTCAGTGCAGCTTGACTGTCCGAAAAAAATGCAAATCAATGAGACCCTGTTGGTTGGTAAGCTCCTCCTAAAAAAAAACCCTGCGAATAATTTACCAACTTCATAATTTTCGAAAAATGTCCAGAAAATATGAATGGCTTCGACTACATCATATCACTTGCCAATAAAAGGACAACAAAATCGATTATCAACTTTTTTTTGGATGGTTTTTCCCTGTGTACCTTTTTCTAAGAAGGATCCTTGTGAAAATGAAAATGAAGGGTATGAGAAAAGATTAACGATATTTTCCTACTAAAATCCTGCTAATTAACTCTTTCGGCGGCATCCCTTAACCACGTGTTGCTCATTCATTCTGTTGATCCCTACAACTATTTTGATGCAGAATACGCCTTCCAGAATGAAAATGGGTAGCACTACTTAAACGGAGACAGCGTTACTCGTAATGACGTGGTAACCAAAAAGTGTTGTCGGGTTTATGGTTAATTAAGGGGGTTCTCTAATCCGCTTTGATTCATATATTCTCTTACAGCTTCTAAAAATAGAAATTTTTAACTTCCCATGTTTAAAACAATATACTACAACGGATAATGTTAGTAACCTTGCGGCACACTCTTTGATTTATTGGTTATTGTGTTTTCTGGACATTGCTGGCTAAAAAAAAAGAAAACAAGTCGGTCTTAACACGGCCCTAATGTATGAGAAATATTTTTGTGATGACCGCACATTCCATCGCGATTTCCCTCTGCCCCGCCCCCATATTGCGGTCCAAGGGGCGGCACAGATACTGGCGCCAACACTCTGTCTCTTTTTGTTTGTTTTGTTTTTTTTCATCCATCAGTTATTTTTTCGTAACTTTTTCACAATTTCTTTTCAACTGTGATTATTGGCTTTGTTTTGAGTGAGCTGTTCTTTTTTTCCCCACATTTATTAGTTGGGAAAGGAGCCGATATGGTGATAAATTTTTTTTAGCTTTTGTTTTGTTTCATGTATTGATTATATCAAAGATATATATATGTATATTTTTTTAAAAAAAAACACCCTCGCTTCTTGTTCAACTCCAGTAACTCATTCCAAGCTGTGTAGATAGCGCTTTTGGAAAATAAATCACCTATTGTGGTATCCATTTGTTAACGCAGGATTTTTGAATAATTTGGGCTAAACTTGCATCCGGTTACCATACCCACCCACACTTTATAGTAATATTTTTCAAATGTATTCTGATAGAATGCCTTGTATGTTACTGTACTCGTATACCTACACATTGCTGTAAATGTTTATAAAATTCAGCTTTGTAAATGATAAAACAAACATTATCATTATCAATGTGAGGTGTTTATTTCATTGTTATGGGATTCTCTTTCCCAGCGAATTTATTTGCAAATCAATTAATAGTAATGGCAACTGGAGCTTTGTAAATCGTACATCCCACCTCGGTACAGTGAACATTATGTACAGCCATCATGTTTCTCTCCCTCCATCTCGTTTATCGCTTAATGATCGACATTGTATCAATTTAATATAATAGCATCAATTTTAATTAACTTTCATATTATAAGCCGCATTTTATCGATATTAATAATCGACTATGAGCTCTAATTTTCTCTTGATGGTTAAGGAAAGTAAGTTACGATTCTGCCAAATTTTGGTCCAACTGAATTTTAGCTGGAAGTTTTCTTTTAGAAGTCTTCTGGTTAGAGATTTTTTTAAAAATACGAGGTGTGGCTATTAAATAACGAGACCGATACAGAAGAACTATGCATGCGCCAAATCCTAACGACCGTCAGCTGTGCAGCGTAAAGCCTTCTCTTTCGATTGCAGCGTCTCATGTGTTTGTAGAGAAATCTGTCCAGACCGGAATCGTCGTTTCATGTAAGAGGTGTTAGTTTCGTTTTGCCGAAAACATCGATACTACACATGTAGTAGAGCAACGAATTGTTGTGAAATTTCACATCAAAACTGGGTAAAACCGCTACTGAAACTCATCTTTTATTAAAAGAAGTTTATGGCGATGAATGTTAATCACGTGCGCGAGTTTTTGAGTGGTTCAAGCGTTTCCAAGATGGCCGCGAGAAGAAGTCGGAGATGATGACCGCCCAGGTCGCCCTTCCACGTCCAAAACGGATGAAAATATCGAATAATAATTAATCAACATTACTACCGTCAGGTACTTGTTTAACTCCGTGAAAGAGTAAGGAAAAAAACGACCCGATTTGTGGAAGAACAAGTCACAGGGTTCTCCATCAAGACAACGCGCCGGCTCACACTGTATTGTCTGTCAAGAGTAGCCAACTACAACATCCCAGTTTTAGGCCAACCACTTATTCGCCTGATCTGGCCCCATGTGACTTTTATCTGTTTCCTAAAGTCAAATCTGCATTAAAAGGAACACGATTTCAGCCCGCTTTGGAGCTGTAAAAGAAAAAGCGGCACGCAATTTTCTGGAGATCACTTGATTGGTTCTTTACAAAAGGAGTATAGTATATTGCCATACGCAATCATAATTTTTTTAGTTTTAAACCTTGGGACTAAATCATCTTCAGGGCTGTGAAAATTCTTAACAAAAAACCCGAAAACGATCAGAAATATGCGTGCTACGATACAGATAAAGAAACAACGTTGCTACTAACATTGTGATTACAGTAATATTAAATAAAGGTAATGAACTTGTCCGTGACTTTTCCAATATCAAGGTAAAGCAATTTGATTTGTAAATAAAATCTAGGGTGGGGCTACTTTAAAGTTAATATTGTAAGACAGTTTGAAAACTGGTTGGCAGTGTTACCAATCTGTTCTTATTTATACTCGTAATATTAAATAACTGGCGCACCACACCTAAAGAATTTAAGAAAACATTTCTGCCTTTTTTTTAATTACGAATATTTTGCTGAAAATAAACCAAACTATTTTGGAGGTCGAATTATTTTTTTATAATTTTTAACACTATTATAATGCATTTTATTTTGCATTTACACTATTTTACAATAGTTTTACTTTTTCTTTCTGTATTAGATTTTTTTTTTTTCAATTTTTCACCTGAAGTATTCGTTTTGAGAGGTCAAGGAAAAGAGATTTTACAAATTTCTCTTTATAATTGCATACATTTTTAAAACCGTTTCGCAGAGATGCAATATTTTGCTTAATTAATTATGCGCTTTTTTGCGGTTTATTTTTTTTTGTTTTTTAGGCAAATTATATTATTTAAATAGCGGTATGTAAGAGCCTAATGAGGTTTCACAGCTGTTATCTATTCTTTTTGTATTATTATTATTATTATTAATCATTTATGTAGTTACAATCAACGCATTGCGTTATAAGCAACAATGGTAACAATAAGCAACATATCACACATATCAGAGTGGAGAAGTTACCCAGCGGTAACACTCCAATAACATTCTACATTCTACTGACTCTCTTCATCAGAGAGAGGAGATCGACGTCTTTTAAGACGCCTAGAAGTGTTGTTATGGAAATGTTCTTGAAGATAGATGTTGACAAGTGGATTGTGATGAGATTGAATGTTAAGATGGAATTTTCTGTATCATGTTTCAGCAACTTGTGTTTCACGAAAAGGAATGTTCAAGTCTGTGTGAATGGTTTGATTGGTGACGTAGAAAGGAGCGTCAAACTATAGAGCGAAGAATTTTAGACTGCAAGGCCTGGATCCTTTGGAGAGATTTGAGCGTTTGGTTAAACTCCTACAGTTCAATGCTATAGGCCCAGACTGGCTTTAATATACTTACATAAATAAGTCTTTTGTTGTCCAGAGTGAGTTTTGATCTGTTGTCGAGTAATCTTTTCAGTTGTCTGAAGCGTCTGTTGAGTTCTGTTCTCTTAAGTCGAGTATGAGGATCCTATGTAAGTCTTCTGTCGAGGTAAAGCCCAAGATAGCGAAGTTTTTGTATTTAAAATACATTTTTGTTCATTTATTTATTTTTAAACATTTTATTTAACCTAACCTGAAAAGAGAGGTTAAAGGTTAGTGAAGGTTGCAGCTACTTTATTCTAATTTTTATGAGTTAATAGATGCTATTGCTATCATACTTATTGACTGTAATTAGTATTGAGTAAACTGCCATTAAATTAGCAATCCATCTGACTTCACTGTCAGTATCAGGAGAAATTAGCAGTATTACTGACCGTGTGGGATCCCGCTTACTTACCTGTCTGCCCCCGAATTGTTTGACCTGTATCTTAATTAAAAAAAAGTTGCTTCTGAACATATATTTGCCAGAAATGTGGAGAATCATTTTATTTAAATTCACCAGCCTCCTACACGGTTGTTTACCTTTCGTTTACCTCTAAATTACCAAAAATAAAAATGTAAAAGATTATCTCACTTTCATTCTATCTAATTTCTTGTCAGTTCTCCACATTGCAGTCTGTATTGCCACGTCTTACCAGAGTACGTGTTCACGTTACGGTCACCTTAATTTCTTCATCCATCTTTTAGAATTTATTACTTTTAACATGGAATTTAGTTTCTAAAATTTAATTCCTCTACTTTCAGAGCAGCACCTTTATTATTTCATTTGGTTCGTTCATACTGTACATTCTTTATAAAATGATTAAAATATGTTTTCCGCTAGACAGAATTGAATTTCTGTGTTACACAAATCATTGTTTCCTAAAGTTGCTAGCTTAAATGAGAACATAAGTTTTGTTATTCTCCGACCAAGTCCTGTCCGGTGAGAGTCACTAATTATCCCATAGTTACTTTATTTATAAAAGTAACGCCTATTTTTTCAGGCAGGCTTTACGTCCAACTACCAAAAATTAGGTGTCATGGACGGAGGCGACTAGCAAACATACTTTACTGTAAATTTCTTTTATTAACCATTAAATAAAATCCAAGGCTTAAGACCGGGAATTGAACCCACTAACCAACAATACATATTAGCTTTACACGTCTCACCTCCAACCGATCGGCTACCGTGGCCCCTTACTATATTTATATATTTTATTTTAAACATTTTTATTTTTAACGATAAAAAATTGCTATTAAAAGAAATATAATTAATTTAAGGCACGTCAACGTATGAGATCATAGACGCCATGCGTCTTCCTCTTCTTCTTTACCAGTCTCCGGGAAGTCTTATCACAGTCTGTAAGCGGCTTCTAGGATGAGAATATCAAATCTATGAAACAATATATTCGAAGAACGGCTGACGTAATTTAGTAAAAATTTGCAGCGAAGAAAATAGTCAAATTTGCAGATCTACCGCCCTCTACTCAGAGTTCATTATTGCACCTTTTAGCGGTCATAAGCGATGGTATTAATCCAATGTATTATTCGGTTACACTGGGTTGTAATATTTTTTGAAATTATTTATAATTCATTCTATTTTGGCGCATATGAGTCAAGTAATTATTCTAGAGCTAAAGCACCCGAACGGATAGAATAAAATAAATATTTATTATAATAAATATATACATAAAATACATATAGAAGTGTAAATGTATAAAACATTTCAACCTTCTTAACTAAGTGAAGAAAGAGAAAAGTTAGGTGAGGAGGATTGGAATGCAGGGAAAAAAGGAGAGGAAAAACCTGCAGCTAGTGAAGAAAGTTAGAGTAGGATATGTTTTAGTCTTCTGTGTCTGTATGTTGTAGAAGGATCTGTAGGAGGCTATGTCGCGGCATAGTGGATTGGGATGGCAGTCTAGGATGGAAAGGAGTTTTGAGCAGACGATTTTGGATAGTGTACGGGAGTAATGGACGTAGTCTCGTGGAGTGAGTCAATTCTAGTGCGTCGTGGAGAGTCTGTTGCGAGTCTGAGAAATTTGTTCTGGGTTATCTATAAGTTTTTTGATGTTGCTACTACAAGTCCAGGCTCCAGGCGGTGCAGGCATAGAGCAACATCGGCTGCTAAAGTACCCTGACTGTTTTTTGAAACCATAAAATACAAACATCGTTCATACCAATATTATTCAAGATTTAGGTGGCTTTTATTACAGAAATTTTAAAAACCACCTAGTTCATTAATGACTCGCTAAATGTTCAGCCAATATTTCAGGGTTAAATTATAATTTTATCTGGTACATTCTTAATGTAATCATTACAATTCGGATAATTCGTGTTTGATCACTACAGATTTCAGTAGAAGTGTGAGAGGCTTCTTTTTATTACTTCATTGAAAGCACATTTTGGAGGGAAGAAGAAGTTATACTTTTGCCAGAAACCACAAAAGAGGCAGTATTCACTCTTAAACACTTTTCTATGTGGTTTGTTGGGTGATTGCGGTCCTGGGTGACTCATCTCTTTTGCATAAACTACCGCTTTATTCTTTTTTTTTGGTACATCCTAGCTGGTTACCAGTGTTTCGATTATAACCACAATTGTTCCAGAAATGAGTGGATTTAAGTTGGAATTACATTGTTATTGTGGAAATATGTATATATGTGCAACATAAGATGTAACTCGGCTTGCTTGTAAATACATCCTTGAATAATACAACAGGATTCCAGAGCTAACCCTTTTACTTCCTTGAAGGAATTGCTCTGTCTCCTTCATTCCCTATCCTTACTTACATTACAGAGCCCTTCCCCCACCCAATATATTGTACGTGCAACATCTTCTTCCTTTTCCTTTTGGTTAGCCTTGCTTCCTTTATTTTCCTTCCAAAGATATTATCCTGTTGCATTATTACCGTTTATTGTGCAATTCTCACGTTACATTTAAACTGTATTCCTAAGTAAAATTGTACCTCCGAGACGGAGCAAAGACACGAGTTTTTTTTTAAATTTTGACAATTTATTGATGTTTCCTCATCAGTAATACGGTTTTTTCTTGAGGTCCTTCAGGGAATCGGTCTCTTTCAAGTGATTACAAATGTGTGAATATGACTTTTTTCTGCAACCATGTAGAAATGTTCTCATTATTCAATTAAAATCAGCTGTGTAATGCCCAACTTTACCTCACTAGTGGGGAAAAATTCCCATTTTTTTTCCTTGATATAAGAAGTTTGGTTATTAAATATTTTCTGTAAAACTTTAATAAGCTTATTTAAATTTATTTTAACTGAATAATTAAAAAACGAATATTAAAAAAATAAAATAAAAATTGAAAGGAATATAGAAATAAAAATAACATTTTAATAAATAATTAGATAATTTTAATTATAACAGTTAAAAAGGTTATATATAGAAACTTAAAATGGATTCTAGTGATTCCTGTTTAGTTTTTTTTTTTAGTTAATAACCCTAATGGTTGCAGAAAAAATATAATATTTAACTCGAGTGAAAAGTATTTTCCTCACACTCGGTAATTTGCACTTGCACTCGCCTCGCTTCGCTCGCTCGTGCGTGCAAACCCTGCCTCGGGTGAGGAAAAGTACTACTTTCCACACTTGTTAAATAAATAACTAGTTTACGTCGTGAATTTTCTTTCCTCACTGTTATGACTTATTTGTGACAATGAGGCGTGCTTTAATAGTTACCAGATTTTTTGTATTATTATTGTTTCATCGTCGGACACTTATAGCGTGAAAAAACTAGCGCGCAAATGTTTTAAACCTTTAAAATTTCGCTTCATAGAGCTTACAGCCAGGTATACTATCCCCTAATTTAAAGCAAAGCAATATTTATTAATCAGAGTAGAGTGCACTTAGTTCCAATAGCTAAAAATCAATCGTTCAATGGTTTTTGGCCATAATTAAAGTGACTTCCCTTCTGAATTTTGGTATTTATTCATCGTTCGTATTATTTGAATAACTTAGCGATCATATATTGCATTAAAGTGGCACTTTACCATTCTAAAAAGCTCTCAATCCGTTTAGAACTTGTTCTAAAGTGATTTTTTATTGGAAAATATTTCAAATAGGACTTAATGGACGCACATTTATGCAGATAGATAATGAAAGACTTCAAAAAAATCTCCGTTTTCAAACATTTAAAAAAAACGCGGAGTTCTTTGCTAATATTTACAAGAAAAATCGAAAACTAACTTTTTTCAATTTTTGTTAAATAAACATTACTTAAGGGATTATAGGCAGTCAGAGGCGCCAAAAAAGTCATTTTTTCAATTTTTTTTGGGGGGAAAAACGCGTTTACTTTTTTATTCGGGAACTTTTGCGTCATATCAGTCCATGTTTAAAGAACTTATTGTAATTTTTTCGTTACAAATTAATAATAATTGTACTAATGGCGAATATTTTAATGCAACACGTCAAACAAATGCAACCCTCTCGTGGACATGATATCTTGAGACTGGGTCATCTGAAATCAAAATTTCGAAAAGATTTCGTTAGTAGATGACTTTATCTCGTACTTGACCGAAGGATTTAGAAAAAAAATTGAATTTTTAATTTTTGGGACAACTTTAAAGTTTGATTCACGATTTTCACTAAAAAAATTGACCATTTTATGTTTGTAAAACAAGTTCTATTCATTGAAAAAAAAAGTCCTTCGTCCAAGAACGATTTTAATGTGTGTAAAAGAAATACGTAAAATCTCAAAAAGATCGGTGCAGTAGATTTTGAGATATCGTGTCCACCGACTTTGAAAACGTAGTTTTGAGAAAAACGCGTTTAAAGTTTTCAGCGGTTAAAGGTTTGCGAATAAAACCTGGATAATCTTTTTTTCAACTTACACAGTGTCATCGATTCCAGGCCCATAAAATAAGTCCTCCATGTCTTCCAAAATGTCGTAAGTTTTACGATTTCTGCTGTCTGCGTAGGATTCTTGCCTCCCGCGTAGCAAGTTGAGCTCTGTGCTCAGCGATGGTAATTCGAACGGTCGGGGCTTGTAAACACTTTCACTCTTACAATTTTGCTCGGATCGACTTGAAATTTTAGGACAACATTCCTGAGATACTATACTTTAATATAATAAAATTTAAAAAAAAATAGATTTTTTCAAATTTCTGACTGCCTATAACCCCTTAAATGAACAAAATTTTATTTTGTTTTTGCAGAATCTTGCCTTTATTAGCACTAAATTATTTAACAATAACTTTTGTTTGGAGAAGTAAAGTTATGTTTTGTCTGACTGGATGCTGCCCCACAAATGTTCAAGACGGTCTTAAATACCAGCAAACTGCTAACAGTTGCAGTTTGTATTGTTGTGCTGGCTGCATCATTGTCTCGCTCTGCTTTGTTGTCTTCCAGCAAGCAAGGTTCCGGTACTGAATCCACTAGCCTAACCATTAAACTTTGTATCCGCCTTTACTTTGTCTTCTTAATATTTCCCATCGTTAAAAATAAGTTCCTCTGCAATTTGGTAGCATTTTTTTTTTTAAATTTTACCCCCTCTTAAGATTTAGCAATACCATCGTGCAATTATTCCAATTCCAATTTTGAAATTTTAGTATGTAGTCTTTTTTATTTTTTAATGATTTACACCCGGCTATAACGGTTACCTCCTTTAAGAAGAAAACAATTTTTCAGTTTTCTCGCGACTTGTTTTGGAAAACTGCTCCAATAATTTTCTTTTAGCATCCTATAGTCCCTCTAAACATGTCAGTTTTTAATCTTTAATGGATACTAAACAATAAGGGGTGAATTTAGACGTCTAAAATCATTAGAAGTGAATTTTGGAGGAAGGGGTGGGTAAGACTGACATGCCAGAGCTTGTACAATTCTTTTAAGTAATTCTAATAAGAATCTTCAAAGCGAGATTGCTTTTATAGAGCGTTTGTCTTTGCCAGAGTGAATGATTGCGTGACTGAGTCTAAATACTTAGCATATTCTCTTATATAAATAATAGATCTGGGTTGGTGCAAAAAAAATTGCAGTTATAAAGGAGGATTTGCCTTACATTTTAAAGAAAATTTGGGAATTTTATCTTTTACAGAAAAAGAGAAAAAAAATTGTCAAAGTTGGGTGTTTTTCAATGTAACGCTTTTTCGTGCAGTTTTTGACGATCAACCCTTATACAACTGTCCTACCGGACAGTTTTAGTATAGTTTATAATAACCTGATTAAAAAGATTCATATCTGTTACTGGTGAAAAATCAATTCAGAACTACAGACTCAAGCTTAAGCTTAAAACTTCTACTTTTACGAGCACAGAAACTAAAAAGTATAAATTACTCTATACTTTTGGTAGAGCTCAGTTAGCTAGTATTCTTAACATATATCATCTTTAATTGCCTTACGTACGTGCAGAATTTAAGTAAATACATTTATACTCCGTTGCTTGTAGTATATTCATTTTCCCAAAGGATGTGGCACTTTTCTCCAATACATAAAACAGAAAAATAAAGGAAAATTGTTAGTTGGACCTAAGAGGTAATAAGCTTTATTGCGATACTTATTTAAACTAACACTAAATTAAAAAATTTCCACAGAAATAAGTTTTTGCGGTACAATTAGATGCGAAAATTGTTTTGTAAAAATATTTATCTAAGCTGTGAATAGAGATGGTATTCCAGCTATTCTCTCTTTTTTTAGGAAAATGCATAAAACAAATTGGAAATGCCAATTTTCCGTAACAATAAATATAATATATAGTGAGCTTCAGTATGTTGTTCTAATACAAGTCACGTTTTCGGCTGAAATCGTAAAGAGCGACCGTTCGGAATAAAATAAAAGCATATAAGATCGTTATGGTTCTATTTTGTCATACCATCAAATATTTTATACTTATTATTGAACGGAACTGGTGTTGTAATCAATCGATTTTTTTTACTCAATTTTTACCCCCTAGTAAGAGAATGTATTTATTAATTGGTTTGCACTCGTAAATGCACAAAAATTGAATAATTACTGTTCAGAGAAATTGTTTATCCTCTTTCTCATTTTCTGTTCAAAGATTTAGTTTAAAAAAAAGAAGTAATTTTAAGTTTTTGTTAAAATTAAAAAAGCTGTCTTTACAATGCTGAAGTTTATTTCATGTTTTCTTCCGAGGTTCAGCCTAAAGGTTCCATCTTCTCCAGTAAACTTAAATTGTTAAAAATAATTTTTGAAACTAATATTTAATCAAAAGGTAATAGTACATTTTGTTAGTTGTAACGGAGTAGCTAGTTTCTGGAATACTTTTGCGCTATATGTAACAATGATAACTAGGGAACGGATTCGTATGTATTTACATATTTTTTTCTAGGCAATTTACAGATGTTTTTCAACTAGAAGTATTCATACTGACACTTTTTAAGCCGTTTGAGTCTACTTTTATTTCACATATTTCCACATATTTGGATGTTATCGCATATTTATACATATTTGATTAAAATAAATAAATATTTCTACATATTTAATCAAAATATGTACATATTTTTTCATATTTTTCATTTTGGGCATATTTTCATCATTGGGAGGTGGTTGACAAGAACTGTGAACCACAGACAGTAGGGCTGTGAATCACAGTGGTTAAAAAAGTGTTCTTAAAAGCACCAAGTCGCATTAAAATGCTAAAAGATCTCTATCCAGACTTGTGCCTTCCACCAGAACCAATATTGACAAGATGCGGTACTTGGCTGGAAGCAGCTCAGTATTACTATGAAAACTACAATAAAATCAAGAATGTCCTTTCACATCTCGAAGACGAAGCAGTAGCGATAAATACAGCCAAGTCTTTATTCGAGAAACCTAATTTAAGGAACGACCTTGCATTCATTTCTGACAATTGCGTATTTCTTGCACAAGCCATTACCCAACTTGAGTCCCAAAAATGTTCGACTGACAGAAAACGTGTCCAACGTTAAAAAAAGTCATCGAAAAGGTGGAAGGAATACCTGGGAGTAAGGGAGATCTGATCAGATCAAAACTGGTAGAAGTACTGAGCAGGAACAAAGGGTGGGAGACCATCTGCCAGATTTCTGATATTATCAGTGGAACAGAAGTCACCTCAGAACATCGTGTACTCTTTACAACCAACGAGATAACTTCTTTCAGCAAGGCACCTATAACATCTGTAGATGTTGAACGATCTTTTAGTCGTTACAAGTCCATCTTACGCCCAGATCGTCGTCACTTTACGTTACAACATTTGAAATTTCATGTGGTTGCAAACAATTTCGAAGAGTGAAGTTTTCAAAATTGAAAATTTAACACATCTTTTTATAAATAGTAAAAATGTTCTTTGTTGTATAAATCATTATAACTTGTAAAAACAAATTATTTTGTTCCTAATAAATTATTATAAATTGTAAAAATGTTCTTTTCTTGTATAAATAATTATAACTTGCCCCCCCCCCCCCAAAATGTCCATTTTACTTAAATATTCCAGAAAATATTTTAAGAAAATCACATATTTTCCACATAATTGACGAAAGTAAATGCATATTTTAATTAAATATTTGGCATTTTTAAATACATAAAAATCCGTTCCTTAATGATAACAGTGTAACAAATGAAGCAAACGAGTGGAGAAGTAATTCAGTAGTAACACTCCATAACATTAGACGGTTAGGCTCTCTCTTCATTTGAGAGGAGATCTCGAGGCCACTGTCTTTTAACACGTCTGGTCCGGGTTGTCAGGAAGAGTTCTTGAAGAAAGAATTTTTGAGCTAGAGGATTGTTATATGAGATTGTAGGTTGAAGTGGAGTTTTCTGTATCGTGTTTTCAGCGACTTGGGTGATAAAAGGAATGTTAAGGTCAGTGTGTATAGTCAGGTTGGAGACATAAAATGGAGCGTTTACTGTGGTTCGAAGTATTTTAGATTGAAGGGATTGAATGCTTTGGAGATTGGAGCGTTTTGTTGAACCCCACATCTCTATTCCATACGCCTAGATGGGTTTTTAAAATAGAAGTATAAATTAGTCTTTTGTTGTCCAGAGAGAGTTTTGATCTATCATCTAAGTAGTTGGTAGCGTCTGTTTAGATCTTTTAAGTCTAGTGTGGGGGTTCCAAGAAAGTCTTCGGTCTAAGTAAAGCCCAAGGTATCGGACAACGTTCACTACTGGTAGAGGTGTTAGGTTATAGAAGACTGGAGGAAGAGTAATGCGACGAAGAGTGAAGGTGATGTTTGGAGACTTGGTTTCATTATGCTGTATAGCCCATCTCTTGAACTATTGCTCTAATGAGGAGAGATGAGATTGCAGATTTCTGTGTGCTAGGACAGGATCATGGTTGGTGGACAGTAAAGCAGTGTCAAGAATAAATACTTAAAAATATTTTTAAAGGAAGAAAAAGAAAGGATAAAGGAAGGAAAATGAAGAAAAAAAGGAAGAAAAGGAAGAATAAATTGAATAAAGGAAATAAGAAAGTTCAGACAATTGCTAATATATTGGACAATTGAAGCGACAAGCCTGTATATAGGTACTATAGATAGCCCGGCTTAGCCGATATAACGTCCGTGAGAAGGGTTAAGATTGCTGCAAGGGTAGAAAAGTTAGCATGAAGAGTGGTTGGTCCCTTCCAAAGGGCTTGTGAAGGTGCCACATAACTTTTAAATTTGTAACTTTATAATTTATGGTTTGCTTCTCACTTTTCTCTTTAAACTTTCCGCATCCTCTTTGTCCACTGCCACTAAAATATCTAAATAAATATATGGCGTCTTATATCTTAGCGCAGACAAATTTCCTCTTTTAGTCTTCTTTATTTTCTTTTTGAATGATACTTTCATCAAAGTAGCCCAAAATTAAAATTAGAGAATGTATATTTATTGTAAAATTTTGTGAAGTTCCGAGTTTTCACTCAGTAAGTTCAGGTGTTTACCCATACGAGCGGTGCGAGATCACTACTTATTAATTAAGCCCCACAGCAGAAGTACCCGAAACTGTTTCAGTAACTATTTAAAATATTTGAGTCTATATAATACAGTAACTCGTGATTAAAATTAAAATTTCCCTAACTAAATTTAATACAATAATAAGAGGCCCATCATGTAACGATTGCAGAGAAAATTTGGTTTTTCTAAAATATTTTTTCTAAATTATACTCCCGCAAGTGAAAATAATAAATACTAGGTGTACGCTCTTAATAGATGTTCAATGGTGCAGAAATCGTTCTAGCTGGGAAACAATGGTACGTATATATGTGTGTGAGCTATATGCAGGACACAAATCATTTGCTTCCAAAATGGGTCTATAAATTGTAGCGGGTTCTACGCGGGTTTGAGATAAGCCACTAGTGAACCTAGTGGTTTGAAGAGATTGCTATAAGAGTAGGCTATAGATTATAGATTGGGTTTGATTCAAATTTGTAGATTAATGGGTACTACAATCAATCAGTTTTGAATGTGGCTCAAATCTAGTTGGCAATAAGAGTACTGATTTTGAAATTTTCAATTTTTGAAAACCAGTTTATATGCTTTATACGAATTTCCTTTAAATTTTATGGGACCTGAGAGGTTAGAGTAGGGGTCCCAGAACTACGGCCCGCGGGCCACATGCGTTCCCCTAAGGACATTTATCCGGTCCCCGCCGTACTTCCGGAAGGGGTATCTCTTTCATTGGGGGTCAGTGAGAGGAGCATTATATGTGGCAGTGCCGCAAAGCGCTGCGTCGCTCATGTACAGTACTACTTCCGGTGACTCAGGACGCACGCGTCACGGCTCCGAAAAATAACAGCAGAAATAGGAAGTCCCGTTTTGTATTTTTTACATTAAAATAGTTTTTTTTTTAATAGTCCGGCACTTCAACGGTCTGAGGGACAGTGAACTGGCCCCCTGGGTTAGAGGCTAAGTTGAGATAACTAAGAGCGCAAAATAAAGATGTATTGTTGTACTGGGATCAATTCCCCAGGCATGGATTTCATTTTTCAACGATTCATTTGAGAATTTAATGGTAAATATCGCCCGTCCCCAACAACTAATTTAGTAGTTAGGATGTAAAGCCTGTCTGATAAAAATTGGCATACTGTGCTTATTTCCTGTCCAACTTGCCTGGGGCCATAGGATGGTTTGTAATAATATGGTCTAGGAAAAGAATTGGGTTGGTTAGTGCATTTAACCCTCATGAGGAGATCCCGGGTTCGAGTCCAGCCAGCTGCCTGCTTTTCGATTGATTCAGAAACCTCTTACAGCACACCACTCTCCAACGTTGTCTGCAACGAAAGAACCACTGGCTGAAGGGCTGTGATTGCACTGAAATGCTCCTAGGCCCAAGTGACCTCAGGCATTTGATAAGTACGAATTAATCCTACGCACATTCTGTAGACAAATCTCATTCGCCTCACTTTCTGTGAGACCAACTCATTTGGTAGTGCCCTTCAAGAAGTCTACAGTGGTCTAAGAAGTCTACAGTGGTCTGAATAACCTCCTTTTAAATTCTTCGTCTGCGGCTGCGGCCGCAGGTATCACCTACCATAGCTGAGACTATTTGTGCGTCCCAGCTTTGTTAATTGCGTCACAAAAAAAAAAATTTGCTTCTCAGAAATTTAGTGAATTTCTAATATAATCTGCGCTGACATATTGCTCGGAGCTAGCTCTGAAAGACTGCTCAGTTTTGCTATTTCTACCGAAATATTTTGTCTCAGATAAGCGCCGTACGCCCCAGATCCACAGTTTCTCCTGCTTTAAGCTTTCCGAGAACCTCCGGAGTCATGAGCACAAAGTATTGATTGTATTTTTTAGTTTAAAGAGATAATTTATTATTTTCAATTATTTTTTTAAAATATAAAGTGATTATGTTGAATTCTGAATGAAGGAACAATTTTAAAACAAAAAGTCATCCATTTGTTTTTCAAATTGAAAGTCTCGCTCTTCAAAATGAAT
This sequence comes from Rhodnius prolixus, assembly GCF_049639745.1. Classification (NCBI taxonomy): domain Eukaryota; kingdom Metazoa; phylum Arthropoda; class Insecta; order Hemiptera; family Reduviidae; genus Rhodnius; species Rhodnius prolixus. Next base: position 26,729,637 of record NW_027411615.1, read on the forward strand.
AAATTCTGGATTCGATATTCTTGAATCAATCGCTTTGATGACAATTTCCTTCCAAGCTAATATTCCAAATTAGATAGATTTATATGATTTGAGTTATATTCCTAATATTTTTTTATATTTTTATCAGTGAAATCTTAAAGCAGAATACTTCCAATAAAATTAACAATTTACCCAAATTGTATTCGTGTCAAGATGAACTAAGGAAGTTTAGTTTGTAAAAAGGGCTAGATGACACATTTATAGAGTAGGTAATAGATTCGAATGTGGTAGCTTGTTCTAGCTGGTAGTAACGGTGGCCTAGAAAAAGCTGTTGTTCCTCCGCCAGAACACATGTTTGAATGTAGTGACGTGTTTAGTGAGATGTAGTCTCTAAATGGCTCCCTCTGTGACCATCACTTGTCCTTTTTAAAGCTTAAACTATCTTAATATTGCTGTTAATAAAATATTTCTTATTTGTTTGCCCATAAAAGGGCAAATGGTTGTAACATACCTAAATAGTGGAATGATTTTTGCTTTTTAATAATTTAATTTATTGTATGTAAGGTTAAATATTTAATTTTTTTCTTTTACAAACATTTATTGTATTATTTATATTTATTGACTTTTGGCTCGAATAGTTTTAAAATTTTATTTTGTTTTTTATCCTTTGAACTTTTACTTCCACATCTGAGTTTTTTATTCATTTATTTTATAATTAACAGTATTTATAAAGAATTAATTAATAAGATCTCTACGTCCACTTGGCTAGCCCTGAAGGAAATTTTGGACCCACTGGCAGTACAGTCGGCGTGCGTGAGTTGTCAGGAATGGTTGGCAAGACGAGAATGTTCGATGGGATTTGAGCGCTGTGAGAGAGCTTTACTCTAGTTCTGATATTTTGTCTTAGCGAGATGTTGCACGAAGGGTAGATATGGAGAAAGTAAGGTTTGTTACGGTAGAAAGTAGAGTCGTGTTAACTTGGAATGGAATGTCAGCTTGTACGTTTGTCGGTTTAGCTGTAGGATACCACATCCCACATTGGTTTATAATTGTTCTATATATTATTCCCTTCACTTCCGTTGGTAATTTAGCACTTCTGCCTAGAATTTGGTAAATAAGTTTGACACGTTTAGTCTTAAGCTTGTCTCTTCAAATGTGGGTTTCTTATTAAGGTAGAACATTTCCGCCCAAGTGAATCCTTATAGAAAATTGTTGGTGAGATTTTTTGCTTTCGGATAATTTTGTTGGATAGCTTACAGTCCTCAGATGGGGCCCAATCGAAGTTTGGGAAGTTTTTTTTTTAGTTTTGCACTTTTTATTGCTTACATGAGCGATTACTGGCGAATAAGCGTTTCCCCTCAGTATTTAACTTTTTTTTTTCTTTTTTTTTTACAGTTTTAAAAACCATTTTACTTGGAACCTCCACCCTAGACTTAAAAGAACAGAACTGAACAGACGCTATCGACTACTTAAAAGACTCTTAGACGATAGATCAAAACTCTCTCTGGACAACAAAAGACTGATTTATACTTCTATTTTGAAACCCACATGGGCGTATGGAATAGAGCTGTGGGGTTCAACCAAACGCTCCAATCTCCAAAGGATTCAATTCTACAATCTAAAATACTTCGAACTATTGTAAACGCTCCTTTTTATGTCTCCAACCTGACTATACACACCTTAACATTCCTTTTGTCACCCAAGTCACTAAAACACGATACAGAAAACTCCACTTCAACCTGCAATCCCGTATAAATCCTCTAGCTAGAAATATTTCTTCTAGAACTCTTCCTGACAACCCGACAAGACGCCTTAAAAGACAGTGTGGCCTCGTGATCTCCTCTCAAGTGAAGAGAGTGACTAACCATCTAATATTTGGGAGTGTTACAACTGGGTAACTTCTCCACTTGTTACTTATCATTTGTTACTCGGTTATCACTGTTACTTATAGCGCTAACGCGCTGATTGTAGCATATATAAACGCAGAAAAAAAAAATAATTTTATGCAGTTTCCATTTCCTTGAAAGCATTGTTAACAGCGTGAAGTTTGAATGCACTTCATTTATGAGCGTCCACGGTGAATTTATAACATCCAGTCTTATCTTGTTTACTGATATCCATACTAATCCTATACCCCAATTACAGCTCTCTTGCATCCCATGTGCACACAACGTTTCTAGTTTTTTACCCAGTAACATTAGCCTTGCACTTATCAGTGGCACACCTTTCTTTACTCTACTATATCTTAACTTTGTTTATATTTATTCAAAGTCTTCTAACAGTACCTTTAAATATTGATAAAGTCAAACTTTGAAGTCTATTTTTAGGACATTAACTTGAAGTGAATCACTACACAGTTTTTTCGTGGTAATATATATTGAGGAAATGGTTACATAGGTCTTCGTCTTTCAGCTACAAACATTTGTACGTATTTCCCTCCTTTACCTCTTTTACCCTTCACAGATTCTAGCTAATAAATACTTTTATGCCAAAAAAGTACATTCAAATTTAAAAATTTAGTAATTCAACTGTTAACCAGACACAGATACCTACATTCTTTCGTTAAATGGAGTATTTGCTCCTCACATCCCTTTGTCTTAGCCTAAGATAAAAATATTTATAAATCCGTCTTAATACTAAACTACATGCAGTTACTATGACCTCTCTATGGCCTACAAAGCTAAGGAGTATTCTGATACTGGGTTCGAATCCCGGTCTAGGCCTTGTGTTTTATTTAATGGTTATTGTGAGGAATTTATAGTGAAGTATGTTTGCTAGACGCCTCCGTACTCCGCACCTAATTTGGTAGTTGAACGCAAGCCTGCCTCATAAAATAGGCATTACATTACTCCTGTTTGTTGTTTTTAACCTACAATCACTAAACTCTTTAGTACGTTCTATTTACGATGTAAAATGAAGCACTCGGTACTCGGTATCACTCAAGCTAATTGACATATTCATACTTCTTTGACAGTTTAATTAAAGCTTCTATCAGTAAGCTGGTTTTTTTATCAATATAATGGCGGTAGCCGAGCGGTTAAGAAGCGAGACCTGCGAAGCTAATATTGCATTGTGGTAATTGGTTCAATTCCCGATCTTAGGCCTTGGATTTTATTTAATGGTTTATAAAAGAAATTTTGCAGTAAAGTATGTTTGCTAGTCGCCTCCGTCCACGACACCTAGTAAATGGTAGTTGGACGTTAAGCCCCGCCTGAAAAAAATAGGCGATTACTTTACTTTATAATGACTGCCTCACAGGAAGGGGCGTCACAGGCCGGGTTCCAATCCTCTGCTTCTGGCCTTTAGAAGAATAGAATAGAATAGAATAGAATAATTTTATTTGTTTTCAGGGTTCTACCCTATACAAATGGAGTTTGGTTAAATACAACAAAATAAAACCTTATAAAACATAAATAAAAACTTGAATTGAAAACTAAAAATAAAAATTCCAATCGAATGAAAATAAAAAGAACCAAAATTTAAAAACAAAAAAAATTATAAACAAAACAAAATTATAAAAGTATTTTTATAAACTTAAAACGAAATTCCTCATTTTGAAGGCACTTGTTATAAAATAAAATAAATTATTTAATTTATCAATGTCGGCTACATCTAATAGAGTTTGAACTTGAACATCTACATCTGAAATACTAGAGATGTATTTATTCAAGTATTTATCTCTATTAGATTGCAGCCTTAAACATTTTAATAAAAAGTGTTGTATATCCTCTCTTTCGGGAATGCTGCATATAGGGCAATTGGAGGTATCTGTTTGAAAACTGTTTCTGAAACCAGAAGAAGTGATTTGAAATGGACGAGGCTGACATAACCTCATTTGACTGATTAATTTATGCTTTATAATTGGCACCCTAAGAGACAAATATTGCTCACCCAGCGTTAGACTACTTATCTTTCTGAAGTCTGGATTGTAGTTTGAATGCAGAACAGCGTTAATGTCTAAAGAAAATTTATTATTCCGAAATTTCAGAATGCTACTGCTGAATTCATCCTTATATTGTGACATTTCGCTAGTATTTAGCAAGCTAACTGCATCAATAGAATCCAATTTTCCTTTTAACTGAGTATACCAATTAAATTTAAACACAGATATTCTGTCATTACTGAGGGATTTTAAAATATTCAAACATATCTTTGGGAGGCGGTTACCATCCATTAGTTGAACTTTATGCCACCATCTAACCATCTTTTTTAGAACCTCAGTTTCAATAGACTCTAACCCAACTTCTATACGTACATAATGATTAGGCACATTTCGTGGCCAATGGAAGATGGATTTAAAATATCTGGTCTGAACACATTCTAACTTACTGCAATATAATGGAGCCCAAATTTCTGCGCTGTATAATAAAACGGAATTAATCATAGATTCTAATAATTTTTTTCTTGTCACTAGCGAATCCGATTTTGACTTTATTAAAATTTCTCTAACTTTACGGGATGCTAATTGTGATTTTCTAATAAAATGGTCAGCTGTAAGTGAAAAAACTGGCCTTTAGAGTTCCTCTTTCTAGGAGTTGCTTACAGTTTACACATTGTCCGGTGATGGACAGTGTTGAATGTAACGAAAAGAATACTGTCTGAAGACCCGGTAGTTCGTTGAAAAAAGCTCTGGGCGCCAACAACCCCTTACGTTGTCGCGCCTTTAAAAAAAAAAATCACATTGAGTAAACTATATGCATATTTCTCTTACGTAGGAGGAACATGTCATAACTATTACGTATTTCTCGACATTTTGTAAGAAAGGGTTTTTTTTTGACGATAGGCTTGTTTTTTTCATAAAATTAAAAATTTAGAGCGTTATTACGTCCTATCGAAATTCCTCCTCAGAAATGAAATTCTAATAATTTCTATAATTTCTAATTTATTAATGTAAGGACAACGAAGTGATATCAATATCTTATATTTTACTATTTCACCTGGAGTATTTAAATATAAATATTCCTAATTTTAATAACTTACTTGAAGAAACATTACGAATAGGTGGGATACAGCCAATATAAAATGAATGAACTGCTTAATATTAAAGATGACACCCATTTTCAGAAAATGAAAAGCGTGCGAGAGGGGGGAAAACTTGACATTTCCCCTCTTTAAACCAACATTAAATGATTAAAAAAAAACTCGCTTTTCTCGCTTGAAAAGAACAAGAAAATAGGTTACTTTCAAGGGGCGAAAAGTTATGTGAGCAAATGAAGCTGGCCAAGATAGACTATTATAGCTCTCTTTCTCTTTCACACACTTACTGTGCGTGCGCATGAAATTACTATAGCACACTTACTCTCACAGTGTATACACACTTCTTGGGTATGAACGTCTTTGGTAGATTGTTTCGCTGCTGTAGGGCAATAGGTGACGATGTACTGAAAGCAATTGGAATGAGGTAGCGCTGTGGACACTAAGGTATCGTAGTTCAATAAAAATTGCGTGCGTGCGTTTGTGCGAGACAGGAAGGAGAAATTTGAAGGAAGTGCGAAGTGCCAATAGAACGAAGAAACCAATGAATATACGCCTGAGTATGCTATCCAAGTGTGGGTAGTTGGTAGGCATGTTGTCCTACTATAGTTTCTGCCTATAGTTCCTTGCTACAGTTTTACTGCCGCATCGAATCTCTTCTTCACCACTGCCATTATGATATTTCTCTCGACACTATCTGATTATCGCTCTTTCTGTTCTTTAAATTCTTTTTTTTTCTTTTCTTTTTTTAAATCTTAAATTTCTTATCATTTCTTTATAAATTATTTATACCACACAAAATAATTACTCATCATACTTCTTTCACTTTGTTGATTTTTAAGTAATATCAGAGATTTGTAAGAGGGCAATTACTTAAAGATACTATTCAACGATTGGGTAGTGCGTCTTGTGTCAAGGTGTAAACCAGACATGTGCAACTTAGACAAGATCTTGGGCCAGGAAGCAGTCAAATCAAATCAAATCTCGGGCCGGATTTTATATACAGGGTGATCCATTTAAAACGCAACAGTCGCTTTTTAGGAAAGCGAAAATCCAGCTAGTTTTCAAATTTTCCACCTCCGATGCTGTACCTTCATTTTTGGCGGAGTTACGGCCAAAAAAACTGATCGAGATTTTTATAAGGACCACTGATATTGACAATGTTTATGAAAACTGCATAAAAAATTGTGAAAAATGACGTTGACCCGCGTTTCGATATCCCTAATATTTGTCGAGATATTTAAGATCAAAGTTACAATTTTATCTTATTCGTAATCGGTTTTTAATATTGATTTTTCCACCAGAAATACACGTTTTGGGAGGTCCTCTGACTACAAAAAAATTGTTATTTGTGACGCAAAGAACAAAAATAATAATTGAAGATTTAAAAAAATGTAGTGTAATGTAATGGTTGAGGGTGAATCAGGATAAATTTGTTTTATCATCAAATAAAAGCAATCATCACATCATGTTAATGTACCCAGTATTTAATACTTCTTGACCTATGATTACGCGTAAGAATATCTTGCCAGGGTGATGGTCAAGAGCGTGGCTTTATAAGTGGGATATCCATTCATGATACTTAAGACATTATAATACTTTTTTTAAAAAAAAATAAAATGTAATACGCGGAAATTTATATTGAAACAAGCTAAAATATCTTGAAAGTTTCTGAGTTCCATGTTTAGTAAGATTTGAAAATTGTTACAAGGGCCGGATGAAATTACACCGGGCCGTAAGTTGTACATGCCTGGTGTAAACTAAGACATTTTTGTGATTCTTTTGTCCTTATCCATCCTCGGACAGTGAGCTGTAAGGAATAGCACCTAGGAAGAGAATACCTAAAAAGCAGAGGCATCTGGAATTCAAACCTGGGATCACCGTATGCCGTATGGGAATCCAGCGCACTAATGTTGTATAACCTTCTCCTAAATTCGTCAACTGAAACTTGATTTTAAGATAGATAGATAATCGTCTCACAAGTATCGCTAAATTTCAGCGACATTGTTAACTGCCTTAATATGGTGTGTTTTTTGGGGCGCAATTAATATTTTAGTGCTATGTTTCATTTGCTCAAATTTTGAACCAACTTCTTATAGTTTTCCTCAATTGGTTCTGCCCTCAACCCGAGTGTACCTATCTGAACACCGTAATTTAGACCCATAACAGAAAATTTGTTTCACTCATTGTTGCGTAAATTGATGTTTCCCTTTAATTAAGAATCGTTTCCTTCTAAGTAACTTAATTGGCTAAAACTCGGCTGCAAAAAATATTCAATATTTGATGGTGATATTTTTTTAATGTTAAATTGTACTTTAACAATAACCAATTTGTTTTTGTGTATGTATTGGTCTAAGCGTGTGTTTGACCTCTGGTTATATTAAGTGTAATCAACACCACTTGAACTGGCTCCACACTATCTGGTCTAACCACTATATACCAACTATTAAACAATGCCACATCAATTACTTTAACTGTAAACTGAAATGAGGTTACCATTACACATTCTGTTTTATACAGTTTATTATACCAATATCACTTATATCCTCCATGTATGTGTTTCTTATAATATTAATTTGAGTACCAGATACTTCAATGTTTTACAACTTTTTGTCGTGTCATATCAAGTTGTCATATGTAAGATAGTTGCTTATGAATTGGGTTCTGTTCGTGAACGCTGATTTTATCTGTTGTTTTAGGCATATTTTTTTTCTTGAATCCCTGACCATCTTGATCTACCTCTTCCTCTCTCCTTACCACCGAAACATTTCACTCCTTCTGGCATTCTACAGGGTGGGGCAAAAGGTATGAACCGGTTTTAAAGGGATGTAAAACAAAAACAATTCAACTTACAGAAATTATGTTTATATTGTTTAATTCAGTACAGAATCTAGTTTTTTACTTTAAGTTTGAAAGATGATATCACGTAGTTGGCGGCCGTCAGCCGCGATGCACTCTTGAAGGCGAATTCTGAAGTTTTCAACCGCTCTTCTGCACATTTCGATGGGTATTGCCGTAACTTCCTCTCTGATTCTGTCCTTAAGTTCTTCCTGGATACGTGGACGATGTTTATAAACTTTTTCCTTTATGTACCCCAAAGAAAAAAAATCACAAATGCTCTAATCTGGTGAGCGCGCAGGCCACTCCACGTCACCCCTCAAAGAGACGAGGCGCTGGGGGGAACACTTGCCTCAATCTCGCCATTGAAATCCTAGCAGTGTGGGATGTAGCCCCGTCCTGTTGGAACCAGATGTCTCCCAGATTAGTTACTTCACTCAATTCTTCCAGCTCAGGTTCAAAAAACTTTTCAACATTGTCACATAGCGCTCAGCGGTGACAGTTCAACGGTTTTTTTGGGGGTACATAAAGGAAAAAGTTTATAAACATCGTCCACGTACCCAGGAAGAACTTAAGGACAGAATCAGAGAGGAAGTTACGGCAATACCCATCGAAATGGCAGAAGAGCGGTTGAAAACTTCAGAATTCGCCTTCAAGAGTGCATCGCCGCTGACGGCCGCCACCTACGTGATATCATCTTTCAAACTTAATGTAAAAAACTAGATTCTGTACTGAATTAAACAATATAAACATATTTTCTGTAAGTTGAATTGTTTTTGTTTTACATCCCTTTAAAACCGGTTCATACCTTTTGCCCCAACCTGTATTTATAATTTAACATCTCTCTCTTAAGAAAGCTCCGGGCTCTGATCTCATAACTGCTAAAGTTCTCCGACATCTTCCCAAAAAAGCAATAGTCCTCTTAACTACAGTCTATAATTCAGTACTAAGAACAACTTACTTCCCGATTCTATGGTAATCCTCCTTAATTTATCCTATTCCTAAACCTAACTAACCTCATTTCATCTTTCTTCCTCTTACCGACCAATAAGTCTGCTGCCCAATTCTTGGCAAAATTCTTAAGAAACTTCTTTTTAAAACAAATTCTTCCCATACTCGAATCCTCTAATATTATTCCAGACCATCAGTTTGGATTTAGGCGACAACACTAATACCATCGAGTGGTAGACACGATTTCATCCTCTCTTGAGAAGAAAGAGTGTTGCTCCGGATGTCTTTCTCGATGTAAAGCAAGCCTTCGATCGGATGTGGCACCCGGGCTTGCTCTGGAAACTCCAAGGGTATACTTCCGTTTTCTTTCTCGCTCATCTTGAAGTCCTATTTGTCAGATAATTATTTTCAAATTCAAAACGGAACTTCGTTTTCTGCAAAACATCCTATTGAAGCGGGTGTTCCGCAAGGAAAGCATCTTAGGACCCCTATCCTACGTTATATACACAGCCGACATACCAATCCATCCTAATTGAAAAAAAAACATTTCTTCTAATTTTTGTGAGGTGCATTTTTTTACTTTAATTAATCTATTTATTTATTTTTGTTGCAGGTCAGTGCTTTGTCAATTATTTGGTTTGTCGGTGAACATATTCTAGAACCAGGTAGGAAATTTTAATTTTGGCCCTTTTAAGGCTCTTCAACAAGTAGAGGGGTATGTTTAGATGAAATTTGCAACAGAAACTACCAAGGCGAATTTTGGTATTACATCTTCGTGGCTCTAGTTCTAGTGATACAGAGAAGTTTGTAAAAGGAATGAATGAAAACCTTGATAGTCTATTACCCAGTGTCCTGGCGATGCTAGAGAAATTAAGAGATAGTCCTGTGAGAATTCATCCAAGAATTTTATTTTTCTCAGCAATTAGCTGCAATGCCCCCAGGTGGGGGTGGATAGAATCATGGTGAGATTACTTTAAATGAGTTCTGAATATGGTGGCACCAAACTCGTGGAGCTAGGGCTGATCTTTTACGATTAATGTGATTTACAATTCTAATATTATGAAATGAATATTTAGCAGCGTTGATGTCTCCATTGTACTCTCTACAACCAGCGCCTCTTTTGCCACAGCTTCAAAGACTGGCCCGTATCTCCAAGCTACAGGTTATAATAATTGCAAATTCTGTCTTAAATTAGGACCCCTTTGATGCCGATGAACTCCCTAGAAAACTACTCTATCGATCCTTGGGTAGCCCACATGTAATTCTCATAGACAAAGTAATAGCCACAAATTGTGGGGGAAGAGTCTTTAACGATAGAAGGGAAAGTGGCTAACATTTTGTAAATTAACATTTTGATGGGTTAACGTTACTATTATTTTGATTAGGTCATTTTGATTCCTTTTTACCATCTCTTTAAAAGTAAACAAATTAGTTCTTTTGATCGTTAATAGTCCAAATAGTTTGTCAAACTAGTCAAAGTGAAAAAAATAAAACAAAAATTATTACTCATTAATCTCTCCAGTCAGGTAACGCCTTCGTTGTTAAATTATTCCAGGTAGAAGAGATCTGGAACTAAACTGTTTTAAGTAGAAATCATTTTTATAGATTGAAAGGTGACAAAAATCCACTTTATGTTCTTTTAAATGCAAAAGAAAAGGTGCTTATCTCTTAAAAGAAAATTGCTTATAAATTCTTAAACTATAAAAGTGTGTTCATTCATTCTGACCATGATCATAATGCAGTTTTATGCCAAAGACCAACATCCAATTAGCAGTTTACTACATCGTGTAGCATATTTGCTCTTAATGATATTGGGTAGAGCTCAATGCACAAAATAACTTTATAACGTGTTGTCTTCTAAAAATTAAGGAATATTACTGATCATAAATGTTTAGAAATTCAATTTTACACTGGATGAAGAGTTTTGTGATTCTCTAGTCTGGGAAAGAAACTTTCACCAGCGTCAAATGTTTGGTAACAACCTGAATACAAAAAAAAAAAAGAAATCTGTTAGACAAAAACGCAGCGTTTCAGAAAAATGGTTATAACTGTTTAAAGGGATGTATAAGCATAAAAATAAAACGAATTTTCCGCTATACATATAAAGAGCAATATCTTTAGAACGAAAAATCGCAGAAACTTCAAATTTAATATTTTGTTCTTGTGCCACCAGGGTGCGCGTCTTGCAATTTGAGATTTTCTCAAAATACACTCAGGGAACCTCAAAAATGTTTACTTTCTCGGTGAAAACTCAAAATATCAAATCTCCAAGATTAATTTCTTTCAGTGGATTTAGAGAGAGAAATAATTAGCTCGCAGTCTCCCTTATTTCAGCTAATAGGCTGAACTCCATTATTTCATTAGTTAAATCAAAATCTTTCTTTCTCGAAAAGCATATTCCCATTATTAGTTAATTTGAAAATTATATTTGATGCGAGGAATAGCAGAAAGTAACTTAGTCTTGACAGAAATTAATACGCTTCACAGAGCGGTATTATCTTTCCTTTGATCTAAATTCTGTTTTATTTGCTTTCTGTTAAAACCTTATTCTAATTTTTTATTATTTAATTTCTTTTCTGATCTAATTGTCTGTAAGTAGACTTTTAATTTTAAAGGAAGTGCTTCAGTTATAGCTATATACAGGGTGACCAGAGTTATATGCTCCACCCACTTTTTTTTTAACGGCGGGAAATTTCGAAAAAATAAAAAACACGTATTTAATCATTTTTAGTCTAGTTTATTTTCAGGGATTGACCCATTTTTTTAAACCCTTGTATCTCGAGATACAGCAACCAACTTTTTTTTTCAAATGGAATGTTATATTTTTTTGCATATTTTTATAGTCCTAATTTTTATAATCTTTGAGCTCCTAAAAAAAACAATAATTTTTTTTTTAAATCGGTTAGTTTTTTCAAAAGTTATGGTAATTTAAAATATGAAAACACATTTTCGTTTAATGTCAAAATTACCTTATTTTGTTCTAAAGAAGCTGTTCAAACTGGGCACAATCAACGGATAGGTAAGCCAAAACTATCCACTACCCACGCTCTGTTTGTAGCAGCACTTATGGTGGCAAAGTCAAGATCTAGGCAGGCTAGAGTTATTCGACGTTCCAGATGTTAGACTGAAGCCATGGGTTTATGGTTACTGTACACTTTATTTTTTAGATATCCCCACAAAAATTGGGGTTAAGTCCGGAGATCGAGGTGGCCATTGGTTTGGAGAATGAGTACCTAAGCACTTTTCATGGAAATTTCTGTCCAGGTAACCTCGAACAACTGTCGCATTATGTGCCGGGCAACCATCTTGTTGAAAATACATATCTAGCCGACGTTGTAGAGAACATCTTCAAGCAGAACTGGCAAAATGTCTCTTAAAAAATGTTAGATACCTTTCACAGAGAGTTAAGTTCTCTCTGTAAAAGTATGGGCCGACTAGTTGATTTCCCATAACTCCACACTACACGTTTATAGAAAAAACAATCTGAACGTCGAATAACTTTAGCCTGCTTAGATCTTTGGCCACCATAAGTGCTGCTACAAACAGAGCGTTGGAGTCCAGAGCTTTAGCTTGCTTATCCGTTGATGGTGTCCAGTTTGACATTAAACTGAAATTTGTTTTTCATATTTTAAATTACCATAACTTTTGGAAAACCTAACCGATTTCCAAAATTTTTTTTGTGTTTTTTTTAGGAGCTCAAGTACTATAAAAATATGCAAAAAAAAAATATAACGTTCCATTTGAAAAACAAAAGTTGGATGCTGTATCTCGAGATACAGGGGTTTAAAAAAATTGGTCAATCACTGAAAATAAACTAGACTAAAAATGATTGAATACGTGTTTTTTATTTTTTCGAAATTTCCCGCCGTTTAAAAAAAAAGTGGGTGGTGCCCCATTTTTTAGAAACAATGTATAATCGGGTGCCTCACTGTGGAGTACGAATTTTGCAACAATTTTGCGAAAAATCTACTCGGCTGAGCTCTATAAGGAAACAAATTTTTTTTTTTTTAATACCTCGTTATGCTTTCATTAAATGATGAGATTAGATTTAATGTACGGTGAAATTTTGCAAAACAAAATGGCCTGGGAAACGTTAAGAGGAGCGAGCAGTCTTTAGATTGAAACAAAAAATAAAAAAAAATGCCATTAACAGCTAGAGCAATTAGTGGTTCTTATCATTAACGACGTCCAGTCCTCAACTATCTCGACATAGGAAATGAACTAGGAAATCGATTCATCAGTTTCACAGATAGGTTGTTTAGTTTTATAGTTTGTAAAACTCGGGGCGCCCTCTTCAGGGAAAGAGAACAAATTTACTTTTTTTCACTTTTTCTTATTCTACTGGAGAGTAAGAGAATGTGCAGTTTATCAGTGATGAATTTTCTCAGGGATTATCCTTTTTTTTTTGGTTTATTTAAAATTCTTCTCTCAAAATTTTATCATTTTAGGGATATTTCTAGCTAAATTGCAAATAGGTTTTACCATTTAGAATATTATAAAAATAAATTCTGCCAATTAAATTAATGCGTTTAAAGAGGTTTCGAGCGCTTTCTAGAACGACATTTTCCATTTCAACTTTTTTCCTTTAATCAACTTCTACTCAGAAAAACGTTTCCTCAAGTAAAAGTAATAGATCCACATATGTATATAATTACTACCCAGTTTTCCGCATTCAAATGAATCTCAAAGGACGTAATATAGAAAATCTAACCGGATTTCTAGTACTTCATCTGTCGGCCAATATAGGTTATAGCGTTTTCCAAAAAGTGAAGCTATAAAAGAAAAAAAAAAACCTTTAGTCAAATGGTAACTTGCAGTAAGCCAATTATCCTTACTTGGAATGAACTTAATGGTCCTTAATAAGACACAGATGGCTTCACCGTATAATTTACTTCAAAGACATTTTAGTTGGAGGCAGGAAAAGTTTTAAGTGGAGGCGGCACCCCTTTTTGGAAATCCAGTCACATTGAACAGAGTATTTTTGAGAGAGTCCATATATTTTTATTCTTTTGTATAATAAAAAAATAAAATAAATGTGAGAGGTAGCCATTGAATTATTTATATATTGTTCCGATTTTAATTTTAATATATGATAATAATATGGGTTTATCGATTGACATAGCAGTGGCCATAATAGTAGGAAAATGGGACTTGGGGTACTCTTTATTGTAGCTTTACTGCAACATTCTAGCTTAAGGGTTGGCTTCCAAGCTGTATGATTGCTGCCATTAAAGGGCTTGTAGGGCGAGAACTTTCTGTTAGGAACCAAGGGCCATAACCATACCATTCATAGTACAAGAAAGTCCTAGTTGCTGCGACAATTTACATTTATCTTTAAAGATTTCACTTGGTTCGTTTGACGATCTCAAGTGTTTTATTGTAATGGCACTCTTAAATAAATTCTTTACTTTCTTAATTTTATTTATTTAATTATTACTACGGCTAAATTTGGCCACAAGTAGTTATGCACTCACTACAGTCCCACCTTCACTCAATAGAACCTTGGATAGAAAACTGGCGTATAAAAATTAACCCAACTAAGTCTAAATACATAGTCTTCACACTCAAACGTCAAACTCCACCACCTGTCTTCTTACATCATACACCTATGCCACCAGCCGACCATGTGCGGTACCTTGGAATGTACCTAGACAAGAGACTTACCTGGAACCCCCATACGAGACTTAAACGTACCGAACTAAACAAACGATACAAACTTCTAGCCAGACTACTTGAAAAACGCTCAAAACTCTCACTACAGAACAAACGACGACTCTATACAGCTCTTCTCACACCAATATGGACTTACGGACTCTAAACTTTACGGAACAGCTAAAAAAATCAAACATCAATAGACTGCAAACTCTCCAATCCAAAACACTCCGCCGCATAGTAGACGCTCCATTCTATGTTAGCAACCACACAATCCATACAGATCTCCAAATTTCACTCATCTCCGAACTTGTCAAAATCCGATATAACAACTTTTTCATCAAAAACTCTCATTTCAACCCAACCCTTTAGCTGCAAACTTGTCTACAACTACGCTACCCTCCAATCCTCGAAGACGGCAGAGGCGCCGTTGGCCTCGTAACCAACTGGGTGACTGGATGACCGTCATTCACGTCTACCACGCTATTTATAATTGTAACCTGTAGGTACAGGTGTAAATTTCAATAAAAGGATATTAAAAAAAAAGTAATGTATACAAATTCACGCTTAATATCCATTACAACCAAACAGTTCTGAATTCATTTAACATTTCATTATTCATTTAACTTCGTATATTTAGTTGTCGTGGACTGAGGCGAATTACAAACGTACATTACTACAAATTTTTATTATTAACCATTAAATAAAATCCAAGGCCTAAGACCGGGAATCGAACCCAGTACCACAATACTTCTTAGCTTTGCGGGTCTCGTCTCTAACCGCTCGGCTACCGTAACTCCCTTTAACTTAGTATATTTACTGAAAGTGAATTATGTTTCAAATCTGATTGGAAGGGGAATTTTTTTTTTTTTTTTTACGTCTATATCTGGGGGTTATTGGCGCCTGCTCTGCCGGCCTCTGGACAGTGTTCTCTGTCTGTTACATACGAGGGTCGTTTGAAAAGTCCGTGCAAAGTCAGAGAGATAGCACTACTATCGAGGTTATGTTTAGTTAGTAGCATCTCTTGGAAGAACACACACCAAGTTTCAGCCAGATCGGTCTATTTCTTTGTGTTTGGCATTCGTTTGAATCGAGGAAGTCGAGTGATTTTCAAAAAATGGAAGAAAAAGAATTTCGTGTGTTGATTAAACACTACTTTATGAAAGGCAAAACGCCTCAGGAGACTAAAGAGAAGCTTGATAAAGATTATGGTGACTCTGCACCTTCGATTGCTAGTGCTGTGGGCATCTCGAATGAACGGGTACATAATATTTTGCATCAACATTTGAACATGACAAAGCTATCCGCAAGATGGGTGCCGCGATTGCTCACGCTTGACCAAAAACGAAATCGTGTGAAGTGTTGCAAGGACGGTTTGCAGCTGTTCCAGAAGAATCCGCAGGACTTTAAGCGTCGTTTCGTCACTGTGGATGAAACATGGATACATCACTACCCTCCTGAGACCAAAGAACAATCTAAACAATTGGTTACCAAGGGGGAATCTGCGCGAAAAAAGGCGAAGACCGTTCCTTCGGCCGGAAAGATTATGGCGACTGTCTTTTGGGATTCGCAAGGAATAATCCTCATCGACTATCTGGAAAAGGGTAAAACTATTACAGGTGCATATTATTCATCGTTATTGGACCGTTTGAAAACCGAGCTGCAAGAAAAACGCCCACGATTGGCCCACAAAAAAGTCCTTTTCCATCACGACAACGCACCAACTCACACCTCAGCAGTTGTGGTCGCAAAATTAATGGAAATAGGGTTCCAACTGGTTTCACATCCCCCCTATTCTCCAGACTTGGCTCCCTCGGACTACTATTTGTTCCCCAATATGAAGAAATGGCTGGCGGGAAAAAGATTTTATTCAAACGAGGAGGTGATTGCAGAAACGAATGGCCATTTTTCAGACTTGGACAAATCCTATTATTCGAAAGGGATCAACAAACTAGAGCAGCGTTGGACGAAGTGTATAAGCCTAAAAGGAGACTATGTTGAAAAATAAAAAAGGTTTACCCCAAAAAATTAAGTAGTTTTTATTTTTGCACGGACTTTTCAAAGGACCAGCGTAATGGTTGTTTCAATCGTTTGTCAAGAAGTCTAGAGAGAAGTTTGAATCGTCTGTTTAGTTCTTTTCGCCCACCTGGACGTACGGTATTGAACTGTGCGATTCAACGAAACGCTCCAATCTTCAACGAATTCAATCTTTCCAGTCTAAAATTCTCCGCACTATCGTTAACGGCTCCATTTTTACGTTTCAAATCTAACCATCCACACAGACCTGGAAATTCCGTTTGTTGGACCAGGTTGCACGAACTCGCTATAAAAGTTTTCATCAGAACTTGCACTCTCATTCCAATCCTCTTGTCCGCCATTTATCATCTCATCACCTTCCAGATCATCCTCTTAAGCGACTAAAACGCCAGTGGCCTCGCGATTTTCTCTCTTCTGAGGAGAGTGGTTAATCCTGGAGATGACTTAGGGAGTGTTATCGCTGGGTAACTTCTCCTCTCAATTAGTGAGTTTGTAGTGGTGTCAGTTATTTTCATTATTACTTATAGCGTGTCTAGCGCTGGTGTAACTTAACAAATAAATTTAAAAATAATAAATTAAAAAAGTTCTTTTCGTTTAATTCTTGTATGTGGACTCCGAGGTTAGGCATTTGCCTATGAAGAGTCCTTGGGACTTAACGCAATATGATAGGCAGAAAAGAGATGTTTAGGTAAAAAGGTGGATTACATTTCTTTTCATTTATTTTAATGCTCCATTTCGTTTACCAAGCCTCAAGGGATTTTGTATGGAATTGAAGGGAATGGTTGGTTCTAAATTTAACAAAATAATAACTATGTATCCTTTTGCATAGTTAGTTGATTTTAGTGGTATGGTTGCCCACTTCAAAAAATGGCTAGAGACTAATTGATAGGGTTAGCTCAGCTCAGGGTCTAGCCAGCTCTAGCTAGGAACGTTTGTGACCAACCAAGTGCAAATATTCAACGTTGTGGACATAAACGAGTCGTTGCATAGGTAATGCTTTAATTATTGCGAAGGACTCATTAAAAAATGCTTTTCGATATTCTTCTTCTTCTAAAAAGTTAAACAAATATGCGAAAATTCCTCGACTTTTTCACACCTAATTTCTCAATGTTTTATTCGATTTTTTTACAGTATGCTCTAGAGAAAACTACTGTTTAATCAAAATTGTTAAAAAAATAACAACATTTGGGGAAAGCTTGACGATCCAGAACTACCCATCAATTCGCATCTTCAAAATTTTAATTAGAAAACGGAAGTGTTAGGAAATTTGTTCAGTTTTTCACCAATTTTTATTTTAAATTTTCGTTTACCTGTATTTTTTTGTTTCTTCCTTTTTGTTACACCTTAAGGAGTGAATTTTGAAAAATTTAAGAAAACTGGAAAACTCCACAGGGATTGACATTTATTCTATTCAAATTTTTTGGTACATTTTTTGCTTAGTAAAAATTACAATAATTTTATAAATTACTCAGAAGATACAGAATATGAAACGGTTAGCTCTAGTGCGAACAGAACCCACAATTTAGGCTTGCCGATATTTATTTTGGAGACAAAAAAAATTAAACAGCCCTCCTCTATATAGTGCTATCATTAAAACTGTTGGTTACCTCGGACTTCACGTCGACGAATCACATGCATGTAATTCCCAAATTTGACTAAAACCAACTGAACGGATATAAACTTTAGAAAAAATAAAACTGCTAGAGAAAATCGTTCGAAATTGAATGTTTTATTTCCTGAAATGGACGTTCGGAATCTGAACTATATGGGACTGCCGAACGTTCGACTACGCGGATATTCTGCTTTTAACCACTGCTCCCTATAAGCTATACTGTTCACACCACTTAAATTCCCTTCGTTTGCGTTATTAGGAAAACCGGATTACCATAAAATTCCATTTTCAACTATCCTTTTCCACAAATCCTTTAATCCTAGCCCTCTGAATCATCACCCTCCTTACTCTCTTCAAGCCTCGTCATTGGCTTCGCAACCATCTCCCTAACAATGACTTTCTATACTGAACAGTACGTGAACCTCCTACTTGTAAAGGCTATTCGTTGTATATTGCAGATCGCTTAGAGTATCATCTGTAGCCAGTTTTACGTCTCAATAGAGTATTTAAAAAATTTGAAAACCGATCTGGACTTACGGACTTGAGCTGTGGAGTTCAGCCAAACATTCCAATTCACAAAAAATACAGTCCTTCCAATCCAAAATACTCCGTCAGATTACTAATTCTCCAGTTTATGTCTCTAACTCTACCCTCCGTAACGACTTCAAAATCTCATACCTAACTGAAGAATCTAAATCTAAATATAGAAAATTCTTTGACTCTCTTCCATTCTGTACATCCTCTTGTTCAAAATCTTGCTTCCACAATTTAGATTATCTAGATTATCCTCCACGACGATTGAAACGCTGTTGGCCTCGTGACCAGCTCCAGTAATTTAAGAAACTCCAGCGAGAGTGTTGCCGCTCTTGAATGTGCAGCTCCTCTCCTCAAGCTGAGCCAGTAATGAAGTCTTCATTTATCATATTCACTGATTACATTTTATTCTTTTTAGATTGTGAATAGCAAATAAATTTTTTAAAAAAAGCAAAATTGAATTAATAAAAATAATAAATAAATACAATGTACAAATCATAGAAATAAAACCCGAACTATGAGTCTAGGATGAAAGATTTGTTTCAATATTTAGTTAGAGGTATCATCTACAGTGAAAGGGTGACAGTAAATTCGCTTCTCTGAGAGGTGTCACTTTCAGTTTGGACAGTTGTGCTGAGTGTCAGAATTTGTGCTGATATAGTTGGGGATATAGTGTTAGGCTATCCTGATCACTGTCCGCGATCTCCTGATAGTTGGTTTAGTATGTTCGTGTGAGGTCTCTAGGGTATGTTAAAGGCTTTCTGGCTAAGGGGCATAGTTCTTCACTGCAAATGGACGCTATAGACTAATTTTAGAGGTCGGAGAGAAAGTTTAATATTATTGCGCTCAGGAGCTCCGTCCTTGGCTCTCCCTTAACGTAAATGATAGTGTTTCAAAAAATAATTACGGTTCAAGGATGTTTTTTATTGTTGCAAGAAAAGTCACGTTACTTCATAACTGATTCTTAAACAACTACCCTTTATGTTTCTTTTCCAATAGAGTATTGGCCTCAAAAAAATCTTTCAGAACGGTTGTGAGAGTACACTAATATCAAGGTGCTTTTGTTCGTAAAACAATATGTCTTTTAAAAATAGCAAGAATGAAGCCGATAGCAATGTATCTATGCACATGATTATGAGCACATTACATTCTTCCTTTTTATAATCTCAGGATAATGTACTCCTGTTTCCTAGTTTTTAGCAGTGCCATAGAATCCGTGTGTATTACTCCATTACTCTAGTTTTGGGCGATTGTAATATTAAAAACAAGAAAATTAAGTTAGACTTTAGTTAATTTTAATTTGTAAGGTTTGAAAAGTTGTTCATGTCTTTAATAAAGTTAAACAAGTTTCTTCAAGTTTTACCATCTTCAAGTATACATATAGATAGAACTAGTAAAAGGAGTTTCAGCTATAGTAGCAGTCAGTTTTTGTCCAGATGGTAATCTGTCCCTGTTATCGTATTTTGACTTTGTATCTTTTATTTTCTGGTTGATATCTTGTCACTTGAAATTTTTAAATTTATTACTTTTATTAAATAATTTTTAATTATCATTATTATTATCATTATTTTAGATTGGAGAGGCAATGTTTCTAAATTGGATTACTTTACTTAACCTTGGTTTCTGTTTTTTACTGCGTGTTGCATTCTGTCCAAAAAGCTATCTACATCGTAATCCTTTGTTCTCAGTTAACTGGTTCTCTATTATAACTTTTTTTATTCTTTTTTAATTAATTACTAAAAAATTGCGGCCAGATATTGGATTTTCATTTCATTTTATTGGAGAAAAACTATCAAAAGAGGTCTAATAGTTGTTAAAATAATTTCTTTTTTCAAGGGAAAACATTTTCAGTAATGGCTTTCTTCTTGATGATTGATTGAAAATGCATTTATTCCAAAAAATAGCCACAAATATTCAATACAGTGTCCATCCTAGAGTCTCACACATTTCTGATATATCTTTGCAGAACTTGGAAAATTACGATTCTAGAAAGGATTATCATTGATAATATGGTAATATCGTATCTGCGGAATTGCATTGCTCGGTCTGAAGGGCTGAAGCCAGTTACTCTAGGCTTATCGAAGCATACTTGGGCCGTACTCCCTTCTTCTGTTTTGGAGTCGTCCGAGAACCTGGCTCAGTTCTAAGCGTAATTTAATTACCCAATTAGGAAACATTCTCAGAAATAACCCCATCTAAGAAATTGTGTTTGTATCCTGTCTGAAAGAATAGTTTAGAAATGGAAAAATAAATTCTTCAGGAAAAAAAAAATGAACTAAGCAGGAACGAGTTGACACCATACTGTCAGTTTGAAGGGATAGTTTTGCTCAGGGTTTGGCTCCTCGGTGGATAAGAATCCCCGCCGTTGTAGTTTACCTGGGATCCTCTCACCAAACTCTATATCTAATTAAACAGACGAGCAGAGCTCCAATTAGTGGGCGCCACAATAGATACTCTGGTTTTGTTGGCCAACCCTTTTTAGAATAGGACAATCTGTTTTTTGAATAAAACAAATCATTGATATGTTTTCAGGAAAATTGGGGCATCTGAAAAGTTTCATTTTATCTAAATAGGCAATAGAAGAAGTCCATAAGGAGCTTTTAGATGGCACCATCCTCGATTTATGCTATTTGGTGATTGAACTCTTCTTCTTCTTCTTTTTTCCTTACGGCTTGAGGTCATTACCATTCCTCTCTTTCCCTGGACTTCACTCTTCACCTCCTGACTCCCATGATCCCTCAGGTCCTTCTCTACTGAATCCATATGTGGGCCCTATGGCTTGAGGTCATTGCTATTCCTCTCTTTCCCTGGACTTCACTCTTCACCTCCTGTCTCCCATGATCCCTCAGGTCCTTCTCTACTGAATCCATATGTGGGCCCTATGGCTTGAGGTCATTGCCATTCCTCTCTTTCCCTGGACTTCACTCTTCACCTCCTGTCTCTCATGATCCCTTAGGACCTTCTGTACTGAATCCATATGTGGGCCCTATGGCTTGAGGTCATTACCATTCCTCTCTTTCCCTGGACTTCACTCTTCACTTCCTGACAATCATGATCCTCAGGTCCTTCTCTACTGAATCCATATGTAGGCCCTATGGCTTGAGGTCATTGCCATTCCTCTCTTTCCCTGGACTTCACTCTTCACTTCCTGACAATCATGATCCTCAGGTCCTTCTCTACTGAATCCATATGTAGGCCCTATGGCTTGAGGTCATTGCCATTCCTCTCTTTCCCTGGACTTCACTCTTCACCTCCTGTCTCTCATGATCCCTTAGGACCTTCTGTACTGAATCCATATGTGGGCCCTATGGCTTGAGGTCATTACCATTCCTCTCTTTCCCTGGACTTCACTCTTCACCTCCTGACTCCCATGATCCCTCAGGTCCTTCTCTACTGAATCCATATGTGGGCCCTATGGCTTGAGGTCATTACCATTCCTCTCTTTCCCTGGACTTCACTCTTCACCTCCTGACTCCCATGATCCCTCAGGTCCTTCTCTACTGAATCCATATGTGGGCCCTATGGCTTGAGGTCATTGCCATTCCTCTCTTTCCCTGGACTTCACTCTTCACCTCCTGTCTCTCATGATCCCTTAGGACCTTCTGTACTGAATCCATATGTGGGCCCTATGGCTTGAGGTCATTGCCATTCCTCTCTTTCCCTGGAATTCACTCTTCACTTCCTGACAATCATGATCCTCAGGTCCTTCTCTACTGAATCCATCCATCTGTAGGCGTTCTGCCTCTACCTTCTTTCGCTTACATCGTTTGCTCTCCAATCTTTTTATTAATAAGAATAAGAATTGAATTGTATTATTAAAACAGTAAACAATTATTCTTTAGCAGTTACTTCCCCTATTTTATTGATAATTAAAGAATTGACTAGTTGCGAGTGAATAATAGTTTACAGTGTACGTTATCTAAGAAAGTTACAAAATGATCTATTGGCACTGACATATTGTTGAAAATAAATAGAAAGAAATCATGTCAGAAGGAAAAGAGAGAGAATTCTCTTCTATTTTGCAGACAGTCTCTGGATTAATGGATGTGCTTCAGGTTTTCGCATTTTTGTATCCACAGTCGTACATATAGCTCAATCTCTTTCACCTGCAAGCCGCTTTAAGTAAATAATCCTTTTCTACCGATAACTCTACAACGCTTTCATAGAGTTTGGTATTTTTTTAAATCCTTAAAAAAAGGAGTAAATACTCTTCTTTATCCAAAGGCTATTATGTTGTATGTCTTTTTGAATTCAATTTTTTATTGTTTTATTATTATTACTATTATTATTAATTATTAAATTTCCAAAGATATACTTTATTATTAGAAAATCCAAAGATATACCGTAACATCTACCACATATATTTTTTGTTTTAGAACCAGTAGAAACTTTAATTATAATTAGCCAATTAAGGTTGTAACAATTGCTGTAATAGAAATCGTACGAGTTGTACCACAATAGATCTTTTATAGTAACATTACTATTTCAAGTTTCATCTTGTCTCTTCTCTTAAACCTTTAAAGTTTTCTTATTAAAGAAATATTCATGAGTATCCCTTCAAATGAATATTCATTAACTTCCCTTTTCTGCTCTAGGTATTCAGATGAATCCATCTAAAACCTCTTTAGGGGACTTTTTCTATTTCTCATTTTGATTAAATGAAACTAAAATGTTTTTATCAGATGCCCCAATTTTTTCTGAAAGCGTTTCAATGATTTGTTTTAATCAAAAAACAGAATTGTCTTATTTTGAGTTTGTATAGAATGTACGTCATTCTTAAAGAATACGAAAATGTGCGTATTTTTTTGGCTAAAAGTCAGTTTTGCGGGCGAAGTTCTATTTTTGGAGAATAACAGTTTGCAGGAAGAGAACCATTTTTGAACAGCCATTGCTTACTGTTACTAATTACCCTCGAAAGTAATTTTCTTTAAAAAATCAAACATACTCGTAGATTAGGTCTGTCTAAATATTGTTTTAAAATTGGTTTACGGGCACCTTTTTAAAGCAAGGGTGCCCAATCTTTTGAACTGTTGAAGCCAGAATTGGATTTCAAGTTTTGATGTAGAACCACCCCTAACACGCCCTACTGAAGTCTAAAACTGCCACATTTTAACAGAAATCATTTTAGAAGGCTCCTCGATGAATTTACAAGTCTTTTCCTCTTTTAGTAGTGAATCTGTATTAAATTAAAAGCCACTAACAATTTAAAAGTGTAAAGAAAATTTTAAAATAGTCTTTTTATAATAGGAATTTTCTTTTTCTTAGTTTATTATTAATGCAACAAAATATGCAAAATGAATGTATAGTTTTGGATAGAGCAAGGATGTTTTATAATAACAATGGTGTTGGAAATTAACTCCGAATAAAGAACATTGTTTTATCTTGTTGGCCTGCAGTTCAAGGTTAGCCGGTATATTTATTCCAGGGCAGTAAGGTTAGAGTGAAGACTATATACTATGTATAGTTGTGTATTCTTTGGCCATTGTTTTCACAGCTTCCTATATTATGTACTCTTTTTCTTAACATTGGAGAAGGATTTTTTTCTTTTTCTTTTTATTTGACTGTCGTCAGACAGATATTTCCGGTATTATACACAAACCTTATTGTAGTCCAAGGGCATACCAGGGGCATTTTAAGAATGTGTATATGTGCTTGAATAGGAAAAGAAGTTAAGAGATAGAAATATAGCAGCAGGAGATGACGAAGAGGGAATGATTGGTACAGGAGATGCTGTGTGTGTGTGTGTTCTTTATCTTTCTGTACAGTTTTTGTCCTGTTCGGAAGGACTGTTGGCAGGAAGTGCGGGGATGGAACTAGAGTAGAAGAAAGAGTTGGCTAATGGTGAGGGTATAACAGAATGGGCCTCATTGTGTGAAGAGCACACTGGTATACCCGAACGCTATCTTAGACTTAGCTCCCTCTGCCGGCGGCAACACTCGGCCGCCTCCATTTCCGGCCTCCCACTTCTACGGCCACCACACCCTGTCTTTCAGCTAACGAGATTATTATTCGGCCCACAGGATTTTCCTTATTTTCCTCGCCACACTTTTGTCGAGGCTCTAATTAATTTTCGTTCGTTGACAATCTCCTCATATATACCACTTTTACGTTGTATAAATGTGAAATTACTCATTTATCTCCTTTAGCTCATTCCGATTACTATTGTCATTTATTTATTGCTAACATATATATAGTTTTCTTAAATAAAAAGTAGTGTGTAATACTTTCTTTCTATTCTAGTTATAATAGTTTTAAAAAAAATTCTATTGAAAGTTACACCAGCATTACCTGAACTATGCCAAGCAGGAAGATCTGTAATGCGACGAGATGATAAACGGCGGTCTCAAGAGGATTGTGAGAGGAACTAGCCGAAATGAAGAATTACAATGAAGACAAAGGAAGTTGGGTGTATCTATTAATCCTGATAAGACAGTTCGGACAGATAAGAAATTGGGTAACCGAGTCTGATGATTTGGGCCAGATTATTGCATTCAAGAAACAGTATTTCGGATGAGGTTAATAGGCGCATTACTTTGAGCTGGAAGAAGTATTGAAGTATGAAGTTTATCCTCAAAAGCAGCATGCCAATTCAGTATACTGAGTTGAAAAAATAAAAACATTAAATTTCGTGAAAATCTCGAAAAAAAAGTGATAGGTAATTTTTAAATCTGCCAATTAATCACAAATTCTAATAGTTATAGTTTTGGATTAACTATCCTCAATTTTCCTTTTTAATTTTTAAGAGCAGAAATGCCTTTATCCAGGGGTCCCCAAACTACGGCCGCGGGCCACATGCGACCCCCTGAGGACATTTATCCGGCCCCCACCGCACTTCCGGAAGGGGCATCTCTTTCATTGTTGGTCAGGGAGAGGAGCACTATATGTGGCGGTGCGACGCTCATGTACAGTACTACTTCCGATGACGCGGGATGCACGTGACACGGCTTCGAAAACAGTGTAAAATAACAGCAGAAGTAGGAAGAAAAAGCAAAGCACTATAACTAAACCGGACATTGACCATCTCATTAGCCCAAAAGCAGGTCCATAATTCCCACAGAAATGCTGGGCAGTTTGTTGATTTAAATTTACGTGTTCTTTATTTTAAATATTCTATTTGTGCCCGTTTTGTTTTTGTTTTTACTGTAAAATAGTTTTTTTTTTATAGTCCGGCCCTCCAACGGTCTGAGGGACAGTGAACTGGCACCCTGGGTAAAAAGTTTGGGGACTCCTGCTTTAATCGAATTATCCAAAGAAAAATGTTGTTAATAACAATAATAATAATAAGGGGCGGGTGTTGGTCTAGTGGCCAAGAATGTGGTTTTGTGAGTGGGAGATCCCTAGTTCGAATCCCGTATGACTTACTTTTTATTTGTTAGTAAAAATTGTTTACAGTAAAGTATGAACATCTGTCCCCGTCCACGACACCTAATTGGTAGATAGACGTTAGTCCCTGTCTGAAATAATGAAGGAGATTACTTTACTTTTGATACTGTAAGTTCTGGTCCCAGTTTTTGTAGCGAATTCAAGCGAACGGAGTTATAATAGTAAGTAAATTAAAAATTCAGTGCAATTCGTGAACATTTATCCAAACTATTAGAGAACGAGTAGAAAGGTCATGTAAAAGATTAAATATTGTCTTACTTGGAGTTCTCTTAGGAGATGACATTGTTCTTATTTAGCAAAGTTAGTAGTGATATAACGATTTAAAAAGAAAAAAAGAAAAAAAATGTCTTAGATATTTGAACTTCTTTACAAGTTTAAGAAGAGTGTGGCATATTACAAGGGCTGGGAAGTCTGCCGCCCACTAAGGACATACTCTGCAAAACCTTTTTAAGGGATTAAGTTTAAAAGAAGGGGATGTAGGGTTATCTTGAGCAGTTATAGAAAAGAAAACTCTCTTTAAAAGGTAGTAAGAAAGAGGACTAGAAATGTATAAAAGGCAGGACTAGGAGAAGAGGGGATGAATGGAAGATATGCTAGTGAACTTGAATGTACTGAAAGAAGGAATATAAAACGAAATGGCTTTGAGACTGGGTCTATCCAAGTGTGAACGGGAAGAAGAGGAACGGCAAAACGTGTGCGCTGTTCTAAACAGTTTCCCCAACTATCTGATCCATTCCCTTCTCTATTCAACCAATTATACCATAATGAAGCCAGAAACAAAACAAGGAAAAAAGGGAAATAGGTAGTGTTACTACTGGAAAGAGTAAAAGGCTTTTATATGTTTTTATAAAAGGGCTCAATCAAAAGATTTGTAAGCGAAATTGCAGATTAGGGCTATTTTACTTTTTAATGGAAAGTACAACCAATTATCTCACATTGGAATAATCACCATGCAAATTGTCGGATACTTTCCCATGTTTACTCACGTCCTTATTGGCTTGAACCAACTTGGCGAGGACAATCTCCTCAACTTTCGACTCCAACAAAAATGTCCACCTCATAAGGAATAGGTTTCTTACGTCTCATTCATTTTCGTATGTAAGAAGTGTAGCGGAGTTGGAAAAACTAGCTGCAGGGATTAGTCTTGGATTCCTTAAGGGCCTGAGTAGAGGAGGAATAGCTTTAGGTATGGCAGTGTCTGAATGCTGGACAAAAAGGTGCCATCTCAAGGAGCATTCTTTGGAGTTTTTTTGACTGGAGTGATTAGGGAGGCGCTTCTGTCTACCTGTCCTCTTCAACAGCAATCCTCTCATTGTACAGATCTGGGGCGCTACCTTGGGCTCTTCACAGGCAAACGACTCACTTTGGGCGCCACGATAGCCGAGCGTTTACAGGCGAGACCTGCGAAGCTAATATTGTTGTGGTACTGGGTTCGATCCCCCGGTCTTAGGCCTTGGATTTTATAATTGAAGTTAATAAAAGAAATTCATTCAAAACGTGCAAACTCTGCTTTACAGACTACTTGGACGACGCTCCGAATTGCCCATAGAACTCAAACGCTTAATATACGACAACATATTCTCAAACTTAGGTGGACTTACGGACTAGACAAACATACAAACATATGGACAGTACAAACATTTCAGTCAAAACTACTCCGGCAGATAGCTGACTCTCCTTTCTACGTGACTATCCTTACTCTTCACAATGACCTCAACATCCCATTCGTTGAGGAACCAACTCGCCAAGGCGAAATATCAAAAATTCCATACTAGTATCTCTACTTACTCAAATTCTCTTGTAGTAACCGGCACTATATTACTTAATTACTTAATAAAATTCACCAAATTGCCAAACAAGCTAGTAATTAGGCTGCTCACTATAATAATCAAAATTAAACATACATTAAGCGGATTATTATTTACATTTACACAAATTTAGATTTATTTCAAAAAAATTATTGTCCAAAATTTAACATATGATCGCAATACGTGCTCAAAAATAAGGTAAATATAATAAAAAACTATAATTTCACCTTAAAAAAAGCTTTGTCATCTATTTATTACCTCATTAAAAAACATTTTAAGGCTATAAAAATATGTTTTTCGGCTTTCTTGTTTAAGTGATTTATATGTTCTTTATTTTAGCCGATTATCATGTGAGACTTCCATTTTTTTGAAATGAATGAACTATATTCTGAAGTGGGTAAGAAATAGCCAACAGACAATTTGTTTTGAGATTAAAAAAACAAAAAAAATCACGCTGCTATTGAGAATATTGTGAGTTATTATTTTGGCCGAAGTGTCTTCCCTGCTTGGTTGTTTAGGGATTACTCAACTTTGCTGCCCCCGTGGAGTTTACATTGCCCCGCATTTTGGGAAATAAAACATTGCGGGCTTTTGAAGAAGTTTTATTGAGCTAATGACGTATTTCTAGAAAAACACTTATATTTTCTCATTTAGAGTAGATCAAGTGTGCTCTAACAATTTTCCTATTAAATATTTAAACTAAAAGCTAGTCTATTATATCTTATTTTATTTATCTCAGTGGTTATTTTCCAGTCGATTTTATGAGAAGATGAGTACTTTTACCTTTAAAAGGAGGAAAAACCGATAAACCAATACGGTTTATATGTGGCGGTGAAATACCAGAAAAAAGAGCTTCCTTAATTCTATTTCTCTTTCTCTCCTTTAAGGCACTTTCTCATCTTTCTCCTTACTTACTTCTTCTTTTATGTCTCCGGTCTTCTTCAAAGTGGTTAAAGCTTATGCACAGGATAAGCTGGTTTTCTTGTTATTAGTCCGTTATGAAGAGTGTGACGTTTTTTCATATCTTTTTTTTTGGAAAAGTAACTTTCATTTCTATCCACCAATATAATTAGCCTACAATGTAGTGATCATGTAATCAGGCATTTTCCGCAAACTGCGGTAGCCGGAAGGTAGAAGCCGTCAGTTCTTTATATCTGATTTTTATTAATTTTAATCAGAAAAGGTAGACAATTTGTGAGGATTAGTCAATTAATCTTTTTTTTAAAAAAATATCATTTCTGTGTGTTATAGTTCGCTGGCCGGTTTCCTTATCCGGAATACCTGACCTTAGTTCTGGGCAAAGTTAAATAGAATCTCTGGCTTCCTAAAGCACGTCATCTGCTCTTCATCACCAAAGAGAAAGATTCTTCTTCTCTCCCTTTCGTGACTGAAAATAACCAAATTCTTTCTTCAGTACATACTCAATATTTTTTTTTTTTTCGAGAAGTCTTCAACAGAAATTTAAGGGTTGATATCATCTGAAATCTGCAAAACAAAGTTAAGGGCATGATACAGCATAACCTAGATTTTGTGTTTATAAAAAGAATAATAATAAAGTAGCGGAGGTCCCGGGTTCGAATCCAGCTGCTGACCCTTAGATTTTCTCTTCCTAGGAGCTTCTTACAGCGCACTGTCCGGTGATGGACAGTGTTGTCTGTAACGAGAGAACTGAAAAAAGCTCCGGGCGCCAATAACCTTAGATGTGGACGCGCCTCAAATAAAAATAATAATAAAGTAATAATATTGTAGAAAAAATATAATAACCATTCTTCAATTAAAGAACAAATTAATTCAAAACTAATGCCGTCCAGTTATGAAATATTTATAACACGAACGATATTGAGGGTATACGTAAACAAAACGGTTTACGTTTAAAGCTAAGATCTATTGTTATACTTATATTATTAGAGGTAAACCTAGGGTCCTAGGATACATTTTCGACAATACGAACAATATATTGAGTGTGAAGAGTTTAAATCAGGTTGACTATGTTAGTTTTCTTCAGAAGCCGTTTCCAGCTGCAGATTTAACCTTTCTTAGCAGCACACAAGAGGTAGTAGAAATGTACATTACAAGGAAATGTCACATTAGAGGAAATCTGCCTAATCCTTTTCCCAACTTTCAGCGGTTTTTCGTCAAAAAAAAAAAAATCTTTTTCGTACTCAGGGGACATCAAAATGATTTTTTTTCTCCCGGAAAAAGTCAAAATTGAAATCAGCGCAATCACAATACCCTCTCCTACTAGTACAGTAGGAGAAAGGGAAAATAAATCATTGATCTAAGCTTGCATTCAATCAAAGAGAACCGCCCCAATGATATGAATTGGTGGATTTAACAGCAGTTTGCGACTGAATGTGACAGACGTCACGACAGATACCTCCCAGATAGTTGTATTCCTACTTTTGGATTCTTCAATAAATTTTTTCCATTGAAGTATTATTTCTTACTAATATGGGAGGCCATGATTGGGCCTTTTTGCTTTTTTAATTAAAACATATTTCGTTCTTGTCACAAATTTATCAATCTTCTAGCTGGCAGTTTGTGCGTTATTAAATTTGAACAGTCTCTGACAGCTTTCCCAGTGTTGGCTAAATGTCATAGAATTCCAGAATGTCCGCTTGCCTTAGGACTTACTTTAAGGACAATTTTTGACTGAAATAAAATCGAATTTACGATGATTTCTTTATTACTGTGATAGGTATCTACGAGTAATTACAATTACAAATTGTTCAGTAAAATATTACGAGGGTCGTTTGAAAAGTCCGTGCAAAAATAAAAACTACTTAATTTTTTGGGGTAAACCTTTTTTATTTTTCAACATAGTCTCCTTTTAGGTTTATACACTTCGTCCAACGCTGCTCTAGTTTGTTGATCCCTTCCGAATAATAGGATTTGTCCAAGTCTGAAAAATAGCCATTCGTTTCTGCAATCACCTCCTCGTTTGAATAAAATCTTTTTCCCGCCAGCCATTTCTTCATATTGGGGAACAAATAGTAGTCCGAGGGAGCCAAGTCTGGAGAATAGGGGGGATGTGAAACGAGTTGGAACCCTATTTCCATTAATTTTGCGACCACAACTGCTGAGGTGTGAGCTGGTGCGTTGTCGTGATGGAAAAGGACTTTTTTGTGGGCCAATCGTGGGCGTTTTTCTTGCATCTCGGTTTTCAAACGGTCCAATAACGATGAATAATATGCACCTGTAATAGTTTTACCCTTTTCCAGATAGTCGAGGAGGATTATTCCTTGCGAATCCCAAAAGACAGTCGCCATAATCTTTCCGGCCGAAGGAACATAAAGTAGTGTTTAATCAACACACGAAATTCTTTTTCGTCCATTTTTTGAAAATCACTCTACTTCCTCGATTCAAACGAATGCCAAACACAAAGAAATAGACCGATCTGGCTGAAACTTGGTGTGTGTTCTTCCAAGAGATGCTACTAACTAAACATAACCTCGATACGCGCCAGTAGTGCTATCTCTCTGACTTTGCACGGACTTTTCAAACGACCCTCGTATCAATTCTTTAAAGAAAAAGTGAACCCATTAAAAATTTTCTATCTTTTTTTTTTATCTTTATATAATTTTCACAACTGCAAATCATTTTCTGAAACAAGTGAAACTTATACGAAGAAATACATGAGTAGCGTAAGGGGGAATTTACCTAATGGTGAATCTTTACACGGCTTTGTACTGGCATTTACTTAATTAAGAACACGTGGCCATTAACCGTCAGAGGATTTCCTGGCATTGTAGGTAAGCTAAGAAACTAGAGAGGGTTAGGATGCGAGGAAATTGAGGCAGAAACATGGCACAGCTAAATCTTGTAGCTTCACACAGGGTAATGGAAGCATCCAGTATCTCCAGACAGGTTTGAGAATCATTGTTGAATTGATTGTTGTTTAATGATTGTTTCAATCGTTTTTCAAGAAGTCTAGAGAGAAGTTCGAATCGTCTGTTTAGTTCTTTTCGCCCACCTGGACGTACAGTATTGAACTGTGGGATTCAACGAAACGCTCCAATCTTCAACGAATTCAATCTTTCCAGTCTAAAATTCTCCGCACTATCGTTAACGGCCCCATTTTATGTTTCAAATCTAACCATCCACACAGACCTGGAAATTCCGTTTGTTGGACCAGGTTGCACGAACTCGCTATAAAAGTTTTCATCAGAACTTGCACTCTCATTCCAATCCTCTTGTCCGCCATTTATCATCTCATCACCTTCCAGATCATCCTCTTAAGCGACTAAAACGCCAGTGGCCTGGCGATTTTCTCTCTTCTGAGGAGAGTGGTTAATCCTGGAGATGACTTAGGGAGTGTTATCGCTGGGTAACTTCTCCTCTCAATTAGTGAGTTTGTAGTGGTGTCAGTTATTTTCATTATTACTTATAGCGTGTCTAGCGCTGGTGTAACTTAACAAATAAATTTAAAAATAATAAAATAAAAAAGTTCTTTTCGTTTAATTCTTGTATGTGGATTCCGAGGTTAGGCATTTGCCTATGAAGAGTCCTTGGTACTTAACGCAATATGATAGGCAGAAAAGAGATGTTTAGGTAAAAAGGTGGATTACATTTGTTTTCATTTATTTTAATGCTCCATTTCGTTTACCAAGCCTCAAGGGATTTTGTATGGAATTGAAGGGAATGGTTGGCAAAGACCAGGATAATTGTAAAGACAATAATGAAAGCATTGACTCGTCTAAATAATGTTCACTCACCCTCCTCAATAATCAGAGTGATTCACTTTTATTTTATTTTTCTAGTGATACCAACTTTACGTTCTTGTTAAAATCCAATATTCCTTAATTTACATATTAAAGTCTTAAAAATTTTCCTACGAGACCCTGAGTTGTAATACTCATAAATTGGACCCCTACGCTCTGGAATTTAGTTTGAGAAGAAAGGATAACGACCTTTTTGTGGGGGGTAATATTAGAGGTAATCATTTCGATTTATCGGTTATTATAGTTTGGTGAAGGCCAAACGTTTGGATATTGTAGAAGTTCCAGTAAATCGTCGACACTGTACTAGTTGGGAACACCTGCCGTCTTTGCCAATGGTTCGCTAATTGCATTCACAACCCATAACTACTAGCAAATGTAAATCTAGTTGGTATGCGCAAACAGTAATTGGCCTAATTTTATGAATCTCTTATCAGTTAGTGGTACTTCAATTGAACTGTTTAATTTAGGGCTGGCTACGTCATGAAAATTCTTCCTTCTAAAATAGTATAAATTTAAACCATTTACTGGCATTTCTTTAGAAATAGCTTACTTTCTCCAAGATAAAAATAATTGGACCCTTTTTAGAGGACTTCCTCAAAAAAATTAATTTAATAGCCTCAAAGAGTCTTAACTTTTCTTTTATTTGCTTTTCTTAAATATTTTGAAGTTTTAAAATTCTGGAAAGATTGTAGGCTAGGAGATATAATGTAGAGGAATATTTGTGTTTAAAAGGAGCTGGTGGATTTATTATGACTGGATTAAAATGGTTTAAAGAATATAAATTAGTAAAGTTGCTTGTGGGGTAAGGACTTTAAAGGCGAACAGGTGGGGATGTCTTTGGAAGGATGGTTATAACCAGAATTCTTTTTTACTATAAAACAGGGTGATCACGGTGGTCAATTGGAGAATGTTGTGGAACAGAACTCAACAGACGCTTCCGACAACTGAAAAGACTACTCGACAACAGATCAAAACTCACTCTGGACAACAAAAGACTTATTGTATATGTAAGTATATTCAAAGCCAGTCTGGGCTTATGGCATCGAACTGTGGGGTTCAACGAAACGATCAAATCTGCAAAGGATCCAGTCCTTGCAGAGTCTAAAATTCTACGTCACCCAATCAAACCATTCACACAGACTTGAACATTCCTTTCGTGCAACACAAGTGGCTGAAACACGATACAGAAAACTCTATCTTAACATTCAAACACATCACAATCCACTTGTACAACATCTATCTTCCAGAACATTTCCAGACGTCTTAAAAGACTGTGGCCTCGCGATCTCTTCTCTGATGAAGAGAGTCAATAGAATTTAGAATGTTTTTGGAGTGTTACCGCTGGGTAACTTCTCCACTCTGATATCTGTGAATGTTGCTTATTGTTACCCTTGTTGCTGCTTATAACGCAAAATGCGTTGATTGTAACCAAATAAATGATTAACAAAAAAAAAATCTAATCAAAGCTTGTATGGCCCAATATAATTGTACATCCATCGTAAACCGCGATGCAGTTGTCAAAATGGGGGCATGGATTAGAGAAGGAACTTGTGGCTGATGAACTATTAACGGAAGTAAATATCGACTGCTTTTAACTAAGTGAATGTTCTTAAGGTATCGTGGATGGCATTCTGATCATGAACGATCCAGGATAAGGCCCAATCAACAGTAATATCTTATATTCTAATATATTAGATAACTTGACCTGTGAAGCTAATATGTATTGTGGTACTGGATTCGATTCCCGGTCTTAGGCCCTGGATTTTATTTAATGGTTAATAAAAGAAATTTACAGTAAACTAAATTGCCTCCGTCCACTACACCTAATTGGTAGTTGGACGTTAAGCCACGCCTGAAAAAATAGGCGATTACTTTACTTTACATTACTTTTTAGATAACCTAATTTTAGATTATTTATTTTGGAATAGTACTGAAACTATTTATACAGAACCAAAAATAGTGAAAGTTCACTTATCTGAATTTAAAAATAAATCGTTTTGTACAATCCAGTAGCGAACTTAAGTTATGTCCCAATTAAGTTGAGAAACATCCTGATCTCTATCAATTGGAGGAAGAAATAAATAAAAATATCAGGAAGACCATGAACAAATGGGGGAAATAACTGAACAACGAACAGTGCGATGGGCGGGATACAGGGAGAAAACAAGCTCGTATATAAATCACTTTTTCGTTCTCAACCTGCATTTCCGTCAAAAATTCGGAATAAAAATTGTGATTGCTGTACTTCCCATTAACAGTTCTTTCCAGTTATAAAGCAAAAATTGTTCCATTTCTTTGATACACCTTTTCTTACCGCTATCTAATCCAATTCAGATTAAAAGTCAAGAAAAAGTAAAAGACGTTGAAAATCTATTTAAAAATAAAACATTTTGGTTACAATCGGTGATCTGTCAATCGATAATTTCTTTTTCTGTTCTCGTCAGACACTCCCCTCTAAGAATAACCTCCATTATGAAGAATTAATCGAAGAACAAGGCATCAGGGTCTGTGAATTATTAAAACTGTCCGGTAGGACAGTTGTATAAGGGTTGACCATCAAAAACTGCACGAAAAAGCGTTAGGTTGAAAAACACCCAACTTTGACAATTTTTTTCTATTTTTCTATAAAAGATAAAATTCCCAAATTTTCTTTAAATCTTACTCCAAATCCTCCTTTATAACTGTAATTTTTTTTGCAACCACCCAGATCTAATAGGTTTCGAGAAAAAAGTTGCCGAAAATGAGCAAAAACGGCTTTTTCAAAAAATGTTCTTGTTCTTGTTCTTGTTGTTGTTGTTGTTGTTCTTCTTCTTCTTGTTACCTTTTTTGTAAACAACGTAGCGCCTAAACGCGTGAACCGATTTTCATGAATGAGGTGTCATTCGATTTGGAATTTTATGTAGATGTGCCTTTTGGGGGTCTCGGCGCTGTACATCGAATAGGAGAGGAGTTAGCCCCCTTTATGTAAGGTCCCCTCCAAAATTATTATTACTAATAACTCTGTAAATCTTGGCCCGATTTTGATAGAATTTTGTAGGATGATAGAGTTAGGGCTCCCCTACGTAACAATAAAGCGACGATCTGCTCTTACACTTGTTAAGGGGAAGTATAGCAATCGTTTCAAATTATCGACACGTTAACCGATTTTCATGAATGAAGTGTCATTCGAATCGAAATTTTGTACAGATTTGCACTTTAAAAGTCTCGACGCCGTGCCTCATATGGAGGGGAGTTTGCCCCACCCAAATAAGGCCCTTTCTAAAACTATTATTACCAATATTTCTACAAAGCTTAGTCCGATTTTGATAAAATTTAGCACGAAGAAGTGATTAAAGCTCCTCTACGTGGCTGTGAGGTGCCATCATGCTCTTACACCTACTAAGAGGAAGTACTGCAATCGTTAAAATTATCAATGAGTGAACCGATTTACATCAATGAATTGTCGTTCGATTCAAAATCTTTGCCTTTTAGGGAGAAGTACTGTAATCGCAGTTTATTTTTCTTGCTCCTCTTAAAAGGAAGTACTGAAATCGCAGTTTAATTTTGCTATTTACGTACAAATACCTTCCTATTTTATTCAAAACGCTTTCTCAAAAAAATTGTTATTGAGGATGGTTTGGGGACCGCAACTATAATCATTATTAAAAAGATCTCTCCAGTGGTAGTAACTCCGACTTAACACTTTTTCAGGTTATAATGATAGAATAGCTTATTCCAAATTTTAAAAAAAATCTGTAAAGCAGACGTAACTTTGCAAATAGACAAAAAGGAAAATCTATCCTACCTTTTGGATATATTTTCCTTTTTGTCTATTTGCAAAGTTACGTTAAACTAGCTGATTTGTGTACCTTTTGGCGTTTAATCAACCCTTATACTTAACTTTTTAAACTGTAAGTTTTTGTTAAGGATCTGTAATGTTTTACGTCAGTCATAGCTAGGTTTTCTTCTTTCTGAATGACTTGATTTTACTGATTAATGGCCAAGTACTTCATGATCTGTTCTAATTTTTCTTCATGTTAGTTTTTTTTAGATAAACCCTTGTACATTTTTTTAAAGATCTTTTGCTCCAATACATTTTAAAAATTTGTAATCATGTCCCTCGCACCAAACTGTTAATTTTTTTGTTTATTATATTATACTACAACCACCCAATTTATAAGGATTATATTCCATTAAAAAGATTTTGCTATAAAAGCAAAAGTGGATAAGCCACCGACCGCCAACTTTCACTTTATAGTTTTTGATGGGTCACTTAATCACTGTCACTATCACATCCTCTAGAGAGTTGATTCCCTGGATAAAAGCCACTTCAGTGTGCGGATATGGTCGGCTGGTATCTGCTGGCTAAAGGAAAGCTATTGTGTAACGGGGGATTTTTAGGAGTTGACAAGGATTTGTGGATCTTATTGTGTCAGTTAAGAAGGAGCTCATCATTTATGATGGGAATTTCCACAACATGGTGGATATTTTCATTGCTTACTTGTAAGTGAGTGTTTACTATTTTTCTTACGATTATGGATGGGGGTGAGACCAAAATTTAGTGTTCCTATTTCAATGCATTGCCAACCTCCTATTGGGTTCTCTCGTTATATTGTAAAGACTGGGCACTGTGAGAGGTTCTAAGGAAGAGAAAATGTTAGGACAGGATTCGAACCAGTAATCAGTGAACACTAACCACTCACACTACTTATTGTTACTAATTCTCAACGATCCAACTTACAGGTTTTCTCGAAACCGTTAACTCATATTTAATTAGTATCATTAAAGAAGGACATTACTGCTCCCTTCTCTAAGAAGTACCCTTAATTGAATTCTCCTTAAAAAATGACAAGTAAAAACTATAGATCTTTATTGCAACAGATGCAGCTATAATTATTATTCGTAGAATAAATAAGAATTAATTCCGTTTTTAAAGAAATAAGTTGAACGGAAATAAATTTTGCGGTTTTCAGCGATTTTAGCACAAAATTGTTTCAAATAATTTTTGTTAAAGATGCAAAATTGCAGTGGGAGTAAGAGTAAGCAATGTTTAACAACAGACTTCTATTTTTTATGTATTACTTTAAAAGTTTTATAATTTTTATTAATTAATTAATGAGATATTTTTCATTACAGGTAAGTGGCAGAGGTTTCTTTACCAGAAATAGTAAGTTATGGAATTCTTTAATTCACTATTAACCTGTTACACAATGTTATAAGAAAATATGTCCAAATGTTTGTCCAACCTTCAGAGTCTAACCTAAAATGTGTAGTTTAATAATACAAAAAAAATTAAGTGGTATAATTAATGTATCAAATAACTAACTGTTATTTGATTCACTAGTAACTCGCTGCTTAAAAGATATTTAAAATTAGCTTATAACCTTGAGAATAGGAAAGAGTTGCGTTTACATTCATACCAGATATTGTTTGAGAGTTTTGCATTTCCTTCAAATTTCGAATTGCTGTATCTCCGGTTCTATTGGTGTAATCTCTGCGAAAATATGTGCAATTATAGCACTCGTTTACCTCTACAATTGTGCACTATTCCCGCATTTTTAGCTGTATTTATAATGGAGATATAAAGTGATAAAGATTGGGTGCTTTATATTTCCTTCAAATTTCGTATAGTTGTATCTCCGGTTCTATTGGTGTAATCTCTGCGAAAATATGAGCAATTATAGCACTCGTTTACCTCTACAATTGAGCACTATTCCCGCATTTTTAGCTGTATTTATAATAGAGATATAAAGTGATAAAAATTGGGTGCTTTATATTTCCTTCAAATTTCGAATAGTTGTATCTCCGGTTCTATTGGTGTAATCTCTGCGAAAATATGTGCAATTATAGCACCCGTTTACCTATACAATTGTGCACTATTACCGCATTTTTAGCTATATTTATAATGGAGATATAAGGTGTTAAAAAAAGTTTGTAAGTTTTACATTTTCTTCATATTTCGAATTACTTTATCTCCTCAGCTATTTTGCTTACCGCTTTTGATTTTGGTTTTGTTAAGTGCGGTAATGTTTGTTGCTCTTATATAATCATACAACACCTGTTGCTTCTTAATTTTATCCTACTGCGCGCATCGTAGATTCGCGAAAAAATTTATAAATGTAAAATTATAATCAAAGAAACAAAATAAGTTCAATAGGATGAAAGAATACTGCCAATTTCATTCATAATTTGAATTTTGCATTACGCCGAGCTTTCGACTTAGGGAGTAGGTCATTTTCAGGGTTAGACCCTAGGTCGAAAGCTCGGCGTAATGCAAAATTCAAATTATGAATGAAATTGGCAGTATTCTTTCATCCTATTGAAACAATCAATCAGCCACCAAAAATAACATAATGAACAGCAAAATAAGTTCTTTTTAAAATAGTTTAAAGGCAATCTTAGTATGATGATGTTGAACCTAATAATATAATAATAGCGTTTAAGAAAGATACCAGTTTAAAAGAAGAGCTATCAATTTTGCAAAGACAGCTAAGTAAATTGTAGTGTAGCTACTGATTAGGGTGGCTGTGTGTTGGGAAATAGGAGATAAGTTTGTGACATTCCTGGCAGTCTTGGAATACTCCCTGTGCGGTTAACAGTCCTGCGCTTACATCCTCCTCCTCTTGTACTATTTGTACTTCTTATACCAGAATTACATTTGTACCAGTCTCCAGGGCATTCTACCAGAAATTAAATAAATT
The DNA here is from genome assembly GCF_049639745.1 of Rhodnius prolixus. NCBI lineage: Eukaryota > Metazoa > Arthropoda > Insecta > Hemiptera > Reduviidae > Rhodnius > Rhodnius prolixus. The sequence goes on from NW_027411615.1 coordinate 26,768,806, forward strand.
TTTTCTTATTTCTCTGATTTCTCTCATTATTTCTACAGATATGGTCATTTTATTATTGAAAAATGTGAAATTTAGCTTTACTGTAAATGTAGAGAGATATGTTTACTGAAGCAATAAATATGAAATTTGCTTAGAAGGTTACTTTTATTCCCTTAGGGCTTACAAGGTGAAAGGAAATATCAAAGTTGTGTCATAAAGATAAGACGTCTAGAGCGCTGTGAAAAGAATTGACTGAAAAATAATTCAATTTTCATTCATCTGAAGTTATTGGCGCCCGGAGCTTATTTAACGCACTGCCGGCTTTCGGCACAGACAACACTGTCCATCAGCGGATTGTGAACTATAAGAAGAGGAAATCTAAGGGCCAGCAGATGGGTTCGGATCTGGGCTTTACGCGTTAAATTCCACGCTAACCACACAGCTAATCCATCCCTGTCAAAGTTAACTTAACAAGTCAACAACTCGTCTTCTTGCCAACGTTTCGACAAATATATTGCCTTCTTCAGAGCCTGGATATTACAAATAAAAGAATACAAAAAAAAATAATAAATAAAATACAATAATTTTTAAAAAATATTTTTACAGTCACTAACACCAATATAAATTCATAACTTAACAAGTTTATGTTCGTATTTAAATAAGTACAACTCGTACATTAATTTTAATTAACTCTTGCCCCGATTTTCTAAATGGTGCCTGGTCTTATCGGGATTTTTGGTAACGAGGGGTTAGATAGGCTGGTCAAATCGTGGGATTCGCTTCCCCTAATCGGTTCCAAACTAATCCTTGGCACGTATGTTATTCGCCTCGTGGTATTCATCATTATCTATGAACCCCCGGGTGAATGTGGACAGTTTCCAAATAGTTGATTCGAGGCTCGTTAGTTGCTTTGAGCTAACAGGCTTCTGGTTGGTTCTTTCTCTGGTTAAAAGTCAGAAGCTCATGCTGTATCCTTTTTATGCCATTTTTGAGACGTAGGAGGTAACTTCTATTCAACTTATGAAGAACTGTTTATTAGTATGCGAGCTGCCAGTGGTTGGAGGAGTTGGTTGATTGATGGTGGAGCTTAGGTTGTATCTAATTTTTCTAGTTTTTTTGCTCGATTCATTTGGTCTTCTGTGAATCTTGCTTGACCCCTGCAGAAATTAATGCAGTTACTTCTCCTCTTTTTTGGATGAATAAACTGTCACCAAAAAAGATGAAACTCTGTGAATAAAAAATAAATGTATTAAGTGAATAAAGAATACATTTTTTATATAATTTTATTCATAAAAAAAAGTGAAAAAAGATTTTACGGTTTTCCCAACGTAAAAAGTTTTCCATTAAATTGTTGTTGCACGCTTTCACCAGCGCTATTAAGGCCAGCTAAATGAATAGTATAAATGTTCACGGAAAGTTCCGTTATTGGAAATTGCTAATGGAAAAGCGGTTTTTCACCTTTTCTATAAACTGTGTAAAATAAAAAAAATTAATATAATTAGATAAACTTAGAAATGGCTATTCTTATATGTATAATTATCTAATTATTTAAATACAATTTTAAGAAATACAATTCTCATAGCAAGGAATATCAAGGTGACTACAATACGAGGTGTGGCTATTAAATAACGAGACTGTTGCTGTAAAACATTTTATTTTAAATTTATACATTTTTAGTTATCACCTTCAATATACACCCCTCCCCTATCCCTACAACGCTCCATGCGAATTTACCATTGTTCGAAACCGTGCTGGAAGTCTTTTTCTGTGAGCTCCTGCATGACGCGTGCAGCTTTTTCTTTCACAGCTTCAACGGACTGAAATCGTGTTCCTTTTAATGCAGATTTGACTTTGGGGAACAGATAAAAGTCATATGGGGCCAGGTTAGGTGAATAAGGCGGATGGCCTAAAACTGGGATGTTGTACTTGGCTAGAAACGTCTTGACAGACAATGCAGTGTGAAATGGCGCGTTGTCTTGATGGAGAACCCATATTCCTCCACAAATCGGGTCGTTTTTTTCCTAACTCTTTCACGGAGTTAAGCAAGTACCTCACGGTAGTAATGTTGATTAGCCATAATCGATATTTTCATCCGTTTTGGACTTGGAAGGGCGACCCGGGCGGTCATCATATCCGACGTCTTCTCGGCCATCTTGGAAACGCTTGAACCACTCAAAAACTCGCGCACGTGATAAACGTTCATCGCCATAAACTTCTTTTAATAAAAGATAAGTTTCAGTAGCGGTTTTATCAAGTTTTGATGTGAAATTTCACGACAATTCGCTGCTCTACTACATGTGTAGTATCGATGTTTTCGGCAAAACGAAACTAACAACTCTTACACAAAAGGCGGTTTCGGTCAGACAGATTTCTCTACAAACACGTGAGGCGCTGCAATCGAAAGAGTAAGCTTTACGCTGCACAGCTGTCGGTCTTTAGGATTTGACTCATCCATAGTTCTTCTGTAGCAGCATCAGTCTCGTTATTTAATAGCCACACCTCATATACAGTACACCAATCAGTAATAACTTTAATAATGTCTGAAATATATAAAAAAGCTTTCTTGAAGGTGTACTGTCTCGTAATGAACATAAACTTGCTGCAAGTACAATAACTAAATTAAATTACAAATAATTGGCTAAACTTAAAGTTACTTTTCTTATTAATTTATTATCTTTATTTTATTATTAAAAAATTCATCAAACTACAGTAAGAATCTCATATTGTCAGATTCCAATTAAATCCTCAGTTTGTAATAAGATGAAGCTACACAATTTTTGGACAATTTGCTCCATTCTTCATTAGGCTCTCGCTATCCACTTTTTCTGAATGGGAAATGCCTCAGGCATCTCCCTCTCTTGTCACTTTGTTTAGGAGGCTGCCAGTAGTCATTATTCTTTTTTTGACAAAAAAGGTCAAATAAAAAGCACTCAAGTTTTGAAGGGATTATTAAAAGTCTTTTTCTTTTGCGGTTTTCATGAAAACAATGAAAATGATTTCTTCAAATATTCTTCAGGCTTTTCCTTAGACTTACTCTTAATATAATTCTGGATTTTTTTTACAGACAAGACCATTTTAACTTCACCAAAAAAATGCCCAAAACTAATTTTTAACCAGAAAAATTATTCTAATAAAAACTTTTGATCTAATTGGGAAGTTTTTTCTAAATTTAGGAGCCATTTCGAAAACATCTGGGAAAAATTAATTGGTAGACGGTGGAATGTGAGGTCTGAAATCCGAATTAATGATTGGTACGTACATCGCAGTCTCCCTTGATAATTTCTTAGGAGAATGAGCTTTAGGAATAAGAGATCGGGCGTAGGATGTGAGAGATGAAGGTATAGTTAGTTGTTGGTAGGAAGAACTGAATTGTACTATTTTGTCATTAAGAGTTATATTTGCAGACCCGTATATCTTAACCAAATCCAATGACTTAAAATCTAAGAATTTGTAAAACACTGGCAGCATTCATTAAAGTAGTATTTTCAGCCAAGAAATTCTAATAAAAGTGATAGATTTGTATGTCTATAGGTTTTGTTCCCCTATTGAGCTTAGCAAATCAGCCATTTAATTTCTTCTTACGAAGCTTCTTTAGTATTTTTAATATTTACAGAGTTATCCTGTTGTTTTTTATGAACTCAAAGAGTTCTGTGTAAATGCTGCCATCATCAGATGCAAGTTTAGTGTCTAGATTGGCAGGTAAGGTACATCCAGTCACTAGAACAGCCCTCCACGATCGTCTTCTTCCTTTAGAGTTGTTAGCACATTCTAGAATTAGGCAGTTGGCGTTTGTTATTATTCCAGAAGTACGAGAGTCGTTTGAAAAGTCCGTGCAAAGTCAGAGAGATAGCACCACTGGCGCGTATCGAGGTTATGCTTAGTTAGTAGCATCTTTTGGAAGAACTTTCGGCCGGAAAGATTATGGCGACTGTCTTTTGGGATTCGCAAGGAATAATCCTCATCGACTATCTGGAAAAGGGTAAAACTATTACAGGTGCATATTATTCATCGTTATTGGACCGTTTGAAAACCGAGCTGCAAGAAAAACGCCCACGTTTGGCCCAAAAAAAAGTCCTTTTCCATCACGACAACGCACCAGCTCACACCTCAGCAGTTGTGGTCGCAAAATTAATGGAAATAGGGTTCCAACTCGTTTCACATCCCCCCTATTCTCCAGACTTGGCTCCCTCGGACTACTATTTGTTCTCCAATATGAAGAAATGGCTGGCGGGAAAAAGATTTTATTCAAACGAGGAGGTGATTGCAGAAACGAATAGCTATTTTTCAGACTTGGACAAATCCTATTATTCGGAAGGGATCAACAAACTAGAGCAGCGTTGGACGAAGTGTATAAGCCTAAAAGGAGACTATGTTGAAAAATAAAAAAGGTTTACCCCAAAAAATTAAGTAGATTTTATTTTTGCACGGACTTTTCAAACGACGCTCGTACAGGAACACTTGTGAGATGTTTCCACACCAATCCTAGCTAGATGGTGCGGCGAATAATTGTGATTAAATCGCATTCTAATGAGTGTGCTAACAAACTTCCTATTGTTGTTCTTACATCTGAAAAACCATAGTCTTTTGGGGGACATTAGATTGGATGGATGTGTAAAATTGGGCCTTTTCTCGCCTTTGACAATTCGTATAACCGCTACCATTCGGTATAGCACTCAGTTCAGAGCCTAAAATTGAGTATGGAGATGTATGTTGTAGGGAGATCGCTTCCTTGGCTCTACGATCCACAATTTCATTTCCTCTCAGACCTGTATGACCCTTAATCCAGATTAAAGGTACCGATTTGCCCTTTCTTAGAATACTATTTAATAATTGGGAAGTTTCTAAGATTAAAGCGGGTGCATTATTTCCAGAATTTTCTAGTTTTTTGGAGAACACTTATGCTGTCATGAGAATTAAAACAAGGGATTCGTCTATTGAATCTACATACTTTAAACATTGTGATATACTGCAGATAATGCGGCTGTGAATATGGAAGCGAATTTATCTAATTTGAATTGTAAGGTGACGTCAGCGGAAAGATCAATCATTGCACATCCCACACCATCTTGATTCTTAGAGCCATCTGTGAACAGCTGATATCCCTTGGGATATCCTTAGGAAGTAGCGGTGTAATTTGTTAAGAAGCAGTTCGTTATTGCCAGAATTTGATGTCTACAGTTAGCATTTAAAAGTTTACTATCAAAAGTAAGTCATTATTAAGCGAATTCTAAAAACTCTCTTGTATGGATAGTTAATAAATTTTAAAAAATGAATGTCTGGCGATTATTCAGTTTTAAAAAGTTTAGATACACATAGGCCCCATCTTTTTCTTACGTGGTTACAGAAAACAAATAATATTACTGTCAATGTTGTAGGTGTCAACTAAGAATATGTATTTTATCCTTTTAAATCGCGCCAACCAATTCAATCTGTTTCAAATCGTACAGCAATTAAAGCACTGATTGACACGTAATATGAGTAATAACATATAATATGGGTGTGGTCAAAGTGATTGGGTTGGCAGTGCTCTCTGGAAAACGTCACAGATATTCTCCCGTGATAGGCTGCTTTTATGGCCATCGATCGGTTTTGGGATGTTCGCCCACATTACAGATAAACTGATAAATAATGTCCCCAATGTAATTACAATGTCTGGGATACTCTGGCTGTAGGTTTAACTAAAATCAAAACAAAGATCTTGGAAATTTTATCTAAACGTTATCCTGAAGAAATATGAGGAGAAAACGAAATAAGTTGTCAACCACAAAACATTGTTGCAAAATTTCTGCATATTCTTTAGTGGTAACAGGGGCTTTCCTAGGAATTGCGCAAAAATACAACTACTAATCCCCTTCCTTATTCTTAAGTCTCATCTTCTCAATTCCATTCTTCGGCTTGGATATTGATCAGTTATATTAAGAATAACCAAAATTCTAGAACTTTCAAAATAACCTCTAGATAATAATAATAATAATAATATGCATCTCCAAACTTCTGGAAAGGTTTTTAAAGACAAGAAAATGAGAGGTCATCGCTAGTGTAGAGTCTTCATCCATCTTCAGAGTTCCTTATAAAATAGTGTACGTTATTCTTGTTAGATTAGATTTGTTAGAATTGATAGTGGTTCGATAGACTGGCATGTTAACAATAAGAATTGTGGATTTGAAGGTGTTTACTGTCTTTTATAGCTGAGCCATTTGTAGTTCGGATGAATTCAGGAAACCAACTGAAATCCCAAAAAATTAGAGCAGTCTTCATACAATCAGAAAAGAAGCACGAGTTGAATTCTATTAGTAAAGTGCATAACAATAAGCTGTATAACTAAAATCCGAGCTTAAATGTTCGACTCTACGAACAACAGAGGCTTATTGTGCTTTCTTTGTCCACACCTTTCCAGTTTAAACTGTGAAGTCTTAGTCAGGCATGGCATTCATCAAACTTGCGTGCTTAGAGCTTGATCTTAAGCTCAAATAATTGCTATGAGGTTTCTACACGGAGATTCTACAATTATAGAATATTTTTGATAACCCATTTTTGGATTTGTAGCTTCAGGTCTTCTAGATGAGGTCTAAAGAATTGGAGGTCCTGGAAGTTTTTTTCATGATTTTATAAGATCAATTAGAAGTCCAAAATGAACGTGGTCTGTCAATTGAAAGTTAATGCTCTTAGGCGAGAATATAAGTGTGGATTTCACTCCAGTATAATAAGCCTTCCTTCTCTTCTTCTTCTTCTTCGGCGCTACAGTCCTAAAAAGATCAGGGCCTCCTCAATCAAGGCTCTCCACTGAGCTCTAACAAAAGCCTTCAATCTCCACCTTCGCACACCCATTTTCCTTAAATCCTCTACGACGTCATCTAGCCATCTCACATTCTTGGCCTACCTCTCCTTCTGTCGCCTCCGGAGCCTTCCGTGTAAAGGATGTTTAGGGATTCTGTTATCCACCATCCTCTACACATGTCCTAACCAATTCAATCTTCTTTTTTTAATGCATTCAATATCTGCTTCTCCTTAAAGAGTTGGCAGTTCCAAGTTGGTGCGGATTCTCCATCTTCCTCCCTCGTTCACAGGACCATATATCTTCCTCAATACTTTCCTTTCCCAAACTCTTCAAGGCTGTCTGGCTCTCTTTGGGTCAGAACCTAGCATTCGCTTCCATAATGCACTACCGGTCTTATATATGAGATGCTTTGCTTTTCTATAAATTACAGAAATAATCTTCCAGTAGAACTAAACTGGGAGGATGCTGGGATAGTTAATTGTACATCAGAAGATCAGAGATGAATAAAAAGAAATAAGAAAATCTGATGGTACAAATGTTTGTGTCAACATGGTCTGTAAATATTAAAAGTTACAGCACTCTAAAAGTAAATAAACAGCCGTTATTTTAGTCGTTTATTTTCATGTTATTTTTTTGCAGCTTTTGCGATGGAAATTCTATTCTTTTAACAATAACAACGTCAATCCGTTCGTTCCTTTTTTTGTTTCGTTCTGTTTTCAGGAATGTCAGTTCGAGTTTATAGTATTGACAATACCTGTTGGTAACAGTTTATCTCCCGCCAGTTTTTCCTTTTTTACCACATTTTGATTGATTTGCTGTCGATAGGTTTTTTTTTAAAAAGGAAACCGGCGCGGAGAATTAGGGAACAAAACTCCATTCTCACCCCTTTAAATAGTAATCCACTGTTTTTCCGCTCTTAGATGGTGGAAAAGCGAATTTCCTTCTTTGTTCTCTGTAGATAAATTTCTATACAAAAAGGTAGAATAATCCCAGAGATGAGCAAACGGAAAGAAATAACAACTTGTTTAAAGGAAATACAACTTTGATTCCATGCTTCATTTTCTCCGGGCCATTGAAGACTTTGGATTTTGTTTTAAAGTAGAACAATATTATTATTTCTTTTACTTTAATTTTCATTTATTTGGGTTTCTTTTTTGTTGCCATTCTACCATATTTTCTTTGTAATAAAGGAAAATGTTTTTAAGGACTTTGCTCATGTTCTATTCATTTTTTAATTTCAAATTTGTTTCAGTTTAAATAAATATTTATACATTAAGAAGTTAATTTTGATTAACTGGGATTTTTTTAAAATTAATTTTCCCTCTTTTCCATTTCTTTAAAAAATAATATCGAATGAGTGGAATACTCAATAATGTAAGACTAGAGAGTTAAAACAAAAACAAAAGATTTAAAAAGTAAGAAAATATATAGTTTACTTATAAATATAGTAACGAGATTTTAACTAGTGCATTTCAATTTAGAACATTTCGCCTAGACTTACACAATAGATCATATTATAATAATGTTACATCATGTGGATAGAGTTAACAATATCAGTGATAATATCATGTCAAATGGTCCCAATATTGTTACATTTGACCTAGATTTTAGGTAACATCTGTTATACTAATTAATAATAAACACGATTAAAGCGCTGCACACTAATTAGTTGGATGATAAATACTCTTCTACTATTTGCTTAAACTTTCCATTGAGGAAGCAAAATACCATCAATGACAATAGAAGTACTGTAGGGATGTTTGTATTGCGCTAGAATAATGTAAAAATGTATATAAAATAAAATAAATCTATCTCTGCAATGAATTTCTAATAGAGGGGTCCCCAAACTACGGCCCGCGGGCCACATGCGGCCCCCTGAGGACATTTATCCGGCCCTCGCCGCACTTTCGGAAAGGGAATCTCTTTCATTGGCGGTCAGTGAGAGGAGCACTATATGTGACGGTGCCGCAAAGCGCTGCGTCGCTCATGTACAGTACTACTTCCGATGATGCGGGATGGACGCGTCACGGCTCCGGTAACAGTGTGAAATAACAGCCAGAAGTAGGAAGAAAGGCAAAGCACTATAACTAAACCGGACATTGACCATCTCATTAGCCCAAAAGCAGCTCCATAATTCCCACAGAAATACTGGGCAGTTTTGTTGATTCAAATTTAATTGTTCTTTATTTGAAATATTCTATTTGTTCCCGTTTTGTTTTATTGTACATCAAAATAGATTGTTTTATTAGTCTGGTCCTCCAACGGTCTGAGGTACAGTGAACCTGGCCCCCTGTGTAAAAAGTTTGGGGACTCCTGTTCTAATATTACGAAAAAACAAAACTACGGACTTCAAACAGCTAATACAATATTCAATGGCCAGAAATACGATAGAATCACTCAAAACGATGCTTGAATAAAATTCCAAAAGAGGTCCTGATTATTTTTTACTTATATTTATCGAGAATTTTGGCCAAACATATTTAATATACGAATATATTTCATAAAAGAAATTTTCAGTATAATTTCCCAGTTTTTGCTTTCATGAAAAATCTTTTATCAACAGTACAGATACATACGAGGGGGTACCCAAAAAAAACCGGAATTATTTTTTAAAAGCTATTTATTTACAAATTTTTTACAGAACAACCTTATCCCCTTGAAAATACTCTCCATTACAACTAATACATTTGTCCCACCGGTGCTTCCACTGTTCGAAACATTTTTTGTAGTCATCTTTAGAAATGGCTGACAGCTCCTTCTTCGTTTTTTTCTTGACCTCTTCAATGTTGTCAAATCGGTGACCTTTCATGCCCTTTTTCATGCGTGGAAATAAGAAAAAGTCGCACGGAGCCAGGTCAGGCGAGTAAGGTGCGTGGGGCAGCGGAACCATGCCATTTTTAGCCAAAAACTGTGTAACAGAGATGGCTGTGTTTGCAGGTGCATTATCGTGGTGGAAGAACCAGTCTCCTGTTTGCCACAAATCGGGTCTTTTTTGGCGAACACTATTGCGCAATCTTTTCAAAACTTCAAAGTCGACGGTCTGTGAACACCAGCTCTCGAATTTTTTCAACATTTTCGTCGATTCGGGCAGTTGATGGACGTCCAGAACGAGGTTTGTCATCAATCGACATGTCGCCATTTTTAAACCGAGTAAACCACTCGTATACTTGAGTTTTTCCCATAGCGTCATCTTTGTAAGCTGTTTTCAACATTAAAACACTTTCAGCAGCATTTTTGCCGAGTAGAAAACAAAATTTCAGAGCTGCACGTTGTTCACTTAAACTTGCCATCATAAAAAACGAAAAAAGAACAAAACAGCGCTGGTAAAAACAATCACTGCAGATGAACACAACAAGCCAGGCCGACAACACAGGCAGGACTGAACTCTCTAGAGGTTGGAAGGAAGTTTAGGAAATTGGTAAAAGGTCGCGGGGTCAGCGTCGTTTCAGGCGTCGTGGAGGACTGTCGGGATGGGTTGTTGTGTGGATAATGCTTGTGCTGTGGGATTAGGATCTATGGTTAGGCTGTTACGGAAATTAAGGAAGCCGAGGATGTATTGGGTCATTGAAAAAAGGGATATTGAGGTCTGTATGGAGGGGTTAAATTGGATACATAATAAGGAGCGTTGATGATTTGCCGAAGGAGTTTAGATTGAAAGGATTGGATTCTTTGAATGTTGGTAGGTTTCGCAGAGCCCTACATCTCAGCTACGTAATCCAGATGGGTCTTAGTAGAGTCTTGTATAGAGTCAGTTTGTTCTGTACGTTCATGGCTGATCTCCGCCCTAGAAGTCTTCGTAGTTGTCCGTATCGTCTATTTAGTTCTTGTCTTTTCAGTCTAGTGTGTTGGTTCCATGTAAGTCGACTGTCTAAATACAGTCCTAGGTAACGTACTTGTGTGGAGGTCGATGATTAAGGTGCTTCAACATTTAACAGGTCATCCGCCTTTCGGAGGATATTCTCTCTTTAAAGAAAACGCTGCCAATCACCACTGAGACCCCTAGCTTTCAAGTCCGATCTCCTGGACTTGGCGTTGAAGTCCAGCTAGCTAATCCCGCCCTCGAAACTTCACAAACGATTTCTTTGTTTTCCCTGTCTCTCTCTCTCTCAGTCATTATACTTTTTATTCATAGCTGCATTTATTAATGATGCATGAGCTAACGCTGACACAGTGGCCTTATTACCGTTATACGTTCCACTTATAACAATAATTATTCCCCCTTCTCCATCAATATCTTCTCTCACTTGGCAAATTATATACAATCAGTCCTGAGTTCTTTGCCTCCATCATGAGTGAATTTTTTTCTTTTTTAAAATGTATACTGATTATACTTATTAAATATTTAATGATTGTGGAAGGGAGGATTACCCAGTAGAAACGGGTTCTTTAATACTAATCTAAAGTCATTTCCACCCGGGCCAAAAGTTTTTGTATTTTAGCATTTTTTAAACTCTACTCTCGACTCCCACCAATTCCTGATGCAACTTAATTGCTAAATTGCCTAAGAAAAAGAAGTTATATTTGATATATTTAAAATAATAATATATTTGATTGATATTTTGAATTTCAATGATTGATATTGATGTTTTTGATTTGGCGTTGAAATGTAATTATTATACTAGTATTTAAAATAAAATTTAAGGAAACACAGAAGATAATAATAGTTTAGTGTGGAAAAGGATTAGTTCGATGTGGCAACTTATTTAACATTTGCGAGATTAACCGTTCGCTTTCATTTCCTTCACTGATCTCCATCTTCTCGACTAAGTTACAGAGCGACGCAGTTACCGATGTGTGATTACTTTCCTATCTCTCCCAGTCACTGTATCTTCAACCATCTCAAAGTACTCGTATAATTTGTTCTTATTTTCTACTAATCAATGCTTTTTGTGTTTTCTTTCTAATTACTACGTTATTATCCCTTCTTTTCTTTATGCTTTTACTTTGCTGCTGAAAGAGGAGCCATTATATTGTGTTAAATTTTCTAATTTGACGTTTCATCGGTAGTACATGATTTTGAATTACTCTGATTAAATGGCTCGGTTTTCTGATTCACGTCTTTGTATAGATACATCTCTCTCCTACCAACAGTCGATCGCATCATTTGTACTTCCTCAATTCGAAATTGCAGCAGTCTTTGAATACCTGTGTTCCGTTTATTTTGAAATTAGATTAACCCTTCATTTCATCTTTCTTGCGGTTGGCTGTTTGTTTAAGTACAGAAGGAAGTATGTCCTTGCTAACTTCCTGTATACATGCTCTTCAGGAATCAACAACCCGCAATATTGACTCCATATATTCTAGCAGTAAGGCCCAATTAGATCGAACTTAAAAGTACCAAGCACCTTAGACAAAAACTGTATCCATTAAGTAGAGACTTATAATATTTTTCCCAAATCAAGGCCAAGTGTTTATTAAAAATAGCGTTACAACAATTGTGTAATAAATAATTTTTAATGGCTCTTAAACTTGACACGAGACTAACCTAAACTCCATTACAGGCTTATAAAAAAACTCTCAAAACAGATCGATCATTTAAATACCGTGGGGTTGCCTCTGAAAAACTTCATTGCCTCAGACATTTGTATTTTATACTCACTCAGCCCTATACTGACATTCGCTTGGCTCTTTATACATTAGGAACTAGGTAAAGACTACATATACAATAAACTTTTAAGCTTTCCAAAACAAAGTGCTGCATTATCACCTTGGGAGCACTCTGGTTTTATGTAAAATGAACTAATCCTTAGGGATTTGGTAGTAGCCACAGTAAAATATCTTATGGACAGAGCACATATATATTTCTAGAGAACACTAGTTTTTTACAAAAGGCTGGGATAAATTAATAATTTATTTTCTTAAAAAAAAAGAGACTCTTTAAAATTTCTGGACAGGAGTTTTTCTTAAAATTTGTTGAAATTTGTTTTTATTATCATGAGATTTTTTAAAAATATTTTTTTTAAACTCAGGAACAGTTAATTCAAAGTTCAGTTTAAAGCAGACGATTCAAATTTTCTAATTTTACAAACGATTCCTTTACAATTTTCCAAACATGCCCGTAATTCTTTATCCATGATACTTAATAGGTCCGACATTCATAATTTTTTTTTTTTTTAATTTATTTTGTTATTTACAATCTGTATACTGTATACAATAAGTAAAGACTATGATGAACTGGTGCGGGAGAAGAGCAGGAGGAGAGAAGCTACCCAGTGATAGCACTCTCTATAGGAGAGAGGAGAATGTGAGGAGGAGAGTGTGTGGAGGAGAGAGGAGAGATAGGAGAATAATGATCTAGGTCTTCAGACCTCAAGGAAGTCGCGGGGCCACTGGCGATTCAGTCGGCGAGGAGTATTAGGGATGTCAGAGGAAGCGAGAGACAGTACAAGAGGATTAGAGCTAGTCGAGAGAGTAGTATGGCATTTTTGGTATTTAGTCTTAGCGAGTTGGTCTATGAAGGGAATGTTAAGGTCGTTGTGAAGAGTGAGGTTAGTCACGTAGAAAGCAGCGTCAGCTATCTATCGGAGGAGTTTTTGACTGAAATGTCCTGTACAGTCCGTATGTTTATAAGTTTGGCTGAACCCCACAGCTCTAGTCCGTAAGTCCACATAGGTTTGAGAATAGTGTTGTATATTAAGCGTTTGAGTTCTATAGGCAATTCGGAGCGTCGTCCAAGTAGTCTGTAAAGCAGAGTTCGCACGTTTTGTCATTGCTTGTCTTTTAAGTCTAGTGTGTGGGTTCCACGTGAGTCGTTTGTCTATGTAGAGCTCAAGGTAGCGCACCAGATCTGTACCAAGGAAGAGGATTGCTGTTGAAGAGGACAGGTGGACAGGAGCCCCGCCGAAGAGTAAACGTGGCATGCTGGCATTTCTGTTGGTTCATTTAAATCCGCCACTTCTTTGCCCAGGATTCTATTTTATGTAAGTGTGTCTGTAACTTGTATGAAGCTGATGAAGGATGTGTACTTGTAGCTAGTATGTCTGTGTCGTCTCCATATGTACAGAGCAGTGTTGAGGGTTGTACAGGTATGTCAGATGTGTATACTGTGTAGAGAACGGGGAGAAATTTATGGATAAAAAATGAAATTATTATCATTATTATTCGTGTAGACCAGTCACATTCCAGGTATATACCCGAAACCGAAACCGGTGCAGTTGTTCTGTCTACTTACGAATTAAAATGTTGTCTTTTAGTAGTCTAGTTACTCCAAATTCTCGTAAACCTTTTGTAGTAACCCTGTTAATTCTCTTAATTTATTTTAAGTGTATTTTTTTTTAAATTCTTTAATCTTTTTTAATGTAACAATTTTCGTAGTATATATATACTATATATTTTTATATAAAAAAAAAAATACATTACCAGAATATAAATATAGTCAGGACTCTTGAACACTGTTTTAAAAATAGCATATTTATGGATCAAGTGAGCCGTTCCTTCTTCCTATTCAAGGTTAGCTAGTCAAGACCTCTTCCGCTCTCATTTCAACATTTCTTAGTTCTTCCGGTACCGCTGACAACTCTATCTCCCTCTTTATTTTTATTTTGGACTGTAACTACGGCTATTTATTTATTAATACTTTTTTACACACATTTATACAGTGAGTTGTCATAAATTCTATAAACTCTTACTTTTAAATTAAAAAAAAAATATTTTACAAAGTAGTTGTAATAATTAAAATATTATAAAGGGGTCAATGTATAATTTCAGTCGAATTAATTACCAGGTGAAAGCTACACCGTCAGAACATTGTAGAGAAAATGTATTTAATTAAATATGTAAAAAAAAAAAGTACTATTTTTAGTACTAAAGCTCTATGGACAAAGAAATAATAATAAAAATAAAGCTTTAATCTTTTACTATGCAATATTCAGACAGTGAAAATGTCAACTTCATATCAGATTTCTTTTCGGTTAAACAATTTTATGGAATAGAAATAGAATATTTAGTTACGAGCATCGTACATCAGTACAGTGTTTGGAAGAGTTCAGAGGGTAACTTGATTGCGCAGAACTCGATGAATTTCCGTTTTGATCAAATGAACGATTGAAAAATTGATTACTATCGATTCTGATCGCCCTATTACTTCAATAGAATGTCCCAGTTAGTAGCAGATCAAAATTTTTTGATGAGGTATATTGTGGTGATGCGTTTTTGAAGTAGCTGGGTTCATTGTGGTTGTTCAACTCTTGCGTAAACGATAGTCACGTGATAAAACACATTTAGGCCATATGCTCTAAATAAATTCTCATCCTCACCTAATATGGTTACATTCTTCCCTTCTGTTGGACATACCTAAGTCATAAATCAGTCACTTGCCTAGAGATGAAGAAATACTTGATTCTAAAGTCAGCCCTTCTTTTCCCAAAACTCTCTAGTCATTAAAAGAATTGTGATTATCAGTACTTCGCTAATTATCAGAAGATCAGAAAATGTGATTGTGCGGTAAAACTTTTATTTCAAAACTATGGACTCCATGTGCAGTTTTTGCCGCAACATCTTAAAAACGTCAGAAATGTTCTCTTTCACAAAAGATTTTTTTAGCAACAGTTGCTACATCATTCTTCAATAATAATTCCTTTAACTTGCAGTGGTGACTAAATTGGAGTCGTATCTATTATATCTTTCTGCACGCATTATTCTGAAAAATGTGGTCAAAAATTGCTAAACCATGTAGAGTTGTCAAAACATATTTAAAAAAAAAAAAATGATAACAAAAGTTCTGCTTGAGTTAGCTTAATGGTAACAGTGAAATGTTGTGAATATCATTAAGAAATATGTATATGGTAAGTAAATTATGCAACGGGGTAATAATTAGATTTCGTATGCATTTTATTCACGATACAATCACAAAACTCTCTCTTTCTGCCAAGAAATTAGGTAATGGATAATTGTGCACGTTATACAAGGGGAAAAGGGGCTCAGAAGGAATTTTGATTCTGTTAGTTTCCAGTATTTTGTGAGCATGATTTTTTTTTATTGATTTTGACAAATTGGATCAGCAATATTCAAAATTTGTAGACTCACTGCAAGCTGTAGAACAGTCACGTTTATTTTTATGGCAAATTTTATTAGGTGTGCGATTTTTGGTTAAGCTCTGGTTCTGAAAGGCAGCTTTAGTTTATTTAAAGGTTCTGATTTCTGTAAAAATTTCAAGCTAGACCGAGGACTCCAACTCACAATACCTACAATACAATCTTGAGCACTCCGGGCTTCGCCTCTAACCACTCGGCCTATGGTGGCGCCTAATTTCTATATTAGGCATTAATCATATACTGCAAGTTACAAAGGACTCTTTATAAATAGATTTTAGCAATTTTTTGCGAGTTCTCGGAAGTGGTTCTAATTCTTGCACCATCTACAGTCGAACCTCTCAATAACGGAAACTGGCAGGGGAAAGCAAAGTGGCCGCTGTTTGGAGGTGGCCGTTAGAAGGAGGTAGGCAAGTTTCAAAATGAAAAAAATATGGGGTTTGTTCCAAACATCTATTTAAAAATTGATAATAGATTTAAAAACGTGCAGAAATGCATTATTATTTAGCTATATGATATGCATCAAATTTTTCTTAATTATCCAAAAAATCTATCAAAAAACTTCATATTATTGACTTATTAAATAATTTTTATAAAAAACATTCCATTTATTCATAACAATAATAACTTATAGTAAAATTATCATCATACTATCATCTATTATTAGAAAAATAGAACAAACTTTTCGGCAAGTTGACGATGGCTCGATTTGGTTTTTGCAAAATCTTCAAACACATTTATTTTCTCTTCTAGAGTTAAGCACTTTCGTTTGAGAGACATATCGGAAAAAATAATATTGTTCGTCCAAAGTTATATTGAAAAATGATTAAAATGGTACAAGAAGTATGGAGCTTATATAGGAAACTTTAGGAAAAAACAGAAAAAAACAAAAACTTGGGAGGGGATAATTCTTTTGATCACCGCGTCAAACGAACTTTTAATAATAAGGTGGTCGTTGGTGGGAGGTGAAACATTTAATCCGTTCCCCAAAATCAATGTCCGCGGTCGCTATGTAGAGTGTCTGTTAGATGGAGGTTCTTGTATATAGAAAGTGTTTAGGGGTAAAACGGGGAAATCCAAAAACTGTCCATAAATGGAGGTGGTCGCTAGTGAGAGTGTCCTTTATGGGAGGTTCGACTGTAATAGAATTCTTGTTCTGGAGGAAAGGTGTGACTCACGCTTACTAAAGGAAGATCATTTCAGTAATAATAATAATAATATTAAATTATTAGAGTGAAGCTCTATAGCAGTGGTTCTTAACCGGTGTTCCGCGAATATGGTCCAAGTGTTCCGCGAAATTTCAATTTTAAATGTATTGAAATTTAGAAACTTAGGAAAGATATGAAAACAAATAATTGTTCCTTTTTTCTTAATTTGAATTTAATTTTAAGTTCTTGCTAAATACCGAATTTCAAATTATTTAATGTTAGTGTTCCGCGAGAAAAATATATACATATAATGTGTTCCGCGTCTATGAAAATGTTAAGAACCACTGATATAAAGGGTTGATATTGTGGCCGTTCTATATCTCCCACTGTGAACCACATATTGATATGGAATTTTGTACTCTTGTACACTTTGTTTTTCTCTATTATAAACTATAGTTATTTTGTGCACAGATCTAAAAAGGCAGAGGATATAAAGGGTTGAAAATTTTTTGGGTCATGAAATTCTGTAAAATTATGGCCGTTCTATATCTCCCACTGTGAACCACGTATTGGTATGAAATTTTTTTCTCTTGTACACTTTGTTTTTCTCAATTATAAACTATAGTTATTTTGTGCACAGATCTCTAAATGTAGAAGATATAAAGGGTTGAAAATTTTTTGGGTCATGAAATTCTGTAAAATTATGGCCGTTCTATATCTCCCACTGTGAACCACGTATTCGTATGAAATTTTTTTCTCTTATACACTTTGTTTTTCTCAATTACAAGCTATAGTTATTTTGTGCACAGATCTAAAAAGGCAGAGGATATAAAGGGTTGAAAATTTTTTGGGTCATGAAATTCTGTAAAATTATGGCCGTTCTATATCTCCCACTGTGAACCACGTATTGGTATGAAATTTTTTTCTCTTGTACACTTTGTTTTTCTCAATTATAAACTATAGTTATTTTGTGCACAGATCTCTAAATGTAGAAGATATAAAGGGTTGAAAATTTTTTGGGTCCTGAAATTCTGTAAAATTATGGCTGTTCTATATCTCCCACTGTGAAGCACGTATTCGTATGAAATTTTTTTCTCTTGTACACTTTGTTTTTCTCAATTATAAACTATAGTTATTTTGTGCACAGATCTCTAAATGTAGAAGATATAAAGGGTTGAAAATTTTTTGGGTCATGAAATTCTGTAAAATTATGGCCGTTCTATATCTCCCACTGTGAAGCACGTATTCGTATGAAAATGTGTTCTCTTGTACACTTTGTTTTTCTCAATTATATACTATAGTTATTTTGTGCACAGATCTAAAAAGGTAGAAGATTTAAATGGTTGAAAATTTTTTGGGTCTTGAAATTCTGTAAAATTATGGCCGTTCTATATCTCCCACTGTGAACCACATATTGATATGAAATTTTTTTCTCTTATACACTTTGTTTTTCTCAATTATAAACTATAGTTATTTTGTGCACAGATCTCTAAATGTAGAAGATATAAAGGGTTGAAAATTTTTTGGGTCCTGAAATTCTGTAAAATTATGGCCGTTCTATATCTCCCACTGTGAACCACGTATTCGTATGAAATTTTGTCCTCTTGTACACTTTGTTTTTCTCAATTATAAACTATAGTTATTTTGTGCACAGATCTAAAAAGGTAGAAGATATAAATGGTTGAAAATTTTTTGGGTCATGAAATTCTGTAAAATTATGGCCGTTCTATATCTCCCACTGTGAACCACATATTGATATGAATTTTTTTTCTCTTATACACTTTGTTTTTCTCAATTATAAACTATAGTTATTTTGTGCACAGATCTCTAAATGTAGAAGATATAAAGGGTTGAAAATTTTTTGGGTCATGAAATTCTGTAAAATTATGGCTGTTCTATATCTCCCACTGTGAAGCACGTATTCGTATGAAAATGTGTTCTCTTGTACACTTTGTTTTTCTCAATTATATACTATAGTTATTTTGTGCACAGATCTAAAAAGGTAGAAGATATAAATGGTTGAAAATTTTTTGGGTCATGAAATTCTGTAAAATTATGGCTGTTCTATATCTCCCACTGTGAAGCACGTATTCGTATGAAAATGTGTTCTCTTATACACTTTGTTTTTCTCAATTATAAACTATAGTTATTTTGTGCACAGATCTCTAAATGTAGAAGATATAAAGGGTTGAAAATTTTTTGGGTCATGAAATTCTGTAAAATTATGGCCGTTCTATATCTCCCACTGTGAACCACGTATTCGTATGAAATTTTTTTCTCTTATACACTTTGTTTTTCTCAATTACAAGCTATAGTTATTTTGTGCACAGATCTAAAAAGGCAGAGGATATAAAGGGTTGAAAATTTTTTGGGTCATGAAATTCTGTAAAATTATGGCCGTTCTATATCTCCCACTGTGAACCACGTATTGGTATGAAATTTTTTTCTCTTGTACACTTTGTTTTTCTCAATTATAAACTATAGTTATTTTGTGCACAGATCTCTAAATGTAGAAGATATAAAGGGTTGAAAATTTTTTGGGTCCTGAAATTCTGTAAAATTATGGCTGTTCTATATCTCCCACTGTGAAGCACGTATTCGTATGAAATTTTTTTCTCTTGTACACTTTGTTTTTCTCAATTATAAACTATAGTTATTTTGTGCACAGATCTCTAAATGTAGAAGATATAAAGGGTTGAAAATTTTTTGGGTCATGAAATTCTGTAAAATTATGGCCGTTCTATATCTCCCACTGTGAAGCACGTATTCGTATGAAAATGTGTTCTCTTGTACACTTTGTTTTTCTCAATTATATACTATAGTTATTTTGTGCACAGATCTAAAAAGGTAGAAGATTTAAATGGTTGAAAATTTTTTGGGTCTTGAAATTCTGTAAAATTATGGCCGTTCTATATCTCCCACTGTGAACCACATATTGATATGAAATTTTTTTCTCTTATACACTTTGTTTTTCTCAATTATAAACTATAGTTATTTTGTGCACAGATCTCTAAATGTAGAAGATATAAAGGGTTGAAAATTTTTTGGGTCCTGAAATTCTGTAAAATTATGGCCGTTCTATATCTCCCACTGTGAACCACGTATTCGTATGAAATTTTGTCCTCTTGTACACTTTGTTTTTCTCAATTATAAACTATAGTTATTTTGTGCACAGATCTAAAAAGGTAGAAGATATAAATGGTTGAAAATTTTTTGGGTCATGAAATTCTGTAAAATTATGGCCGTTCTATATCTCCCACTGTGAACCACATATTGATATGAATTTTTTTTCTCTTATACACTTTGTTTTTCTCAATTATAAACTATAGTTATTTTGTGCACAGATCTCTAAATGTAGAAGATATAAAGGGTTGAAAATTTTTTGGGTCATGAAATTCTGTAAAATTATGGCTGTTCTATATCTCCCACTGTGAAGCACGTATTCGTATGAAAATGTGTTCTCTTGTACACTTTGTTTTTCTCAATTATATACTATAGTTATTTTGTGCACAGATCTAAAAAGGTAGAAGATATAAATGGTTGAAAATTTTTTGGGTCATGAAATTCTGTAAAATTATGGCTGTTCTATATCTCCCACTGTGAAGCACGTATTCGTATGAAAATGTGTTCTCTTATACACTTTGTTTTTCTCAATTATAAACTATAGTTATTTTGTGCACAGATCTCTAAATGTAGAAGATATAAAGGGTTGAAAATTTTTTGGGTCATGAAATTCTGTAAAATTATGGCTGTTCTATATCTCCCACTGTGAAGCACGTATTCGTATGAAAATGTGTTCTCTTGTACACTTTGTTTTTCTCAATTATATACTATAGTTATTTTGTGCACAGATCTCTAAATGTAGAAGATATAAAGGGTTGAAAATTTTTTGGGTCATGAAATTCTGTAAAATTATGGCTGTTCTATATCTCCCACTGTGAACCACGTATTCGTATGAAAATTTGTTCTCTTGTACACTTTGTTTTTCTCAATTATAAACTATAGTTATTTTGTGCACAGATCTAAAAAGGCAGAGGATATAAAGGGTTGAAAATTTTTTGGGTCATGAAATTCTGTAAAATTATGGCCGTTCTATATCTCCCACGGTGAACCACGTATTGATATGGAATTTTTTTATCTGGTACACTTTGTTTTTCTCAATTATAAACTATAGTTATTTTGTGCACAGATCTCTAAATGTAGAAGATATAAAGGGTTGAAAATTTTTTGGGTCATGAAATTCTGTAAAATTATGGCCGTTCTATATCTCCCACTCTGAACCACGTATTCGTATGAAATTTTGTCCTCTTGTACACTTTGTTTTTCTCAATTATATACTATAGTTATTTTGTGCACAGATCTAAAAAGGTAGAAGATATAAATGGTTGAAAATTTTTTGGGTCATGAAATTCTGTAAAATTATGGCCGTTCTATATCTCCCACTGTGAATCACATATTGATATGAAATTTTTTTCTCTTATACACTTTGTTTTTCTCAATTATAAACTATAGTTATTTTGTGCACAGATCTCTAAATGTAGAAGATATAAAGGGTTGAAAATTTTTTGGGTCATGAAATTCTGTAAAATTATGGCTGTTCTATATCTCCCACTGTGAACCACGTATTCGTATGAAAATTTGTTCTCTTGTACACTTTGTTTTTCTCAATTATAAACTATAGTTATTTTGTGCACAGATCTAAAAAGGCAGAGGATATAAAGGGTTGAAAATTTTTTGGGTCATGAAATTCTGTAAAATTATGGCCGTTCTATATCTCCCACGGTGAACCACGTATTGATATGGAATTTTGTTATCTGGTACACTTTGTTTTTCTCAATTATAAACTATAGTTATTTTGTGCACAGATCTCTAAATGTAGAAGATATAAAGGGTTGAAAAATTTTTGGGTCATGAAATTCTGTAAAATTATGGCCGTTCTATATCTCCCACTGTGAACCACGTATTGGTATGAAATTTTTTTCTCTTGTACACTTTGTTTTTCTCAATTATAAACTATAGTTATTTTGTGCACAGATCTCTAAATGTAGAAGATATAAAGGGTTGAAAATTTTTTGGGTCATGAAATTCTGTAAAATTATGGCCGTTCTATATCTCCCACTGTGAAGCACGTATTCGTATGAAAATGTGTTCTCTTGTACACTTTGTTTTTCTCAATTATATACTATAGTTATTTTGTGCACAGATCTAAAAAGGTAGAAGATATAAATGGTTGAAAATTTTTTGGGTCATGAAATTCTGTAAAATTATGGCCGTTCTATATCTCCCACTGTGAAGCACGTATTCGTATGAAAATGTGTTCTCTTGTACACTTTGTTTTTCTCAATTATAAACTATAGTTATTTTGTGCACAGATCTCTAAATGTAGAAGATATAAAGGGTTGAAAATTTTTTGGGTCATGAAATTCTGTAAAATTATGGCCGTTCTATATCTCCCACTGTGAAGCACGTATTCGTATGAAAATGTGTTCTCTTGTACACTTTGTTTTTCTCAATTATATACTATAGTTATTTTGTGCACAGATCTAAAAAGGTAGAAGATATAAATGGTTGAAAATTTTTTGGGTCATGAAATTCTGTAAAATTATGGCCGTTCTATATCTCCCACTGTGAACCACATATTGATATGAAATTTTTTTCTCTTATACACTTTGTTTTTCTCAATTATAAACTATAGTTATTTTGTGCACAGATCTCTAAATGTAGAAGATATAAAGGGTTGAAAATTTTTTGGGTCATGAAATTCTGTAAAATTATGGCTGTTCTATATCTCCCACTGTGAAGCACGTATTCGTATGAAAATGTGTTCTCTTATACACTTTGTTTTTCTCAATTATAAACTATAGTTATTTTGTGCACAGATCTCTAAATGTAGAAGATATAAAGGGTTGAAAATTTTTTGGGTCATGAAATTCTGTAAAATTATGGCCGTTCTATATCTCCCACTGTGAACCACGTATTCGTATGAAAATTTGTTCTCTTGTACACTTTGTTTTTCTCAATTATAAACTATAGTTATTTTGTGCACAGATCTAAAAAGGCAGAGGATATAAAGGGTTGAAAATTTTTTGGGTCATGAAATTCTGTAAAATTATGGCCGTTCTATATCTCCCACGGTGAACCACGTTTTGATATGGAATTTTGTTATCTGGTACACTTTGTTTTTCTCAATTATAAACTATAGTTATTTTGTGCACAGTTCTATAATTTTAGAAGATATAAAGCAGTGGTTCTTAACCGCTATGGTCCAAGTGTTCCGCGAAATTTCAATTTTAAATGTATTGAAATTTAGAAACTTAGGAAAGATACGAAAACAAAATATTGTTCCTTTTTTTTTTAATTTGAATTTAATTTTATGTTCTTGCTAAATACCGAATTTCAAATTATTTAATGTTAGTGTTCCGCGAGAAAAATTAAAACTGTCCGGTAGCACAGTTGTATAAGGGTTAATCATCAAAAACTGCACAAAAAAGCGTAACGTTGAAAAACACCTAACTTTGACAATTTTTTTCTCTTTTTCTCTTTTTGGCGTTTAATCAACCCTTATACTTAACATTTTAAACTGTAAGTTTTTGTTAATATATACATATAATTGTGTTCCACGTCTATGAAAAGGTTAAGAACCATTGGTCTATAGCATTGATTAGTAAAAATTCCTTGGTTCAAGATATAATTAAGTAAATTGTTGTTTAGAGTATACGTTTAACCTAGACGGCCTAATAGTTTGTCGTTTTTTTTATTGCTCGTCCATTTTTTAGAATTTCGCCGATTATATTCTGATTATAATTAGAAATATAGAAATATTTATGATTAAATTGTATTTGTAACCAGTGTCCATCCGTTTAGGAAAACTTTTTTTCCTATTTGCGAAATTTTTAGCTATATCTTTTAATGGCAGAAATACTAATGGAAATACAATATATAAATCTAAAGTTTGGACTACCATTTTTAAGCTGTTAACAAACATAGAAACACAAAGTTGCAGAATGTGAGTATAAGAGAACCTCTCTATTCGAATTTAAAGGGCCTTAAAACGTGTGTATATTTGGTAAATAAAATTGGTTTTAGTAGAAGTGGGAGCTAAACGAAAGTATAGTAAATTTTAAAGAGAATTTTTACTGAATTTCTTTTCAAAGTAATTTTAAATAAAATATAGCGGATGAAACATTGTTTAAAATAAAATAATAAAAACTGATATAAAATAGAAAGCAGATGTTTTCCATACTCCGCTAACAGATGGAGCTGACGTTTTGCACCATATATATTAATAATCTTAACTTTTCCTCACATTTTAGCTTACAAACTTTTATTTTATATAAATTCATTTAATTAATTGAAATTTACTTTTACAATTTTATCACTGTTTTAAAGAATTTACATTCATTGTTACTATTGTTAAAAATGATTAAAAGGTAAAAAAACAAAAATGGAAAATACTAATCAAACATAAACTATTAGTTCAAAATAAAGAACCTCAATTTAAAAACATTTACTGTGAACAAAAATAATTTATCTGATTGATCGCTATCTGCTGTGGATAGCAAGCAGTCAACCTGCTTAGGGGGTAGATAGAATGGT
This sequence comes from Rhodnius prolixus, assembly GCF_049639745.1. NCBI lineage: Eukaryota > Metazoa > Arthropoda > Insecta > Hemiptera > Reduviidae > Rhodnius > Rhodnius prolixus. The sequence goes on from NW_027411615.1 coordinate 26,793,336, forward strand.
GAGGTGTTCTTAGAGGCTCATATACCAGGACAAATAATCAGTACCTGGAGGGTTTCGTATTCAATTGCAAAAAACGGTGATATTAATAAAATATTAATATCTGTTCTTCCCAAATAATTAGACTGCTCATCAATATAGTAGAGGAAGTGGTGGTATTATGGAACCCTATAAGATTTTGGCAGCAAGTGATCTTGTGTTAACAGCATCCCCCTCAAACTGTAGCTAGATGTGTGCAAAGCAGGTGGTTCAGTTGCTACTGTATGTTCATTTTGAAATTTTCAATTTTGTTTTCCTCGATTCTTGAAAACTTTAAGAAGGCAAGTTCAAACTGTTATTTTTGTTTTGTTATCAAAATAGTGGTACGAGATCCGCACTAGATATTGGTTCAAAGGGATGTATTATAGCGATTTTCATTTGTAAATCAGTTCTTATTCTTCCAATTTTTTGACCCCATGGGTGCTAGTAATCTGGAACCCTGTTCTACAGTCACAGTAGAAAAATTTCATGGGGTTCCATATTGCAAGCATTACAAGGAAATCACTTATTTTACTAGGGGAAAAAAGAAAAATAATGTAAAATTGGGGTTAAAAAAAAGCTGCAAAAATATTCATTGTACCTAAACCCACTCTACGGCGACTTGCAATGAAAATACTAAGGTGTTCCATATTACCAGCACCTCAAGTCAGAGGCACCACTTTCACTTTTTCCATAAAATTGAAGGTTGCTCATCTGGTGGTTGGAGGAGAGTAAATTTGAAGACAACAGTGCAAGACTAATATATAAAGCTAATAATTACCAGGGAAAGCTATACCATTTTTTGGATTGTCTAGCAATAGCTAAGTCAAAAACAAAGAAGGGTTCCATATTACCACCACCACTTCTTCTATAGTTTTCTGGATTTACTTCAAAATGTTAAAATTTTGTTCATATCAGTTCCTCACTTTATGGTGTCTAAAATATTACATTTAATGCTTTAACTCTCAGTTATTTTATCAGCTTCTCACTTAGAAATTGTCAACTTTTTTTTACAGTTTCGGTTTATTTTGTGCTTCCATTCTGATGCTGGGCATAATTCCCCATACTTTTCTAACACCAAAGAAGTACCGATTGCTTGTTGAATAGATTTATTACGGGAATGGATTTTTGTGGGTACAGCTACTTCCTTCCAAAAGATCTAGGAGCTCTTCACCACAGGATGTGTGAGTGAGACGGTGAATTAGAATCCATTCGTGGGTTTGCTAAGCCTTGTCTACTAGCTCTCTTCACTGTGTGTAGTGGGCTGTCCGTGTGAAGATTATTCTTGTTGATAGGCTAGGAGGACATCTGAAAGGTTGCCAAAAGCTGTGAAGAAATGTCTAGTCTACTTTATCTACTACGGATGATTCCTGATTGATTGTCCAGGCTTCTATAACATGACCGCGTATCTTATCACGAGGACTCTCTTCTCCAACTCTCAGCAAAATCTTCAGCAGCCATCAAGTTCTGCCCAACTTCTCCCATTACTTGTTTTTTACTTAACCAAATCCTCTAGCTTTATAATCTTCTTATCACAAAATTGTGTAAAGACTCTTAATTTAACATCAAGAAATGTTTACGAGAAAAATCATCGGGATATTTCAAAAGAATATCCTCACAAATCTGTGACAGATTTCTAATGTTCATCCTTCCACAGTATTTGGTTTAGAAAAAACAAACTAAAAATTTATGTTTCCCGGAGAATCTATCAGCAGCTAGACGTTTATAAATGTCCTCTCCAATTTAATCAGTTTATGTAGATATTGTTTTTTTCAAATTCTAACCTTAACGGTATTTAGTTGTTTTTTCCTCCTATTTACTATTTTATACACATATATATATTTATTTCTTCCATCTTGTTTTATTCATGCAGCTGGACAGCCGTGATACATTACCCATCTGTCTCACTTAAATATTCCCATGTATTATCATACATGTTGTTGTTTTTAAAAACACTTGAAACCTCCTTTAGGGGGCAGTTTGGACGGAAATCTAGAAGCTGGCTGGATATTGTCAGCTTCAGTTTGGATCTTTTGTAAACAGTTATTTACACTGAAAGTTCAAGAAAAAAAAAATATATATATTTATATATTTACTATCTTTATAACGATACAATTAAATGTGTAGGAATTGATGATTGGGCTGGCTCAACATGTTAATCTTCAAACTCATTTGTAGTGTATCCCAGCGTTTCTCAATCTTTTTTGGCTCGCGTACCACTTGGTAGTACATCCACACTAAATTGTATCACTTCGTAAAAATGTATCTCGTGAAATTTGTTATTACGAGTGTGTTATTGTATTATTATTATCTTTATTTGTCTAGAGATACAATGAATCTGTTACAAAGGAGTTCAAGTTCATGTTCACTTTATAAACGTTGTAAAGTATAAGATCTTAGTTTTAAAACTTTTTTTAAATTAAATTTAATGCTGCTTGGATAGAGCTTACTCATTACAATCCAGTCTCTAAGCAGATTTTTACATAGTTATCTGTCACATGATAATTCTATTAAATTTTCTTTATCTTTTATTGATAATGATGTAGCTTTTCCTAAATTTTCTTTATAGAAGGGGGTTTGAAATCCAGTTATCATTTGTGTTCTTGGGTTTTGGAAAATACTCTATGAAAGACAATTTTTATTCTGTTAAATGTGCTATTATATTTTCTCGTATATCTTGAGACAGACTAACCTTATTACTGTACATATTAATAACTTTATTGTATAATATTTAATTAAAATAATTTTTTTATGAATAGGAAAAAACATATCAATATTTTTGATATATGATTTAATTTTTTTATGTCCGCCATTATTGATTATTTTTCGCGTACCATTGGTTGGGAAACGCTGTGTATTCCATCTCGTCTTGACGTCAACAGTTTAAGAACATATTACTGAAGTCATTCCTCCCCTAAGAATGTCTGATAAAGGAGATTCGATAATGCAGTCATTAAGAGCAGTCATTGAAAGTCTGCGCTTCATTTTGAATGAAAATAATAAAATACTTTTTAAACAGAATCTTTTTATTATTGACAATTATCAAATTTACGTTAGTTGACCAGGTAAGAAAACATTGAAGGGAACAGTTTCACTGGTTAGGTACTAGATTCCCATGCTGAGATTTAAGGTTCAAATCCAGCTGTTGGCACTTAGATTTTCTCTTTCTATTAGCTTCTTACAGCTCACTGTCCTGTGATGGGCACTGAGTTGGCTGTTGTTTGTAACGAGAGAACACTGGAAAAAGCTCTGAGCGCTAGTAGCCTCAAATGTTGAAGCGCATTAAATTAAAAGAAAAGTATTGCTATATTATCAAATTTTCAATTTTGTATTTCCATTGGAAATTCCTTTGTTTTGAGATAGATCTCTTGGGTACCAAAAAGTGTTTTTTATAAGATAATGGTTGAACGGAATATCTCAGCAGACGAAAAACCGTATTAATTAGTAACTATATATTTCAGTTCGGTCTCCCTGACTGTAACTTAGCGAACAATTTCGCTCTACCAGAAACAGTACAGTAAGACCCCGCCTGACGCGGGGGATACGTTCCATCAAAGTAGAGCGTAATGCGAAACAGCGCTAAACGAGGCTATCTTAACATGTTTCTACTAACTATATAACATGAACTATTTCTTCGACGTCTTCCACATTTTCATCTAAACCGGTTTGTTTCGCTAATTCCACTATTTCATCCATATCAAGCGAACAATTTCGGAGAATCCCCGTAATGCTGCGAGCAATTTCTGGGAATCCCCGGGTTGAAATAAAAGAGTGTTAAACCGAAACAGCGCTAAACGAAACAGCGTTAAGCGGGGTCTTACTGTACTTTAAAATTTGAGAAAATCATCTCACAGCATGATTAATACTCTAGTTAATAGAAGAAATTCCACAGCCATCTTAATCGCAAGATATTAGGATCACAATTAAGGGATTTTTCTTGATTTTTTCAAATAAAGATCTGTTAAAAAACAATTTGATAAAAAATGATTAATAAAAATTTTTAATTGTTAAAATCGATTCTTAGATATAGATACCCTGTTTGTCTTTATACGAGTAAAGAGAAGGCTTCATTATTAGCGAAGCGTTCACTCTGAGAGAACAGTATCTTTTGACTCGAGTTAACTTCTACTTCACACCCATAGCTCTCCAGAGACCTCCTCGTACAAAGCTGGCTTAAAACTGCCTGATAAGTTTCCTTAAGACTCTGTATACAGATAACTCTGGTTAGCCTGGTGAATTTCTGTTAAGTTGGCTTCCCCGAAGTGAGAATAATACTGAACTTTGCTAGGCTTACTGCTTTTAGAATCTACTTGAGTGTCTTGAGCGTAGGGTTGTCGGTTAGTGATACAGCCCAATGAGTTGACAGCAGTTCTATTTTTCATTTCCGTTTTTGTTATCTAGCTAGATTAAAAAATCATTTATTGTTTACTAGCTAGCTCTCTTGCTCTGAAATATCTTTTTATTATTATTTTTTTTTATCAATTCTGAAAATATGTCAAGGACTGAGATTATTTTTATTACAAAATCTATGCCATATTTCGTTCTTTAATAATAGATTGTTTTTTTTTTAGTCCTAATATCGTTTGAGTCCTATTTAATTAATCATTTAGCACATTGATTAAGGTAATATTTTTTAAATTGCTCTTATCTCCCGCAAAAGAATGTATTGCAAGCGTGCAGATTTTAAATATTAAAATTTAATCAGATTTTTTTTTTTATTTGTGTTTTTTATCGATCTTGACCTAAAAATTTAAAAGTTCTGTTCAAATTTGAAACATCTCTTAAAGGGTCACTACTGTAATCTGTAATAAAGTTTTGGTCGAAATTGATCTACAGAAAATATCATTTTCATATATACACTGCCGGTCAAAAGTTTAGGACCACCTCAATTTTTTGAGAATATTCGATATATTTTGGAATAAATAACACAAACTAACATTGTTTTTCAACAATGAAGCTTTAATATATGTTAACAGAAGTACACAGTTCAATATACGAGGGGCTCTATTTATATTTTGAGCCTAATAATAAAAAAACAGTAATTTGTCATTGAAAATGACTTTATTGTTTTTCAAAATATTCTCCTTTATGATCTATACACTTCTGCATGCGTTCGAACCTCTTGTCAAAGCATTTTTTCCATTCCGCTTGAGACACCTCCAAAACATGGTTTTTGAGTGCATCAACGGCTTCTTCTGCCGACGAAAATCGTTGTACACGTAATTTATTCTTGACGTTCGGAAAATAAAAGAAGTCATTTGGTGCCAAATCAGGACTGAACGGCGGATGACCCATTAATTCGATTTTTTGAATGCTCAAATAGTCGGTTGTTAGACTAGATGTGTGACAGCTGGCATTGTCTTGATGAAGAATGATCCGACGGCGCTTGTTTGTTTTCCTTATTTCATCGAAGACTTCCGGCAAACAAATGGTTGTGTACCATTCAGAATTGACCGTTCTACGTTCCTCTAAAGCAGTGGTTCTCAACCTTTCTAATGCCGTGACCCCGCAATACAGTTCCTCATGTTGCGGTGACCCCCAACCAAACAATAATTTTGGTGGCTACTCCTTTAACTGTAATTTTGCTACAGTTATGATTCGGAATGTAAATAAATACCTAATATGCACTATGTATTCTCATTGCTACAAATCAAACATAATTTAAACGTAGTGATTAATCAAAAAAAACAATATTTAAATTATATATTGAGAAATATTTATTACTAATTCCAACAAATAACTTTATCGGCCATAACGGCGTGCGTTCCAGCTGAATAGCGCTGCTGCAGACGGTAGCGCGGCTTCTCAGCGGGCGACCCCTGTGTTTTGGACGTTCGACCCCCCGCCGGGGTCGCGACCCACAGGTTGAGAACCGCTGCTCTAAAGGCACTGTTACCACATGACCAGTTTTTCCGGAAAAACAGGCGACCGTTTGTTCCGAAGTGCTTCGAGCGCGAACAACTTTTGTTGGATTTGATTCATCTTGAAACACCCATACAGTCGACTGCTGTCTAGTTTCCGACTCATACGCATTTATCCATGATTCATCGTCACCTGTTACAATCTTATACACGTCTTTTGAAGCACCGCCATTGTACGCATGCTTACCGTGGGTGAAATTAGGGTTTTGAGTGATTAAAACTTATTAATTAATATAAATAACAGGTGGTCTTAAACTTTTGAGCGGCAGTGTATATATATATATATTTTTTATATATTATATATATTTTTATATATATATATTATATATATTTTTTAATGTCTCGAATAAGGATTCTGGTACTTTAGCTTGTTTATTGTAATTTAAGATTTTATTACACTTTTTTTAAAATTTTTCAACAGAGATTAAAAATTCCTCCAAAAAATACAGTGACTTAAATGAATTTTTCAACTTTTTTTTTTTTTAAATCTTTTATTGCAATTTACCACTGCAACAGTTGTTGCAACAAGCAAATGCGATGAAAGAGAAAAGAAATAAAAGGAAATCATGAGTGGAGAAGGCACCCAGTGGTGTCACTCCAGTAACGTACTTTGCTCTCACGATAAGAGCAGATCACGAGGCCATCTTCTCTTCAATCTCCTTAGAGGATTACCCTGGTAATATGGAGGAAGATAGGTGTTCTATGAGAGGGTTAGGATGAGCTGCTGTAGAGGAATGAAATTTGAAGAAACGAGTGTTAGCAAGATCACTGTAATGAAAGGAATTTTGAGGTCATTATGGATAGAGTGAGGTTAGATACATAGTTAAGAAGTTTTCGAAGTATTTTTGACCGTAATGCCTGGAGGTGTAGTGAGTTGGAACGCTTAGTCGATCCCCATACTTCGATGCCGTATGACCAAATGGGTCGCAGTAACACTAGATATAAGAGTCTTTTGTTATCTAGAACGTTTTTTTTAAAATTTATTTTTTATGTTTTCTCAGAAACCAGCTGATTTCTTGAAACTTAAAATATTCATTTTAACGCAATATTAGGCGGGAAAAGTGGGTAAACTTTTTTCTAAGTGTTATTTCGCTGAAACCTACTGGTGTTAACAACTCTTATACAATGCTAGTAAGGGTTAAATATGTTGTCAAAAAAAATTGTGAAACGTGAAACAGAAATCGTGATCTCATGAACTCTTTTTATTTTTAAATTGATTTTAATGACTAGTTTTGGGGTGCTTATTGTTTTAGGGATGTCTTAATTATTAAAACTAATTTTGATTGAGTATAGATTGCAAGTTCGTAGAAAACAAAGTCTTCAAAAGTTTTATTAGAGAAATTATTGGTTTTGATTTACACCATATTTCGCATTTTCAAATCATTTTAATTAATCTTTTCGCGTAACTTCTAGCAAATTAATGCGAAAATCCAAACATAAAATCAATTTAAAGGCGTGCACATCTTTGCCCGCAAGTATTTAAGGAATAAAATCGGTTTGTAAGGATGGTACATCAATTTTATTTATTCTGTGAATGATTGCAGCAGCATAAATCCAGATGTATCATCTAGTCATGTACCCTGAATACAAAACTACAGATATACTCGAGTCAGAGGACCTGTTGTTACATTATCCCTTCTTCAAATGTTCTGTTGTTTTTTTTGTTGTTCTAGCCAGCCTTGGTTTTCTTCTACGCACATGTTTAGGCCGCCCATAGCACTAAATATTTACTACATGTAAAAAAAAAAAATTATTTCTTGTATCTTTTATATTTACTGCATTCCTTATTTGAAGAAAAACAGATATAAAAAATAAAACCCTGCAGGCATGTGTTCAACATGTGCATTCACCCTCTGAAATGTGATGTCGAAGTTTATAATTTTTTACAGCTTTAATTTGCCTTCATGTTATTTACTTTATTTGGCGTATTAGAGGACGCGATTTATTTTTATTAATGAAATGGTAGTTACGCGACTTTTACGTGTCTTTCATTTGGTCATCAGTTTCAAGCCAGTCCTAGAGATTTCTGGATCGTGCCAATATCCCCCCACAGACTCTCTCAGACCTCCTATATCATCCTCCTTACTTCTTGACGTCTGCCTCTTCTTTATCGAACCCACTTCTGGCCACCAACTCTCAGAGAGAGAGACATTCTTCTTAAATAAAAGACCTAAACCTTCTTATCTTTTCTTCTACTTTTTTATTTATTTATTATATCTGATTCTGTTTACTTCCATCTTCTGTCGGATCGCATCATTTCTTAAGCTCCTCATTCTTGTCTTCTTTAGCTTAATACCACGCACTAATTTCTTAGCCTCCAATAATACGAGGTGTGGCTATTAAATAACGAGACTATTGCTGTAAAACATTTTATTTTAAATTTATACATATTTAGTTATTATCACCTTCAATATACACCCCTCCCCTATCCCTACAACGCTCCATGCGAATTTACCATTGTTCGAAACAGTGCTGGAAGTCTTTTTCTGTGAGCTTCTGCATGATGCGTGCCGCTTTTTCTTTCACAGCTTCAACAGACTGAAATCGTGACACTTTTAATGCCGATTTGACTTTGGGGAACAGATAAAAGTCACATGGGGCTAGGTCAGGCGAATAAGGCGGTTGGCCTAAAACTGGGATATTGTTCTTGGCTAGAAACGTCTTGACAGACAATGCAGTGTGAGCCGGCCCGTTGTCTTGATGGAGAACCCACAAATTGGGTCGTTTTTTCCTTACTCTTTCACGGAGTTAAGCAAGCTCCTCATGATAGTAATCTTGATTAATTATAAACGATATTTTCATCCGTTTTGGACGTCGAAGGGCGACCTGGGCGGTCATCATCTCCGATGTCTTCTCGGCCATCTTGGAAACGCTTAAACCACTCAAAAACTTGCGCACGTGATAAACATTCATTGCCATAAACTTCTTTTAGTAAAAGATAAGTTAAAGTAGCGGTTTTACCCAGTTTCATGTGAAATTTCACGACAATTCGCTGCTCTACTACATGAGTAGTATCGATGTTTTCGGCAAAACGAAACTAACACCTCTTACACAAACGACGGTTCCGGTCATACAGATTTCTCTACAGACACATGAGACGCTGCAATCGAAAGAGAAGGCTTTCGTTGCACAGCTGATGGTCGTTAGGATTTGGCACAAGCATAGTTCTTCTGTAGCATCAGTCTCGTTCTAGTTTACACAAAATGCCACGCTGTTGTCTCTGGTTAAACGCCTGAAAAACCTACAATTATGTAGGTAAAGCAAGCTCCGATTACGGAGACGCAGTTTTCTTTTAAGGCTGGACCTAGCTGCCACCATAAACTAGAAGATACTGCTGATGAATAAATCACCAAATCACTTTTAATAAAAACGAGCAAATATTTTCTTTTTCATTTTCTAATTTAGGGATTAAAAATTATAAATTTAATTAAAAAAGTCGAAAAAACATCTAATTAATCTAATTCCTAGCATTAAGTTTTAAATGCCTAACAATTTCGGATAGATCTAATCTTTATGGTTGGAACATTTTGTTCACTTTTTATTTTACTTATTTCAGGCATAGAGTAAAAGTACATAAGTGTTAACAAATATGTTACATGTTGCACATGACACGACTTAGTGAAAGCAGAACTCCACCGCAGGGACCCAGGAAGAGAGAAATCAGCCAATACTGGCTCCTCTTGGGAAAGCCTAAGGAACATAATAATCTAAATATCGAAATCTGTTATGAGTCTTCACTGTCTAAGGGCAGTCAAGCTATTCTAAAAACTACTAATACTAGGTCAGATCAAGGTTAGAATGATGAGAGAAGCTGTAACGAGAGATGTTTGGTAAGGAGGTCTAGGAATTCTGTTAAGAGGCAAACTGCATCTGGTTCAATCAAATCTGGGAAAATAATTTTTCTTTAAATACTACTCAGAAGTATCTAATCTAAGATAAGCATTAAAAGTGTAATTACAAATAATGTTGGAGTATATTGCGATGAGGCGAACTTCTCACCCTAGTAAGGAAGTGATGAGTGGACAACTATTAGTTTATGTAGTTGTAGTAGTGGGGCTATTTTGGTGGAATATTGTGTAAGGGAGGCTATGCACTTCAGACTAAATAGTATTGTTGGTTTCATGTAAGTTAGAATAGTGGCAGAAGTAAGCCAGTCCGTTTGTGCGCCGAAGAAGGACCACAACTGTCGCCCACATATCTGGTTTGACCCTCTAGCAGAGGTAATTACTATATACTGGGGTAATGAACCCTGCAGGACCTTGTTGGCTAAAAGAGAAGCTAGAAGCTTCAGGACTAAGAGTTAGGGCTGGAGGATGTCCTTTATCTTCTGTACTTAAGTCCTACTCATCAGCATATTAAAGTACCGATTTATAAATAAGTTGATATTAAGAGTGGGCATTCTAATGCCACTAGAAGTCTGATGATAATTTAATAAAGAATACTAGGTAAAAATAATAATAATGTTTTAGCGGTTACAGGAAAAGTATTTCATTACAAAAAGGTTATATGATCAGTTAAGAGGAAATCTCTCTCTAAAAAATGAAAATCACCTTCTCAAAATACCACTTCTGGATGAAAGACTTGTTCATCTAAATGGCAATCAGATATCATGGTGACATCTAATTGAAATACAAAGTTGGAGCTCCCTGAAATATCCTGATTTAAAGGACATTAAAAAAGATACAGCCAATGAGAACTCTATATTGAAGAAATGAAGAACAATAGCTTCCTTAATTTTTCCTGCAGCTATTTTTTTTTTAAGGCTAACAAAAATATCAATAAATGCCACGTACAAATCATATACTTTATAAGGCTAACCACCTTACCACAAATTTTTTTTTCTAGAATCAAATAAAAGTTATAAGTATTTAGAACACCTGGTTGTACCCTGGAAAATGTTACGAGTCGTTTTCGAGAAGAACCAACAAGCTGGAAATCTGATTCAGTAAAATGGTACTTTTGTCGATTGTCTGACGAGAAACGTTACTGTGTCATCTTCTGATCGCTAACAAAACAAAAACTCTGTTATTAAAGACAACGGTGTAATTATATGATGCAGAAACCTGATCCACCATTCGAAAAGGCCTAGCAAGAGTGGATGAACGTTTATATAATATCGAGTTGATGAGGATTATTTTTCTCACTTAAATAGCTTACTTCTTTAAATAATAAGTTCGTTGATTTCTAACATTGATTTCCTTTGGGGCATCTTCAGCACCTGGAGACATCACAACTTTTTGTCGTAAGACGAAGGGAGGGGAGTTGTGAAGGGAAAGAGTGAATGAAGCCTTATCAAAATTCCATCCACGATCTCCAACAGCGGGTTCGTTGCGTTTCGATTTTCGACGTGCTTAAAACGTATTTCCGTAACTTTTTTCTTTTCTGTTGTATTTACTCTTACGTACCATTGTCGAAAACGTTACCTAATCTACTTGCAGGGATGTAAACGAATTTGAGAATATAGATGTGTAATAGAAGTTCTGCGAGTTTTTGAAGACCACATCATTCTGGGGCAACTTGAATCTTCTCTGAATAGAACAGCAATGAGTTTGTACGATAGTATGAGAACTCATGGGTCAAATGGTGCTTAAATTTTAAAGACACATTACAGCTTTGATTTTACTTAAAACAAAAAAGAAAATAAAGCAGTTTAAAATGTTATTGACTTGATAGAAATGTATGTGCATTGAGAGAAGGATTAGCACAATTCTGGATTCCAACGCGCTGATCACAGGTTCGAATCCAGCTGCTGGCCCTTAGATTTTTCCCTTCCCTAGTAGCTTCTTACATCTAATTGTCCAGTGATGAACAGTGTAGTCTGTAACGAGAGAACACTGTCCCAGAGATCGACATTGCACCGAAAAAAAAAGCTTCGTAGCCCTAATAACCTCAGATGTTGACGCGCACTTAAATCATAAAATAATAAGTGCATTGCGCTAGAATTGAAAGAGTATATCGTGTATGTGATATACGAGGTCTGTAAATTAAGTAATGAGACTGATTTTTTTAAAAAAAATTTATTCAAAAAGAATTACAATTCTATATTGCCACCTTCAAAATAACTTCCTCCTGAAGCCACACAGCGCTGGAGACGTTTCTTCCACTCCTCATAGCAGTGCTCAAACTTCGATACTGGAATAGCCTTCAGCTGGTCGGTTACAGCAGTTTGATTGTTTTCGACTGACCCAAAATGAGTTCCCTTGAGGTGATTTTTCAACTTCGGGAAGAGAAAAAAGTCACAAGGACTCAAGTCAGGCGAATAAGGAGGCTGTGGAGCCACAGGAATGTTTTTACTGGCCAAAAACTCGTTTATTGAAATTGCTGTGTGACAAGGAGCATTATCATGATGCAACAACCACTTAAAGTTCAAGAACCAGGTTTTTCAAGAACCTCTCGGTAAAAGTGTACTTGAACTTCGAAAAAGGGTCATTCGTGTGAGACCAAACATCAAGAACAAGTGGGTGTTGCATCATTCTTTTTGAATAAAAAAAAAAATTAAAAAAAATCAGTCTCATTACTTAATTTACAGACCTCGTAAGAGGAAGATACCTCCATGGAGTCTGTTAATGATCTCCACCGGCGATTAATCGCGTGATCAGTACAGGCTCCGTAAAGGCTGTGAATATGAGCAAAAGACAAGAGATATAAATGTAACTGACTAGCTCTCCTCGCATCTGCAAGAAATGGGACTCCAAAATGAATGACGCTTAAGCGAGAATCTTTTTTAACCCTTGCCGACTACATTTCTCATATAAAGCTTTTTTTTTGTTTATCGATTTTTATTAAATGAAAATTCAAGATACTTTTTCCTTTCCTTTGGTAGTTTTCTTCTGGGTCTAATTTATGTAAATGTGAATCAGACGTCATCCTTTCTCCTTCATACTGAAAATATTTGAACCCTTTATTCTGTGTATTCTCAGTTGAAATCATTCTTGTTATTTTTTGTTTATAAAATAAAAAAAAAAGTAAGTTATTTGAGTGTTGCTTGTTAACAGCAGACGGTAGTTAGATACCGCTCTCAACAAACAGTCAGGAAATATCCCTAGCAATAATTGTTTCTCTTTCTTGAATACAAATTGCCCAGGGCTGCCTCTCTTTTCTATTTCTTTCTCTCTCTGCAATCACTAAGAACTTTTACACTTTTAGTCGGCAGGTTTTTTGTTATTTTTTCAAATTGTACGCTCAATAGCTATTCTTTTGTTTCCCTTTAGTTTGGAAAAATTTAAATACTTCAATTTTGTTCTCACTAAGAGAAGGTAATAGATATCGTCTAGTTTTTCGATTGAGGTACCTGAATGCTGAGGTCCCCTGAATTCAAAAAAGCAATTTGATCTGTCGGTTTGCGTTTTTGTGCTTTTTTTGTGAAATGTTTTAATTATAACTATTCAACTCGAAGTAGCACTTAAAACCCTTTATTTTGAGATTTTCCCGTAAACGGCTTCTGCTTATTTCCACCAACTTGGCGTACTAATTATTTGTATTTAAATTTTACTGGAAATCTTCTTGAACCTTCCTGAGGTTAAGTTGCGTTTTACAGTACCATTTTTATGTATTATTTAGTCTTGCCACCCGGGAACAAGTGGCTCGGCAAAATAAAGTTCGGCAGGAATAGGTGCCGGGTCATGTGGAGATCAAGGGGAATGAAACAGACGACCAAACTGGCCAGGAACGGAGCTAACACTCCATTCATTGGCCCGGAACCTGTCCTGGCTGCATCACCAAGGGTGCAGTTCTCTGTGGCTCTCAGTGAGACTGGAACTGGAGAAAACATGAAAAGAACTTGTAGATGTTTCCTGGGTCCAATCACAGTAGAGTATGATTATCCCAGAAATTGTAGTTACTTAATTTCTTCAGTTATCTAAATACTGCAAGAAATATATTTAAATTTATATAATATAGTTCTCGAGAAATGTACTAGTTTGTGGGGGGAAATCAATCGAGCTTAACTTTGGGGAAGCAAAGTGAACTTCTCTACTCAAATTAAGGACCTAGGAAACTTCGATAAACTGACTACAAGACTACTTTTTCCTAATAGACTTGAAGATTACTGTATAGAACGAACTGCTCGTCTACCGATAGGTAGACTCTGTGCCGGCTTCGCCTGGAGTCTGACCTGCATTCTTGAAACTTTTAATTTATACTTAAATTTCTTTTGACTTTGATACATATTCATTGCAGTTCATTGAGCGAAACATAAGCTTAGCACCATTATTTCTCTTGAAGTGCTATTAACCAAGGATTGGAAGTAGCTGTTTCCTTGACTCTCACGAGACTCGAAGATTACTGTACAGAACGAACTGCTCGTCTACCTGATGATACTCTATGCCGGCTCATCAAGAAACTACAGGCAGCACAGAATTTCTCAGATTATGATGCCTTGGCTGTGTAAACAAAGAGCCAAAGTGACACTCTGCTTGGACGGAAATCAGATTAATCTGATCACAGGCCTACCTACGCGGGGCATGGTAGGTACAGAAAGCAGTTCTGTACAAGATGGGGGCTCAAGGTTGTGCAGATTATGTCAAGAAGAAGAGGAAACGGCCTCTTAGTTGTTGGGTGATTGCGCTATGAAACCTTTGGAACTTTGAGACCAAAGGAGATTGTAGCGCAAATAGAACTAGTAGGGAAAGTCCTGAACCTGTTTAGTAAGGGAAGGTTTCACCTACTAGATCCAAAGGGAAGGGCACAATAAGCCTCTTTTGAATGCGGTGCCGTGGGGCATAAGTTCCATCCCGCAATTGTAATCTAATCTAATCTAATATAGCCTTGCCACCTATATAATAAATATTAAATGAATCTAATTTGTGACTAAATTTTTCAAATTAGAATAGAAGTATATTTTATTGAATTTTTTTGCTATCTTGTCAAACCCATTCCTAATAAAAAATAGTTTTTGGAAATTTGATAAGACAACGCAATAATATTTTTGAACTTACACCGATGAGGTAATTTAAAACCTTATTTACTAGCTGTTACGAAAACATGTTACCCTTTGTGGGTGGCTTGGCAGATGTTTTCAGCATTGGTATATGGGTGTGGCTGGGTTAAAGCCACCTGGCCCAAAACTCTTTCATTCAATTCTTGATGTCTTTCATTCATTGAACGATTTTGTTTTTTCTCATTTTTTGTGTCTATTATCTTTTTCTTCGTTGCTGTTAAGCGACATTTTTCCGGTATGTTGTCCTACAGATATTATGTGAGAAGTTTGTAATGATGAGTGTTGGTAAATACCACTTTTCTTATCAAATCAAATTGCTGCAATTTGTACATTTTGTAGTTTTATTGAACTTTTCAGTCTCTTTTTTGTAAGTTTTAGTGTAGGAGGGGGTACCCAAAAATAACCGGAATTGCGTTGCCGTGCATGGAGCTTATGTAGTACGCATTTCTGCCGCTAGACGTGTATAGCGCAATTCTTTGCCAGTTCAGTCCTGCCTGTGTTGTCTGCCTGGCTTGTTCTGTTCATCTGCAGTGATTGTTTTTACCAGCGCTGTTTTGTTCTTTTTTCGTTTTTTATGATGGCAAGTTTAAGTGAACAACGTGCAGCTCTGAAATTTTGTTTTCTACTCGGCAAAAATGCTGCTGAAAGTGTTTTAATGTTGAAAACAGCTTACAAAGATGACGCTATGGGAAAAACTCAAGTATACGAGTGGTTTACTCGGTTTAAAAATGGCGACATGTCGATTGATGACAAACCTCGTTCTGGACGTCCATCAACTGCCCGAATCGACGAAAATGTTGAAAAAATTCGAGAGCTGGTGTTCACAGACCGTCGACAGACAATTGATCAACTGTCAGAGAGTAGTGGGTTATCTTGGAGCTCGGTTCAGCGAATTTTAATGGAAGAGTTGGGGATGAAAAGGGTTGCTGCCAAGTTTGTTCCTCGAGTTCTGACTGACAATCAAAAAGAACATCGAGTTGAAACATGTCGTGCTTTGAAACAACAGCTTGAAACTGATCCAGACTTTCTGTCAAAGGTCATTACTGGTGATGAGTCATGGTGCTATGGTTATGACCCAGAAACAAAGCAACAGTCGAGCCAATGGAAGACGTCATCTTCACCCCGACCAAAAAAATGTCGTCAAGTCAAGTCAAACATCAAAACAATGCTGATTTGCTTTTTTGTTGCCAAAGGCGTAGTCCATTCAGAGTTTGTCCCCCCCAGGTCAGACCGTCAATCAAACCTTGTATTTGGAAGTTTTGAAAAGATTGCGCAATAGTGTTCGCCAAAAAAGACCCGATTTGTGGCAAACAGGAGACTGGTTCTTCCACCACGACAATGCACCTGCACACACAGCCATCTCTGTTACACAGTTTTTGGCTAAAAATGGCATGGTTCCGCTGCCCCACGCACCTTACTCGCCTGACCTGGCTCCGTGCGACTTTTTCTTATTTCCACGCATGAAAAAGGGCATGAAAGGTCACCGATTTGACAACATTGAAGAGGTCAAGAAAAAAACGAAGAAGGAGCTGTCAGCCATTTCTAAAGATGACTACAAAAAATGTTTCGAACAGTGGAAGCACCGGTGGGACAAATGTATTAGTTGTAATGGAGAGTATTTTGAAGGGGATAAGGTTGTTCTGTAAAAAATTTGTAAATAAATAGCTTTTAAAAAATAATTCCGGTTTTTTTTGGGTACCCCCTCGTAGATGATGGACATAGGAATAACACCTCTCCTTTGACATCAGAGAATTTAATCCATTTAAATTTAATCGAAAAAGTTCAAGTACGATATTACTTAGTAGCTTCTCATGTCCTGCAAGAGAAGACATCCTGAACATTTGAACATTCAACTTTGCAGGGCTTTAAATCAGTTTGTCAATATTAAACAATGCTACAAAATTAAACATCGAAAAGATTTTAAAAAAGATATTTCTACTTTCCGCTACTCTCGTCAATAAAAAGTATTGCATCCGTACTTAATAAACCTGCACAAAGAACAAAGAATACTAGATAAATGGATAAGGTTGATTGATGAAGGAGGTACACGAGATTGGGAGCATCAAAGTGAGCAGTTTGAGACACGCGCCAACCATTATTGAGCTCTCTTATTTTGGACCCATTTTGTTTTATTTCACAAAATTGGTACCATTTCCTGGGAATGCCGTTTTGCTTTGTTTCTTTGTTCTGGCATCGAGGCCATGGCCATGAGATAACCAGAATTAAAATCACAACTAAATACTTCCGAATCTAAATTCGTCGTTATCTAATTAGAACGTTTAATTGTTTAGAATTAACGTTTAGAATTGTTTAAATGTGAAGAATTTTCTTTTTTGGCATTGGCTTCCGCCATACAGCCAGCATCGTCTAGGTGCTTATCACTAGAATATCACTCTCCATTCTTACTTATAAATACATTCGCTTCACACAATCATCCCTCTACTATATACAACTATTTACATAAACTTACAACTAATGGATGGATCAGTACTCTATATTCCTGCCATCCTTATAGCTTAACCTAAATTAAAATCACATAATCCTTCTCTAATCATTTTCTTCCATTCATTCTAATCGGCTATAACTTTTAAATACATTCGTATTTCTTTGCTAGCTCTGCTAAAGATTTAAGCACATAGATGTTGGTGGAGAATATTATAAGAAAAATTTTGGATGATGTACTGCATATTTTCTAACAAGACGAAGAAACTTAATTCAGAAGCCTAAATTTTTAGGTATTAGGCCTTGGCATCATCTTCTGCTTCTTTTAGTTAAAAATTTTGAGGATCTTCTTTTCTTAAACCAGATATTTCTTAATATTATCCCAGTAATTGTAAGTTACTTAATTTCTTAAGTTATCTAAATACTGCAAGAAATATATTTAAATTTATATAATATAGTTCTCGAGAAATGTACGAGTTTGTGGGGGGAATCAATCGAGCTTAACTTTGGGGAAGCAAAGTGAACTTCTCTACTCAAATTAAGGACTTAGGAAACTTCGATAAACTGACTACAAGACTACTTTTTCCTGAAAGACTTGAAGATTACCGTACAGAACGAACTGCTCGTCTACCGATTGGAAGACTCTGTGCCGGCTCCGCCTGGAGTCTGACCTGCATTCTTGAAACTTTTAATTTATACTTAAATTTCTTTTGACTTCGATACATATTCATTGCAGTTCATTGAGCGGAGCATAACCTTAGCACCATTATTTTTCTTGAAGTGCTATTAACCAAGGGTTGGAAGTAGCTGTTTCCTTGACTTTCACGAGACTCGAAGATGATTGTACAGAACGTACTGCTCGTCTACCCGATCATACTCTATGCCGGCTCATCAAGAAACTACAGGCAGCACAGAACTTCTCAGATTGGCTCTCTCCATTAAGTACTAGAATCGACTCTCACCAAGAGATATCTTCCATAATCCCAGTACACTTCTTTATCCAAAACCGTCTGCTAAACCTCCTTGCCACTCTAGATTACCATCCTAACCCACTCTGCCACAAAATAGCCACCTACGATCCAAAACAGACATAAAACAATTAAACAACATCCCCCAACTGTAGGATTTTTCACTTCTTTTCGCCGGCATATAATCTTCTTACCCCAGCCTAAACTATGTAAGTAGGTTCAAAAAAGTACATAAACTGAAACTTCTTTATTTATATTGAGATTGTGTAATATATCCATTTCCAAGTAAAGTTTATGTATGCATATATCTTATCTATTGAGATAAACTCGTAACTTTAACAAGATTATTCTAAAGAAGCATGTATGACTTCACTGATGAAGTCATCTCAATAGATAGATTTATATTTACAACTAATAAGTGTTTCACCCGTTTTGAACTTGAAACGTTACGGGATACGCACTATAAAGTTTCTCTTACAGCTCAAGTCGCTGGTATGCCTTAGGTCTGTCAAAACACGCCAAATACGAGACCATAAGCGAGTGAAATGTGTAAAAATATAATTATAGTTCCCCCAAACCAAAAATGTTTTAAATTGTATTTTTATAGTTAACTTCTAATGCGCTTTAATAAACCCCATTCCCTACCTTATAGACGAAATAGTAGAAAAAGGTAAATAAAATAAAGATGAAGTATAAAACGATGAACTCCTTGGAATATTTTTTAACTAAACTCTCTTGAGATATGGCTAAAAATGAAGCCACATCATGAACGCCTCTCTAGATCCAGTGCAAGGAGAATCACCTTTCTCGCTCGTGGTTTATCTTGATCGACATTTAATGACTCTCTGTTTTTAAGTACTTCCTTCATCTTAAAACGAACACAAAACATTTAATTCGCATTTTCAACCAGGATATTTTGGTGAACATTTTCTTACTGTGGTGATGAATATAACATTTAAACTGTTTTCATTATAACCTAATGCTTAATCTCGGTCCAATCTTTATTAATATTTTTTTCCCCTGATCAAAGCTTCTACCTCTAAGTACATTCATTTATTCCTGTAATAATTATTTTATGTTTTAATTTAGACATTTATTAATATTTTTTATTTTACTTGGTGCAGGAGACATTTTTTTATTTTATTATTCCATCAAAATTCATCATTAATACCAGTTTTATATATATTAATACAAACCAGTTGCATATTTTATCAGATCAAAGAAATTTTGGTTGTTTTTTTGGGTCCAAAAATATTCATAAATGATGGTAACCGTGTAATAATGGGTTATTGCTCCCATCAGTTTTTGAGACAGAATGTGAACGAACTAAACAAACGATACAAACTTCTAGCCAGGCTACTCGACAAACGCTCAAAACTCTCACTACAGAACAAACGACGACTCTATACAGCCCTTCTCACACCAATATGGACTTACGGACTCGAACTTTACGGTACAGCTAAAAAATCCAACCTCAATAGACTACAAACACTGCAATCCAAAATACTCCGCCGCATACTAGACGCTCCATTCTGTGTAAGCAACCACACTATACATACAGATCTCCAAATTCCACTTATCTCCGAACTTGCCAAAATTCGATACAAAAATTTTCACCAAAAACTCTCACTGCATCCCAACCCTTTAGCTGCAAACCTGTCTACAACTACGCTACCCTCCAATCCTCGAAGACGGCTGAGGCGCCGTTGGCCCCGTGACCAACTGGGTGACTAACGGCGGCCATCAATGGATGACCGTCATTCACGTCTGCCACGCTATTCACATACATTCATCGCATTTACCTATTTTACCTGTAGGTACAGGTGTAAATTTCATTAAAAGGATAAAAGGTAATGTGAACGAATCATTTTCATTATGTAACCTTAATTTCATATCTTTTTTTAATTTTAATAATACTTTTCCTTTAAAAAGACTTCAAAACTTTTTAGACCTTTACAAATTTTGACGTTTCCTTTTTTACTATACAGGGTTCAAATTTCTGCAGTTAGTTAAATATGTGGGTAACCATTTTATTGATATGTTTCTAAAGCACTGTCTTTTTAAGTTTTCATTTTTTTTTTCATGCAAACTTTCAACACCTATTATGAGTTGTCTTCGTCACAAAAGGAACCTTCAGTCCAAAATTTTTACCTCAGTAGTTTCGGCTTGCTTATTTGATCAATCAGAACGATTATCTGGACTTGTTGTTTTAATCATCTCTCTCCTTATTTGGAAGATCTAGTTTTGGGAAGAATTATTATTTGTTTAACAGAAGACATATTGACAGATCCTTAAATTATCACCTAATTAAATAAGAGGAACTCATTAATGCATTTTAGCAGTAATATTTTTAATTAAGATTGTAAAATTTTTTTGGCTGGTGAGCTTTACGTCCAGCTACCAATTAGGAATCGTGGACGGAGGCGATTAGCAAACATACTTTACTGCAAATTTTTTTTATCTACCATTAAATAAAATCCAAGGCCTAAGACCGGGAATTGAACCCAGTACCACACAATACATAATTAGATTTACAGGTCTCGCCTTTATCGCTCGGCTACCGTGGCGTCTATTAAGATTGTAAAGTAGAGCTTTGTTTAATCGCAGTTGAACGAAAGTAAATAAACGACATGTCCTTAAAATTATCCTTAACTATAAAGATAAAAAGTAGATTGCTAGACTTGTACCTTATACTCCTCTAAATAATTAAATTATGGTTTTTTAATAGTGTTTTTGTACTTCCGTTCAAATGCGATTAAATGAAGCTCTACTTTAAAATTGTAATTAAAAATATTTCTGCTAAAATTGCATTATTGGGTACCTCTTACTTAATTAGGTGGGGCAGCCAAATGTAATGATTTAACCATCCTTAAAACCGTTTATAAGCTTCCGAAGAAAGAGGAGGAATAATGGCTAAAGTATTTAGGTGTTAATGATAGGTATTTACCCTACCGTAGTAATTCCATGTAATTAATACGGATGTAATTTGGATAGTCCTTAGTCTAGAATTAGTTTGGAGAAAATTCTTGCAGAACGGACCATGGTTTTTCACTATTCTGCAGCTCTAATGTGTGGAAGGTTTTTTTCCTTTTTTTAGAGGAATTCGTTGCCACAGAACGGCGGTGGGTTCTTGTGATTGATGGCATTTGTATTACAATCTTTCCTGAATTCCCCTTCTCCTGTTCTTTCAGCTTGCCACTTAAGATCGTTCGCCCATTCCTTACTCTGCTAGCATTGGTAGCACACCAATAAAAATCTTTTTTTTTAAAAAATGACCTGTAGTCTCATTCTCGATGAATTACACAGTGACCCGGCATTCATTCATTATGGTGTCGGCACTTAACTGCTAGAGCCCAGTAAATTATGCTATTTATCCTATAACTTTAAACTTTTGGCATTTAATCAATCTTTTGCAAACTTTTGTGCTTGACGGGTGGGTCGGGTGTTGGTCTAATGGTCAAGAGCGTGGTTTTTTGTTTGGGAGATCCCCAGTTCGAATCCCGCGTTTGACTACTTTTTATTTGTTAGAAAAAAATTGTTTATAGTAAAGTATGAACTTCTGCCCCCATCCACGACACCTAATTGGTGCTTGGACTAATGTTAATGTCCCCGCCATCAAAAAGCACAAACCTCCCTTCAAGTCTTTCGCAGCAAACTAGTAGGTATACTAGGTCGTTATATTTTTCCTTTTGTGGCGCAACAAGCGCGTATTGCTGCCCTTGACCTTCTCAACAATTGCCAACTAGCTGGTTCTATCTTCGGCGAACGCTACATTAATCCCATTCTCAGCAGATGTCCCAGTCGTTTCAGTTGTTACAATATTACATAATACGAAGATAAGTTAACATCTGAGAATGCCAGATCCCTACTTTATCTACGCCGCCGTATAAACAACAAAATCTTTGCTAAGCCTAAACTACGCCCCAATACTTTCCGCATAATCTTGTCAGGTAATACTGGTTTCCGATGCGTAATTGATGGCTCGTCTTATTAGGAGATTCAAAAATCTTCCTAAGGCGATTCCTTGGGATGCTGGTTAGCACAAAATACGCCCAATTTCCCGCCAGGATTCACTATATTTCCAGCATTTCCAGAGACTCTCGCATTTCGCACTGCTACGATGAGTTGAAGTGGCTTTTTCCTGTCTATCGCCGCCAGTATTTTTTGGCTTCTTTCCTTTTTCAAGTCATCCAGTCTCAAAGGCCTTCCTATATTTTTCAACTCCTTAAGTTTAAATCCTCCATCCATTCCCATAATACTAGATCTCGCTCATCCGATCTCTGTATTCCCTCGCACCGTACCTCATCCTTTGACAAATCCTTCCTAATACGTGCCACCTCTCTCTGGAACTCCTTACCAACATCTGTCCGCCATGCTCCTACCCTATCTATCTTTAAATCCCGTCTATTCAGTTATCTCCTCTCTATCCAGCTTCCTCCGAAATTCTAATTGTTTTAATTTATTTCCTTAATTTCTGCTGTTATTTTTATTTTCACTTTTTGTAAATACTTATTTATTTATTTATTTTCTGTTTAATCACAGGCCAAACTGTTAAGGCCTCTATTTGTTCCTGTATTTATTCTTAGGGGACAATTGTCCCAGAATAATAAATTTCTTTTCTATTCTATATTACCACTTCCTCCTCTACCATCTTTGCATTGATTTTAGAATCTAGACAGTTCATGTCTTCATTTGTCTCATAGCTTCCGTTAGAAATCATTACTCGCATAGAATCCAGTTTCAGCAGTAATAATAATAATAATAATAAAGATGTTTATTTGAAAAAGAAACTTATTATAATACTAATACAGACAAAAACAAAAAACATCAATGGCAATGGTAGTACTGTCTGCCAGAGTTGCAAAAAATACTTGTACAAAAAGAACATTATCATACACAAAAAGTAAAATAAAACTTCTTAATTCATACTAAGTTACAATACACAGTAAGTAAAAGTAAATCCCTAACATTTGCTAAGTTTCCAATAAACCACACCTCAGAACAATTACACATTAAATATTAAATTTATTCATATCTAGCTATTTACTTAACTGATTTATTTATTTATTTATTTTTCAACTGAATTCCGACTCTATTAGTGCTCTGTACCTGCACGCTGTGCTCACATAGCCATACAGATTATCCCAATCTTTGCCATTTAATATCAGTATTAATTCCTCCTCATTAAGAATCCGTTTGCCAAAGTACCGCACCCTAAACTCTTTTAAAATTGGACAAAACGCCAGAAAATGATAATGGTCTTCTATTGCTTGTAAGTTACACAGATTGCAGTTATTTAAATTTTCATTTGGCGATTTACCTTGTCTGTGATTAAGTTTATGTAGCTCAGCTCTTGTTTTTAAAATTATTCTCATAAAATTTAAGTTATTTGAATCCTTTAAGTAATGCCTCTCCTTCAAATTAAAATCTAATTTTGCATAAAGAGTGTGATACTGAGTGCATGCCAATGCTTCCAAATTCTTATTTCTTTCCACCGTATCTATTTTGGTTAATAACTCCTTAATTTTATTTTCCCACTTGTTTTCTATGACCGCCGCCCGCATGCCACAATCATATAACTCATCCCATCTCGACCATTCGCTGAACCAAGACAATTTCTTATTAATTATTTCCCTAGCTACAATATACGGCAAACGACTAGGACTCATATTCATGACCTTTTTGATGTAACTACAATGTAACATCCCCGTTTCCAATGCCAATACATAATTTGGGGTACTCACTCCCAGTGCAAACAAACGTTTCACAAATTATCTAAAAACCCTCTCCACCTTATCAAATTTCTGAAAGCCTCACACCTGAGCCGCGTAGCAGACCATGGCGCGCGATACTGCGTTAAAAACTCTGTATTTTGCAGAGAGTGGAACATCATTTTTTAACATGAGTTTATTCCAGGTTACATTTATTCCAAATTTGGCAGTACACGCTTTTGCATCAAAATGAGCATTTAAATTTAATTGAGGCGTTATAAATACGCCTAAATATTTGTACTGGTTAACTATTTCAATGTTCTCCCCATCTATTTGCCACTTCTCATTTCTAGCCAACCGACCCCCATTTCTACAAACCACGATTTTCGACTTGTTTAGATTCACTACCAGGTTCCATTGTTTACAATACTTACTTAAATTGTTAATCATAGACTGCAATGTTAGCGGATCTTTTGCCAGTAGCACCAAATCATCAGCATATAACAAACACCGTAACTTTACATTACCCACAAGAAAACCCCCTCCCAAACTGTCATGAATATCATTCAAAAACAACGAGAAGAGTATTGGACTTAGGAGGCATCCCTGTCTTACTCCTGACGATTGACTGAAACATTCCGTAGTCCCACCATTACACCAAACCGCACATTCTGTCTTTTCATATTTACACGCTAGTACATTTATAAATTTCGCGGCGATCCCAACATTATACAACTTATATAATAAGTTATTCCTGTTTATGGAGTCAAAAGCTGCTTTTAAATCAGTCTCAGCAGTACCCTCCTCATAAACGTCTTTTTAGATGGAACATTTAATGAGCTTTTGTTGCGATAAGTAAGTTTAAAGAAGCTTTTATTGACCTTAATTATTTCTTTCAAATATAATAAACATTAAACAAACTTCACAGTTAAAAACCTTACGTTAGTTTTTTAATAATTTCAGTATTTAATAAGATTAATTTAAAACTTAATCTATTGGTGAATTGAATGCTATTGGAGGAGCATAAAGGGCATTATGCTGTTGGAAAGAGGGCGCATATCTATTCAAGTATAATCGAATTTCCTAAAAGGTTGATTGCTTTCGCAGTTTGGTAATTCAAAGATTGCTTCCCTGTTGATTAGTTTCCAATGGTATCTTTATGTACCAAACTAGTCTCAACAAATCTGCTTTCAATGGCATAATTTCGCTGATCATCAGACAGCTTAGTGAAGTGAGCACTTTAAGCACAGAAAATTAATTCTTATTAAATTTTTTTAAAAAAATAAGAAGCCTAATGGGATTTATTTGGATTTTATGGTCTGTTATTTCTTTAAAAGTTAACAGTTATTTTCTAATTATATCATTACATTCTAATTATATCTGTAGTGAGATTGTTAACTTGATTAATAGTCCCGCTATTGCAAGGTTTATGGGTGAAAAACTTAATGGAGGAATTTTAATTGAATTGTTCACAACGGAGCTGTGAGCATAGTTAGATGATAGCAGAGATGATTGGAGTGATGATGCATCAGCGCTTAAAGAAAAACATAATACATTCGAATGTGAGCGTGCACAACGAAGCTGCGACTAGTGACTCATACGCGCTGCTATAAACGAGCATAGATGATAGAATTAAATATTTCATTTTTCTGCTAGCTGAACTCCAGTATAGGAGCTTCAAATTTGACTGCTGTTCAAAATACCTCTGTTTTTCAAGACATTTGGTGAAAACCGGCATTATTTTTGGTTATTATTTTATTATTTACTTTTAAACAATATTTTGTTTTTTAAATCGTGCTTACATTTATTTTCATGTGTATTTATTTGTTTTTTCTCAATAAAACCATTACTTACCAGAGTAATCACTAGTTTTTCTTCTGTGGTTATAGGATTTCCATGATAATTTTTCCAACGTTTTCTTAATTTTGACCTTATTTTTTTCTTAAAATATAGTCGAATGTAGGTGAACCCATCCTCACATATTCCAAAAAAACGATCCGGACAATTTCTAAGTTCCTTATATAAATGGTGAAATTCATCCAAAGTACTTCGTTTTTTATTTGTGGGATGTACATGATATTTTCTAAAGCGTTTTTTCTTTAAAATATACCATTTCGTGGCTGCTGAACATAAAAACTCTACTTCACTACTCGGGCATGTTGCATGTAATCGTTGTGCACACTAATCAACGATTATATTTTACTCTTATCAGTTATCATCTCTGCTATCATCTATACTCACGGTTCCGTTGTGAACGTATCCTAAGGCGTCCTTATTGCATATCATTCTCTAATACAATATTTTCTCTATTTGCCTAGTAATTAACCGAAAATTGTTGATCGGTGTAGAGTTTAATATCAATTTCTTTGATGTTACAACATATCTAAAAGAACTGACTGAATATGTTACATAAAATCTAAGTGCAGTGAGCCGAATGCAAAACCTGCAACCTTCGCAGTCTAGCTACTGAGAAATTTTACCCTTATTAATGTCTTTAGACTACCCGCTTATACAGAGTATGAATCCCTACTCTGCTAAGTGCAATTATTTTAATCTCTGAATTATTTTTATGTTAAAGCTTACCTTAAAGAAGGAATTTTGTAAATGTATTTTGTAACAGCGTAATCAGTACTCTTTTAATCAAAATAATAACCAACTTTCATTAATGTAAAATCAGGAATAAAAATCTCTGATAAATTATTATAAAATAATGTTAACTCGTTTTTAACAGAGATTGATTAAAAATATCTTTTTTCTGCAACCATGTAGGGAAGTTCTCATTACTCAATTAAAATCAGCTGTGTAATGCCAAACTTCCCACACTAGTGGGGGGAAATTCCCATTAGTGTCACTTTCCGCACAAGTGAGTGGAAAAACTTTATTGTGCTTCCTTGATATAAGAAGTTTTGTTATTAACATAAATATTTTCTGTAAAACTCTAATAAGCTTATTTAAATTTATTTTATTTAAATAATTAAAAAACGAATATTAAAAAATAAAATAAAAATTGAAAGGAATATAGAAATAAAAATAATACTTTAATAAATAATTAGATATTTTTAATTATAACAGTTAAAAAGGTTATAGTGTTACCTTATAGAAATTTAAAATGGATTCTAGTGATTTCTGTTTAGTTTTTTTTTTTTTTTTTAGTTAATAACCCTAATGGTTGCAGAAAAAATATAATATTTAACTCGAGTGTAAAGTATTTTCCTCACACTCGGCAATTTGCACTTGCACTCGCCTCGCTTGGCTCGCTCGTGCGTGCAAACCCTGCCTCGCGTGAGGAAAAGTACTACTTTCCACACTTGTTAAATAAATAACTATTACAAATACAACTCTCGCTAATCTGAGATCTGAGTTTTTGATATAAAACATCAATGTTTCATTAATTTACAATTTTAAAATGGGATTTTTTTTTTTTTTTTTTTTTTTTTTTAATTAAAAATTGGTTTCAATGATGCAAAAATAAAACGTACCTATAAATATTTTCTCACTTGGTAAATACGGATTGCATATGATTTTATCAAACTGAGTACCGTTCGATGACTGTATTCATTTTAACTTTGATTACGTTTATTAATTACCAAATGCAAAGTTAGTGACTGGGTGGTGGTGATATTGGAGTAAAATGAATCAATCAGAGCACAGTAATGGCGTACATTTTCTACAGTATCATTTCTTTTTTTAATAAGAATTATTATTTATTTTACTAGTGTGGGAAACAGTGATTTCTCTCACCGAGTTCAGGTATTGCCCACAACTAGTGGGGCAATTTGGGGTAAACTGGCCGAAGGAGTGGGAACATCTTTCAAGGGCACTTAAACTTGAATCTATTTCTTGAAAAATCAATCTTCAAAAATTTGAATAGTTATCCAGAAATATTTTTAAGATTCATTGGACGATACTTAGGACTGTACATTGGACAACGAGACTCACGTGGAACCTACATACTCGACTGAAACGACAAGACGTGAACAGACGCTACAAGCTACTTACTAGACTACTTGACCGCAGATCCAAACTCGACTTGAATCACAAACTGACAATTTACAAGACATTGTTTAGACCCATATGGGAAATACGGAGCAGAAGTGTGGGGCTCAACCAAACCTTCTAACTTTAAATGCCTGCAGACACTACAGTCTAAAATCCTGAATGCTCCATACTACATTTCTAACCTTACCATACACACTGTGACCTTCACATCCCTTTTGTCACTGACCTAATAAAGTCTCGCTACCGCAACTTTCACAGCCTCTTAGCTCTCTCTATCCTAATCCTCTTGTGCAACAACTCTCCTCTCCTCACCTTCCAGACAATCCTCCTCGTCGTTTGAAGCGGAAGTGGCCTAGAGATCTATTGTGATTAAATCATTGTGAAAGAGTTTCACCAGTAGGTGATTGCTCTAACCATGTCATTACAAGAGAACTGAACCAGTAAGATCAAATTTAATTGATGCAACATTTGTTGTAGGTGTAAATATGGCGAAGTAAAAAAAAAAAAAAAGATTCATTGGATTACAGCGGTAATTCTGTTACTAAATTATACGATAATTAAGCTCTTAGCCTCTTTGAACACATCTAAAAGTGACTAACTGGTGTTGTAAATAAAAGTAATAGGCCTAGTTTTTAGTTATTTACTAATTTTAAAGAACATTTTTGGAATGAATTCCGAGGTAATCAAAGCAACTAAATAGATTTTTTTTTTAATTGTCTTTATTATAATTCAGTTCACAAATAGGTATACAATACAAAAACTCCTTTTTTAACAATCTTTACACATATTATAAAAACATAATTATTTTATATTAAATAAAAAATAATAAATAAAATAACTACTATTCAATCTATAATAGAAAAGAAAAATTGAGAGCAAAGGTTACTTTATACGAGGGTCGTTTGAAAAGTCCGTGCAAAAATAAAAACTACTTAATTTTTGGGGGTAAACCTTTTTTATTTTTCAACATAGTCTCCTTTTAGGCTTATACACTTCGTCCAACGCTGCTCTAGTTTGTTGATCCCTTCCGAATAATAGGATTTGTCCAAGTCTGAAAAATAACCATTCGTTTCTGCAATCACCTCCTCGTTTGAATAAAATCTTTTTGCCGCCAGCCATTTCTTCATATTGGGGAACAAATAGTAGTCCGAGGGAGCCAAGTCTGGAGAATAGGGGGGATGTGAAACGAGTTGGAACCCTATTTCCATTAATTTTGCGACCACAACTGCTGAGGTGTGAGCTGGTGCGTTGTCGTGATGGAAAAGGACTTTTTTGTGGGCCAATCGTGGGCGTTTTTCTTGCAGCTCGGTTTTCAAACGGTCCAATAACGATGAATAATATGCACCTGTAATAGTTTTAACCTTTTCCAGATAATCGATGAGGATTATTCCTTGCGAATCCCAAAAGACAGTCGCCATAATCGTTCCGGCCGAAGGAACGGTCTTCGCCTTTTTTGGCGCAGATTCCCCTCTTGGTAACCCATTGTTTAGATTGTTCTTTGGTTTCAGGAGTGTAGTGATGTATCCATGTTTCATCCACAGTGTCGAAACGACGCTTAAAGTCCTGCGGATTCTTCTGGAACAGCTGCAAACCGTCCTTGCAAAACTTCACACGATTTCGTTTTTGGTCAAGCGTGAGCAATCGCGGCACCCATCTTGCGGATAGCTTTGTCATGTCCAAATGTTGATGCAAAATATTATGTACCCGTTCATTCGAGATGCCCACAGCACTAGCAATCTTACGCACCTTCACTCTTCTGTCATCCATCACCATATCATAGATTTTATCAATGATTTCTGGAGTAGTAACCTCAACAGGGCGTCCAGAACGTTCAGCGTCACTTGTGCCCATATGGCCACTCCGAAAATTTTGAAACCACTTATAAACTGTTCTAATCGAAGGTGCAGAGTCACCATAATGTTTATCAAGCTTCTCTTTAGTCTCCTGAGGCGTTTTGCCTTTCATAAAGTAGTGTTTAATCAACACACGAAATTCTTTTTCGTCCATTTTTTTGAAAATCACTCTACTTCCTCGATTCAAACAAATGCCAAACACAAAGAAATAGACCGATCTGGCTGAAACTTGGTGTGTGTTCTTCCAAGAGATGCTACTAACTAAACATAACCTCGATATGCGCTAGTAGTGCTATCTCTCTGACTTTGCACGGACTTTTCAAACGACCCTCGTAAAGACGGCTACCGTGGCCACTGACCGTTGGTGGAGTTGAATCTACAATGGAACAAAAAAAATAAATAAAAAATATAAATCACAGTAATAATATGCCAATATTATAAAACATGCAGTTACAATAACTTAACAAAATGACAATGATAGTAGAGGAAACAGGACTAATAAGTTTCGAGTTTATAGCTATATATTGCTTTACAAAAGTTTGCCAATGAAGGCCAATGCCTTCCATTCAGATAATCTATTATTTCATTAGAAGAAAGGCACAGGCCAGCCAAGCCACTTTAATCTTATCTCACTAAGCCGGTGGACAGACAGCCAAATAATGATACGTCCTATCAGAAATGTAGCAAACACATAATTCACAAAGTACGGGAACGTCCTCTAACAGTGGAGCAGAACTAAATAATAATAACTTTTTAAAAGTTACATTTGAAAAACTGCTGAATCTCTTCAGAGTCTGAATTTAAACTATAAAATTAAAGCTTATACATATTATTCACTATATAGTGCTGAACAATTTACTGAAAAGGCATTTCAGCGAAATACCTAACGTTTCCTGCCTCCACAGAATTAACGAAAATGAACATTCCTCTGATAAATATTTTAAGTAAATGTTACTTACACATGTGAATGTGTTTAAGTGAATATGAAATATTTGAATATGAAAGTTGTGCCATTTTGAAGGAAATTGCAAAATACTGAAAAATCAAATAAATTTAATTTTCAACCTTTTTAATTGATGTGATATTTTACGAAAACCTCTTTTCGCATCTCCTAGTAGTACGAAGCCAAAACTAAATATCAAATTTGAATTTTCCAATATTTTTTCCACTTTTTTAAAGCACATTTGCATACAGTCCATAGTTATGGTGTAATATAAAAACAGAAATTCTATATTATTGCAATAATTACGAAGAATGTCAAAGTTAAAAGCACAATATTTTGTATTTTATCTTTGCAGACGTTGGAGTTGTTCTCATTCTGTTGTCACAATTCGTGTTAACTCTGGTTTGTTATTACTTATTAATTTTTAATTTGGTTTTACGTTCAGATTCTCTTTATTTTAACCAGCAAAGCACTGGCGGTCTTGCTGGTGATATTGAAGCTAAGCTCAAGCGCCTCTTATGAACGGCTTCATACGATTTATTTTCAGCATTCCCAGAGACTCTCTGCATTTCGCACTACTGCGATGAGTTGAAGTGGTTTTTTCGTTGTCTACAGCCGCCAGTATTTTTAGTTATCCAATCACAAAGGCCATCTAATATTTTCCAACTCTTCAAGTTCAAATCCTCGATCCATTCTCGTAATACTAGATCTTGTTCCTCTGATCTCTATATTCCTTCACACCGTACTTCATCCTTCGACAAATCGTTTCTAATACGCCCTACCTCTTTCTGGAACTCCTTACCTTCATCTGTCCGCCATGCTCGTACCCTTTCCATTTTTAAATCCCTTCTGTTTAATTATCTTCTTTCTACCCAGCTTCCTCCGAAATAATAATTGAATTCAATTATTCCCTTAATTTTAATCTTATTTTTGTAAATACTTGCCTATTGTTTGTTTATAAATATCTAAAATACAGGCCAAACCAATAGAGCCTCCAATTGTACATGTTTTTATTCTTGGAGGACAATAGTCCCAGGATAATAAATCTGTTTTCTTTCTTCTTTCTTTCAAAGCTAACTATAAAATTTCGTTTATTTAAATTAAATATATTAATAATTTTTTTTTTAATTACAGGTAAGCAGCCGTGCTTTCTTCATCAGTTTGAGTAAGTTACTTTAGAATTTCATTGCTACACAACTCCAATATTAATTAAAACTGTCCGGTAGGACAGTTGTATAAGGGGTGATCGTCAAAAACTGCACGAAAAAGCATAACGTTGAAAAACACACTACTTTAACAATTTTTTTTCTCTTTTTCTATAAAAGATAAAATGCCCAAATTTTCTTTATAATTAGGGCAAATCCTCCTTTATAACTGTATTTTTTTTGCAACCACCCAGATCTAATAGGTTTCGAGAAATACGTTGCTGAAAATGGGCAAAATCGGCATTTTCAGAAAACCGTTGTTGTTCTTGTTACCTTTATTTTGTAAACAACGTAGCGCCTAAACGCATGAACCGATTTTCATGAATTAGTAGGGAGGAATTACATTGAAGCTGAATTATTCTAACGGCATCTAAGGCTGGCTTCAATAGAAGCTAAACCAGATGCAACGAGATTTTGGTAGTGTGCTTGCTCAAACCCCATATTGTATACCATAGAATGCTTGAAGAAATACGAAGTGTTGGGCTGCACTCCAGCTATCCCAGCTCAATGAAAATGTATTTGTTATCGATAATTATCAATAAATAAATATATAAATATCAATATGAATAAAAGGTAACGGATAAGATTTTATTCGCTATTCGAATCCTTATTATGATGCTCATGACTTCTGATTGGCAACTTAATTTACTTCGGTTCATTGTGACGCATTGTCTCAGAACGCATTTCTCTAAGTTAAGTTACTGTCATTACAACTTTCTGCTTCTTGCTTACTTTTATTTATTTCTTTTAATAGTTTGGGAATGCGCCGCTTCAGAGCCCTCATTCTGTGCCATTTATATCACTTAGTAATATGACTGGAAGAATGATCAAAAACTGTAACTGTTGTATGCCAGAATCTGAACTTATTTTCCTAACGTATTCTTGAAGTGGCTTTGAATTTGTCCGACGTAGCGCGTATCTTTTTTGTCGTGATAATGGATGATAGTCCAAAACCAGTCAGGGATACGATAAACATGCTACGACGGAGAAAATCCAAGATATTGCCCAGCACTGAGGGCACTAACCACATTTTCAACTTTTCTTTTTTTTTAATAAAGTTATTGGTGCACCAAAAAAAAAAACTAGAACTTGGGTAGATAATGCTTTGTATGCAAACTTAAGCGACCCTTAACAGCGGGTCTTTCGTCTACTGGGACCAGTAAAATATGAACTCCTGGTGGGACCATAATTTCCAGAACACTATAAAAACAAGCTCTATACAGAAATATGTAGTTATTTAAAAGAAGTGACAAAATCTGGAGTTAATTTTAGATTAATATCTATTGATTTATGATTACGACGCCGTTTAATAAGCAGTATATATTCTTAATGATAATATACAGTTACATAATGTGTGCACACTAATCACGTTGGTACGTTAGATATGACAACAATGTCAAGGCGGCCATGTTCAGTGCATGTTCTCTCCTGCATGAACTATTTATGACATTCAATATACTATATGGTGCCCACTACCACAAACTGCCACCGTTACTGATGCCCCATTACATTGGAGGCGGTGGGGGGCATAGCCTCCCTACTGCATTCAGACACATGTTTGCATATTTATGTTGGGTATATGTTAGATGCAAATAACCTTCCATCTTTATTGACCCTCTCGTTACTAATACATTGGATTTCTGATTTCTAGGAACGACTGAATCAAGTAATCTTAAATTTTAAGCCTTGTGTAGTAAGTTATCATCATGGTGGTAGCATTTGGGGGCCGTTTCAACTAATGGTAGTAGCTTTCGAAAGACCATTTCATATGAATGAAGGACCATATCCTCCTTTCTGTGACGACCATCCTTTTCAATCCCGCTAGAGGTTTGCTCTCTAGATAATCAAGATTAGTAGGGCAGCCCCTGGAGAATTAAATAAGTCTTCTGAAAAGTCACTAATGCCTTTTGAAAAAAATCTTAGCTAAGGAAACCGTACTACTTGTTTTCAGCATCTAGAAAGTCACCGAACTCTAAATCTCAATCAGTGGTAATGTAGTAACCAATGATGGCCTTCTGAAATGCAGTTTATGCTAGTTTAGAACCTTTTTTTTTTCACTAAATCTCGAGCTATTTCCGTTCCTACCTGAAATTTTAAGTGAAAAAGTTGAAAGTTGGAAATAAATTTGCCAACAGTTGACAGTTTGGGTTTACATTAAACAGACAGTGGTATGAGTTTTTTCACTCCTAATTTTTTTTTTTTTTTTTTTTTTTTTTTTAATGCCGTTGTAATGTGACGTTTGGCGAGAGATATCGGAAGAGGAAGTCAGCTGAGCGATAACACATTGTATCCTGGGTAAATTTAGCCACCGACCAGTCAGTCATACCTAATTCTAGCAATAGTGTCTCATAATTAACCATCAAACTAGAGTTTGTATAAAGAAACCGTAGACTCTTTTCATGAGCTTGAAATTGTTTATTTTTGTATGTAGGCTGAATTGAAGTCGTGTAGATTTTCTGTTTTAACTCTTCTTTTTATCACTTGAAATATTGGTTTTGAGAGGTCCCTAACAACGTAGAAGTATTTATCAAAATTACTTCACAAATAAGAGTAATAGAATGTCTGCGTTTCTATCGAAATTAAAAATAAAAAAAAAGTATCGTGAATGATCAAATTTGATAAATATCTCGTTTATGTGCTAATAAAAAAACGGGAGACTAATTTTTTTAGTAAAAAAATCAATTAAACGGAAGAATCATTTTACAGAATCGATCTTTGAGTTTCAGATTTCCACGATAACAACACCATCGATATCTTGGTGTACCCGAAAAAAAACTCATTAAAAGCAGTTCTTGTTCAAAAGGGATACCTTTAAAGCAAACGGGAACTGACGACCATCTGTGATATAGAATACAGCCCGCTCTGGAAATGCATAAATATTGAAAATCCATATCCACAAATGATTCTCGCCGTAAACCAAACTTTATTTAATGAATTTAAAACAAGATTCATTGTTTTATTTTTCAAAATATATTTAAGCTCTATTCTTTTAATAAGCTTGCCATTAAATTTTATTTCCAATAATGGATCACCTTATATCAAATTTAGAAATTGATAAATTTAAAATCAGTTTTAATAGTAAAGAATGAATTTTATGAAAAAAAAAAAAATGATAAAGGACTTTTTCAGCTCAATAAATCCAGAAATGTATTAAAACTATTCTGGATAATTTAACAGAAATATTACCAATCTTTGGATTGTCTTACTTTTGCGATACTACATTAAATTTAATCCTTCACAATAAAATTTCGATTTTCTGCATTTATTTTTTGTTACAACAATAAAAATGTTTGTTCTACGTAATCGTATATTGTAATTCTCAGTTATACTTGACTATATTCGCTTCCTGCTGAGAGCGTTAAATATTTTTTTTTTTACTTTTTATAAAAATATATTCATAAATTCAATCGTTTTTGGTTTAATTGCGAACATTTTCGGTCTGCATCATTTTACCCGTGATTTTTGCGAAATCTAATCTGTTGTCTTCTTTAAAGTTAGTTTATTTATTTGCCTATTTTTAAATGCATATTTTTGCAGGCGGTCTTTACATGCAGCCAGCGAATTAGGTGTCGCGGATAGTGCAACCCTACTTTACACATAAAGTTGTCATATTAAACATTAATTAAAACCCAAGCCGTAGTTCAAATCGAACCCAGTACCACTATGCATTTTACCTTTGTAGGTCTATCCAATAATGGCACCTTTAAAGATACCTGGCCAGGTAAATTCAACTTTATCTAAAACTTCGAAAACAAATGCATTTAATTTAAAAGTTTGGAATTACTTGAATGGATTAAGAATTGTTTGTTCATTCTTTTTGGTGATTGATTCATAGTTTCAATAGGTTGAAAAAATAACTGCCATTTCAGTCGTGATACATTTATTCTGCCGACCTAGGGACTAGGTCATCTTCAAGGCTAGTTTACAAAGTAATATTTTGAAGGGTTGATGTGAATTCTGTCTTGTCTGTTAATGTACTGACTGTCTGTCCATGAACAGACAAGACAGAAGACACACCAACCCTGTAATGTAAAAATATTACTTTGTAAACTAGCCTTGAAGATGACCTAGTCCCTAGGTCGGCAGAATAAATGTATCATGACTGAAATGGCCATTATTTTTTCATTCTATGGAATAAGAAGTTAATTTTTAGCATACAAGAACTGTCTACTTCGGTCCTATCGCGTTTCATCGAAATACTTTTCATGAAAAATTGATTTTGTAGCATTGTTTTCATTATTAATGAACCTGTATTGGAAGGTAATGTGACATTTTTAGAAAAAAAAATCGCAGTTTCATAAGTGCTTAAACCGTCAAAAGTCAAATTTTGTATAAAGGCTCGGTTAGATTGAATATGCTACTGTTACGCTGCGTCTATAATTTTGACTACCCAATACATTGCTTCTAAAACCATGAAAAGCATCTATTCCAGAATCATAGACTGGGGTGACCATCTAAAACCTGCTAAAAAAATTACTGTACTTAGAATTATCATCATTTATTCAGCCCAACGTTAAATTAGTTAGTACTTGAATGAGCTGTACTAAAGTTACTGGGGAATAAAATCATTACGGCTAAGTAGTTAGATTTTGATAGATTCAATTTACTTATTTATTTATTATTTTTGTGTGTGTCAGTTTTAATAGTCACGTTCCTTGAGAAGTGTTTGCTTCTTTTCCAAATCCCAAAGGGACAATTTTACGATGGATAAAGAAAGCCAACTTCATCTCACCCTACTTACATACGCGCACCTACACCTAGCCGTCAGGAAAGTATCTATACTGGACCCGGCTGGAAGCTGGTAAATTTTCTCTCTTGATCTTCTAGAAAACATTTCTTGAATTTTCTTTTTAACTTGTCAACTTTTGGCCACTTATTTGGGTACTGCATGTTTTAAATTACTCGTCAGTATTAATTGTATTATCAACCGAGTGCTAATAATTTTGTCTTTGTAAGTTAAATGATTTCCTGGTCTACATGGTAATTGTATCTAGTGCGCCAAGTACACGAGTAGGTGAGAGGGGGGCACATTTGAACAGAATTTACATTTTCCGTTACAGAGTGCACCAGAATCGTATTATTGAACCTTTTTATTTTGTTGTCTACAACTTTCAAGTCTTCTTAACAGATCTACATTAATAAACAGTTGGTATTTTACACACATATCTATATTTTTTTAATTCAAATGTTAATGTCTGCTTCACTGGTGGGGCACCTTTCAACACAATATAAAATAGAAAGAAATGATATTACTTTACTCTGAATCTACCTTCTATCAGTTATTTCTCTCACTAATACATTACTTTCTCTTTTAAACCACTGAAATCTAGTTCGGGATGTTGTACTCCAACTGTGTGATGGGTTTAGGAAGTTTGAAGAAAATATTCGGTTTGTTGCGCTTCTTAATGTGGGTTCTCAGACCACTTTCCCCTTCTCGGCGAATAAACAAAAAATGTTACAAGAAAATATAATATCCAACACTTTTTGCAAGCAAAAAGACTTTTGTAAATACTAGATTTAAAACTACGAATTCCAAATGTTAATATGGACTAACAGTACTAACAAACTTGTCCACTACAATCTTCACAATAAACTTCCAAAGCTGCAACAAAAATTTTGCTTCCACCTTACAAAATATAACATTTCTCAATTCTGACTTTACCGAACAATGAAAACGAAGGGAAACTCTTGTCAATTATACAACAGGTCTACCACAGCATATGGAGAATATTACCTATCATAAATGATTTAAATATTTGGGCGGGAAATTAAAACTGTTCAAGGGTGCCCCCTCTCATCTACATTTGACCAATGAAAACAAGGAATAAGGTAATAAACTAAATTATTTTAATCTTACACAAAATTACTGAAGAGAAAAGTATTGCTGCTGGAATGGTATTATTACAAATATCAGCTGTTACGGTAGCGTTATATAGGGTATCACGCCTTATTTAGGTAATAGAATCAGCTGATTAGAGAGGAAGTACTGGACCATGTATTATCGCTATAATACTCACCTGATTGGCTGAAATCAATGAAATGGTGCAAATTGATTGGCAGAGAGAAATTGAGTTTGTGAGTGAAATTATCAACTTAGAGATGGCTGATTAATTTGTCATTTGAATTACATTGCAAAAGCTGTGAATTGTTTTTTTTTATTTGTTGATGGTTAGAGTTCCCAAAAAACATTTTTTTGGTTTGAGCCATGACAGTGTTGCCAATGTCTATGAGTTTTTACGTGATCCTAGTAAGCAATATGATGGCAACATGTTGTTTTCTATTGTTAATATATGTTTTAAAATTTAAACAGTTCACTGAAATTTTAAAACATCAGTTGTGTTGGAAGGATCTTTTTTATTTTGTAGGGAAGTTTTTAGATTTATTTCAAATCCATTTTGACAACGTTAAGCAATTAGAGTGTTGAACAGAATTTCGTATTTATTCATAGTTTGAGATTATTCGTTTTTGTTTTTCATCGAAAAGCAATCATCACTTTGTTCAAATAATGGAGTCAGCATCCGAATGACTTTCACAATCTCAAGGTTATAGACACTATTCATGGCCTAGCTTTATAGATCAACTCTGTATTCGTTAAAAAAATTGTATAGGTGAATGTTATCATATTGTACCTATGTTATTCGCAATTAAATACGTATGGAAATGAAAAAAAGATAACGATCTTTCAATTGTAGATGTCATCCTGACCATTAAATGACGATGATCCTTGTAAGGGTAGTGAAACCCCACCACTCATCCACTCTAGCGTAGGGGTAGTGAAACCCCACCACTCACCCACTCTAGCCAGAGAGAAAGAGACAGCCCCCTCGGCACACAGAGAAGGGAGGCTCGGCGAATGTATATAAAAACGAGAGGAAAGTCAAAAAGGGATTCTGTTCAAAGTCTTACACTTCAATTGTACACATCGTTTTAGCCACGTCAGTCAGTCTGTTCTGTTCTTGTAGTGTAAAGTATACAGTCCTTGGCAGTCAGTCATATACATATATAAAATCTTATACCGATACTAAGGTGTTATTTATCCATCAACATCTACAACCAACATCTCCTCAAACACTATTACAATCCTTTTCTTAGAGATGGAAGGAGATGACGAAGATTTGATACAGAAGATGCAGCTTTCCAGGAAAAGGGGAAGCAATCGTTTTTCTTATCTTAAAAAAAGGGAATTGCTATACAGTATAACCACAATCCACAGTTAATGGCAGTTTAGGAGAGTTCATCGCTATAGAAGAGATAGGTCCAAACTGCATTTAACTAGTCGTTATTCGCTGCACTAATGCATTTCGTTAGTCGTTATTCGCTGCACTAAAAAGCCTTCATTCTACTTCCAGAGGCAGACTTCTACCATCAACCTTGCTCACTACTTCATTGTTACGACTTCATTTTATTATTTGTATTCTGTGAGATTTGAGTTGATATGGCGTTTATCGGTTAGCGCCGTGTATCTCGTGTGAAGGAGGAAGAACCAGGGTGTTTCCTTGTGGAACATCGGTGGTTTTACTATAATGAGTATGAGGTTTTATAATTCAAAGTAAATCGGTTACAGCAATATGTAGAGAAAGATAGAAAATACTGTAACACAGAAACGTTCTTAGACTTCATGTCCTCCAACCGTAAAGTGATTTATGTCTCTCAAGTTCCATAGTGTAATTTACATCAATTAGTCTTTAAATTAAGGACAAAATGAATTTCAAGTCGTAATTGATGAAAATTACCTTGTGAAACGACAGAAAGTGC
Organism: Rhodnius prolixus; assembly: GCF_049639745.1. Classification (NCBI taxonomy): domain Eukaryota; kingdom Metazoa; phylum Arthropoda; class Insecta; order Hemiptera; family Reduviidae; genus Rhodnius; species Rhodnius prolixus. The sequence goes on from NW_027411615.1 coordinate 26,833,086, forward strand.
AACTTCTCTGTTTATCTTTAAAATTTTAATTATACACCTTTAATTAAAGTTCGTTAAAGTCAAGATTTTTTGATTTTATTATTATTAATTGGAGTTAAATATATAAATAAAATTTCAAATTTGAATAAAGTCGATTGTGCGTTTGCTACTGGATAAATATCGAACTTCCTGAACTTGAATACGTTTCTTCCGACGAAGAGAGAGCCCAGTACTTTGCCGAACATCTTTCTAAAGTCTTCACTCCTCATCCCGACGTACAAGACTTACAACAAACTGAAAATATTTTCAAAGAATTGGACATCCCTCTATAACTTTCACCTCCTCCTAAGCCAATCAATCCTAAAGACATCATGGACATAATCAACTGTCTTCCCAAAAAGAAAAGTCCGGGCTATGATCTGATAACATCCTGTTACAACTCTCCAGGAAAGCAATAGTATTTCAAACTATTCTTTATAATGCTGTACTTCGAACCACTTACTTTCCTATTCTCTACAAATTCTCTTCTGTAACAATGATCCCTAAACCAAATAAACCTTCTCATATCCCAAGCTCTTACCGACCCATCAGCCTTCTACCCATCCTGGGGAAAGTCCTCGAAAAACTTCTACTACTCCGCCTCCAAACTGAAATAGCCCCTTTAAATATCATTCCTGACCATCAGTTCGGTTTTCGGAGTTGCCACTCGACTGTTCTCCAGGCACATCGAGTAGTGGATGTAATCGCTACTTCTCTTGAATTAAAGCAGTATTGCCCAGGTGTCTTCCTTGGCATATCTCAGGCATTCGACCGGGTGTGGCACGCAGGGCTGCTTTATAAACTCAAACGCCTACTGTCTTCTACCTTTTACCTCATTCTTAAGTCTTATCTCTCCGACCGTTTCTTCGAAGTCAAACAAGGTTCTTCTTCTTCTCTTATCCTTCCAATACTCGCTGGAGTTCCTCAAGGAAGCATTCTAGCCCCCTTACTTTATATTCTCTATACTGCTGAACTTACCAACTCACCCGACTACAATTACTTTCACATTCGCCGACGACGCTGCAATTCTTTCTCCTCATCTGGATCCTGTAATAGCATGCCGTACACTCCAATCACACCTAAATCTTCTCGAGCCTTGGCTGCAAAAGTGGAAAATCAAAGTGAATGAATTGAAATCTAAATACATAAGATTCACCTTAAACAAGAAAACTCTCCCTCCTCTCTCCTTCCACAATACATCTATACCAATTACTAACCAAGTACAATATCTCGGAGTACATCTTGACAAACGACTAACTTGGAACCCTCACACGAGACTCAATCTGAGGTATAAAATGTTAAAAAGACTACTCGACAAACGTTCAAAACTGACCCTGACGATCAAACGAACACTATATACCGCTCTACTTGCCCCAATATGGACGTACGGAATACAACTCTACGGAAGCGCTAAAAAATCGAACATCAACCGACTTCAAACCTTACAATCAAAAATTCTAAGACCAATAATTAACGCTCCCTTCTATGTCTCCAATCACACATTACATTCTGATCTAAATATTCCTCTCGTCTCTGGAAATAGCCCAATCTCGGTACACAAAACTCCACTCAAATCTACACAATCACATTACAACCCTTTGATCTACAACATGTCTACTACAACACTTCCTTCAAATCCACAGCGCAGACTAAAGCGGCGGGTGGCCACGCAATCATCTCGTCGACCTCCTAGGATGGTTGCTGGTGTAAGCTTGCCAATCCGGCGAACTAACGGCTTCCATCACTGGAAGGTCGTCGTTCACTCCACTCACGCCTCTTGGCGCACATGCATGTGCGCGTGTATGTATGTAGTTTATATACATGCACGTGTATTTGCGCTATCCCTTATCTCTCATCACTTTTGCCTATTGTACTAGATACAGTTGCAAAATAAATAAACAAAAAGAAAAATAATATATTTCTTGATTATCTGACTTCCCTTACCTGGCTAAAATTTTGATTTTTTTTTTTAAAATTTTAATTCAAGGCGGTCAAAATTGATTTCATTGGCTGAGTAAAGTGCACTGCCAGTCTGAGTCACATTACAGACAACACTGTCAGATCACCGGACAGTGAGCTGTTAAAAGCTCCTAAGGAAGAGAAAATCTGAGGGCTACCATACTGGATTTGAACGCTAGATCCAGTGTGCTATCCACCGATTTTTTGTTTTGTTTTGACTTCTTTTTTCACTTTATTACCGTTCATTTGCAGAACAGTGCCCACTGCGAACGTTTTCCTGCCGTCATAACTTACTTTCCAAGTTGCCAAGATTTGTTCTACCTGTCTCCATATATTTACTTAAATATTTCATTTCCCATTTAAAGAAATAATAATAAAACGTCAAGCTGTTCGCTCAGGTTTTTATTTTAAAATGTGATGTAGATTCAAGTCACATGGACACTTTAATAGAAATTTATTCATGAAGTTCGTACCACGGCCAACTTTACACTCAGCTCACTTCCTCGCTCTCTCTCTCTTCATTGTTTCCATTCTCTCGGTTTCTTTTTTTTTTTCTTAAAGACTTACAGTCTTTATTTCTTTCCTTACTTTGTGCCGAAGCAAAGTAACCCAACTTCTTGAAGAATATATTTCTAGCTTTAATTCTAACAAAGGGTGTTTTTTAATGACCTCTCGCACAATATTGCATGTGTGAATAGACAGTAAATAAGTTTGGTTTCCGTTGCGGTTTTTTTGTTAACCTATTTATTACGGTAACTAATAGTTACTAATAGTTAAGTTACCTTCAAAGCAGAGAATAGTCTACCTTCCGCCCACCTTGTACTATCAAATGGTTGTAAAACTTTCTGAACGCCCACTGGTTCCGCAATAACTTATTAGTTTTTTTAATTTATTTAGCAATTTACAATCTGAATAGAAACATATTATGTACCATAAATAAATGAATGGTGAGTGAAGAGTAGGAGGAGAGAAACTACCCAGCGGTAGTAGTCAATGTAGGATATCGTGATGATGATGTTGTTGATCATCAGACCTCAAGGAAGTCGCGGAGCCGTTGACGGTTAAGTCGGCGTAGTCGATTGTTACGAAGTAAAGTAAAGTAATCGCCTATTTTTTCAGGCGGGGCTTAACGTCCACTACCAATTAGGTGTCATGGAAGGAGGCGACTAGCAAACATACTGTACTGTAAATTTCTTTTATTAACCATTAGATAAAATCCAAGGTCTAAGACCGGGAATCGAACCCAGTACCACAATAAATATATTAGCTTCTCGTTATTACCTTGCGCAGTGGCAGTATCGTAACCAGTGAAGGTCTCCTGAGGTGCGATTGTTGCTAGTTGAAAACTGGTTACGAAATATAGTAAAGGCGAGAGATTGTACGAAAGGATTAGAGCAAGTAGATAGATAGAAGTATAGAACTTCTTGATATTTCGTGCAGGCGATTTGTTGTACTAATCGATATATTGAGATCGTTTAGTAGAGAGTATGGTTTTTCACGTAAAAAGGAGCGTTAGCTATCTGTCGCAATAGTTTCGACTGAAATGTTTGTAATGTCCGTATGATTGTAGGTTTGGCTGTACCCCACAGCTCTAGTCCGTAAGTCCACATAGGTTTGAGGATAGTGTTTTATATTAAACGTTTAGAGTTCTAAGGGCAATTTGGAGCGTCGTCCAAGTAGTCTGTAGAGCAGTTTTGCACGCTTTGTCATTGCTTGTATTTTAAGGTCTAATATGTGGGTTCCACGTGAGTCTTTTGTCTATGTAGAGCTTAAGGTAGCGCACCAGATCTGTACAAGAAAGAGGATTGCTGTTCAATGTCTTAATTTAGAGGTTTAGTAAAAATATTTATTAAAAATTATCTTTTTATGTGCTTATATAATCTTTAATGCACTGAAAATTAAAGTTGATGTTGCATTTCTGCACCTCAAACGGTACAGCTCCTACAAGTACGGAAGTTTTAAAATCTAAGAAAGACAAAATTAAATTTAAGTCTATTGAAATCACCTTTAATTTATTATTAATGAGATTACTGAGGCTGTTGCCAAAATATTTCATTTCAGCTTCAATTTTCGCCAAGTACAAACGAAGGTCTCTACTTTCGTAAATATTAGGAAACTAAAGCCTGTTTATACAAGATACGGGATATTAATAATTCTGAATTCAGTATAATTTTCCACGTACTTCCTACATAACGTAGGCATTGATTGGAAGCCGAGAATGGAAATACGTAACAGTAAAGTAGTTTCCGTATCGGACCCACCATGAAAGAGGCCGGCTTTGACTACTCGTGTTTTAAATTGTCATTTAAAGTACTCACTCACGTTTGTTCGTTTTCTGTTTGAAATCACTTCCGGCAAAAGCTCCTTAATGGATGCTGGACTCACTCATGCGGCGTAGTTGTTTCAATTCATTTATTTTGTACAATTACTACTCAAACAAACATCCCTCGTTATTTAACGAATAGTATTTCTAATAAAATAATATTATAAAAGAATGTATTAAATATTTTTCTAATTACGTAAGAACGAAAATTCTTTCACTCAATAATGTAACAGAAAACTAAGCGTTACAAACTGTAACAAATTTATTTTTAACTTTTATGAATCAGTCACCGTCATCAGGAGATCTGAGACTTGAGGAAGGACAATGGATATCAACTTCCAGTGTTTTTGTGCACCTGACGTGAGCCCACGTTTGGCTAACCCAGTTTTCTCCACTTTTTAAAACTTTTCGTTTTTTTTTTTTTTACGTGAGCGTCACCAAAAGACACAGCCTTCACCATCGTCGCACTTTTACTTGTCTCATGTCTAATTGTTTTCTTTTTCTCTCCCCATCTCGCCATTCTATTTTCTTTGTTTTCTGTGTTTTCCAAGTCTTTTTTATTTGATTGTTATTTCATTTAGTTTTTTTTTCTTTTTTCTTTTATTCTACTCCCGGCGAATCGTCTCTTTGACTGGTTGGCACTTAAAATAATTGATTTCATTCCTGGCATAGTCTAATTTGAAGTAGTTTGAGGATCTTAGGGCGTGACATACTGTAACTGGCGTACATCTATAAAAACAGAGGCTACACTTTTTTTTGATTACTTTCACAAGACCTACTTAAATCAGATTTTACTTGATGAACTGTTCAGGAAAACATGCATTTACGTAATTATTTTGATCTTATTAGTCATTTATTAAAATAAAATTCAGTAAAGATTTTTTGAAGTCATTTTTTTGGTTTAGTTTCATTTATTTTCTGCTTAAATTTGTGTTAATTTAAACTTTTTTTGATACGAATTCATCGAGAATATTTACATTAAAACCTCATTAATTCTGCAGCATCAGGATGCATAAAAACTTGCATATGAATGCCACTGGAAATGTTAATAAATATATTTTTAAAAACAAAGAATTAAGCAAATGGTTAACAGCTTTGCTAGTCAGCAGTTATTCGTGTTACAAAAAAAATGTCCGAGAAGTGTCGCGTCTCTCGAGTAAGATCTGAAGAAGACAACAAGTGATATCCCACAGTCTTGACCGAGAACTGCCAACAATGGCTTTATTCAAGTTATAAAAGTATTTTTTTTTTTTATTAATTTTAAAGTGAATTCCGTAAAATTTGCCATGATAGTAAAGTTAGCTCTTCAGTAAAACATCTCTAATTGTAAATGTGATTTTTTTGGCTTGTTTTTTTGTAAAAGAGCTTCTTTTTTTATGCTAAAGATTTCTTTCCAATAATCCGATATTATAAAAGAAAGGGAAGTTGTTTGGAAAAGTCCAGAGATCAAAGTGGCCATGCCGATTGAAGCTAACAACCTCAAAAGAAGAGCGGCCTGCAACTTTTTTTTTTCTCCTTTAGAAATAAATGTATTGGAAAATAGCTTGGAATTTAAATTATTGCAAATTTCTTTTTTCCCAATTTTAGATATGCATACCCTGTTTTGTCCAAGCTCATATCATTTCTCTAGACGTGGCTCATTAAGTGAAAAAAATAAATTTGGATGTAGATAAATGCAAATATGTCTACTTTAAATTGTAAAACGCTTTCTCCTATTTACTTCAATGGAATCCCTATTTCTCTAGCTGAACTTGTCCATTATCTGGAACTATTCCTAGACAAAAGATTCACACTCAGTCGACTCTAACGTACTGATATCAAAACCCGTTTCCGGCTTCACTCTGTCCGCTATAAAGTAACAATCGCAAACGTAAGACTGCTTTACTTCCTCTTCGTACTGCTAAGCGTTCTAATCTAAACCTTATCTGAACCATTCGGTCTAAAATCCTTCGCCACATTACTAACTCTTCATTCAATATACACTATACTGTACTATTGACCATCATGACTGGATAATTGTCATTCAAGTAAATCAAGCTAGCATACGAGGGTCGTTTGAAAAGTCCGTGCAAAGTCAGAGAGATAGCACCACTGGCGCGTATCGAGGTTATGTTTAGTTAGTAGCATCTCTTGGAAGAACACACACCAAGTTTCAGCCAGATCGGTCAATTTCTTTGTGTTTGGCATTCGTTTGAATCTAAGAAGTCGAGTGATTTTCAAAAAAATGGACGAAAAAGAATTTCGTGTGTTGATTAAACACTACTTTATGAAAGGCAAAACGCCTCAGGAGACTAAAGAGAAGCTTGATAAACATTATGGTGACTCTGCACCTTCGATTAGAACAGTTTATAAGTGGTTTCAAAATTTTCGGAGTGGCCATATGGGCACAAGTGACGCTGAACGTTCTGGACGCCCTGTTGAGGTTACTACTCCAGAAATCATTGATAAAATCCATGATATGGTGATGGATGACAGAAGAGTGAAGGTGCGTGATATTGCTAGTGCTGTGGGCATCTCGAATGAACGGGTACATAATATTTTGCATCAACATTTGGACATGACAAAGCTATCCGCAAGATGGGTGCCGCGATTGCTCACGCTTGACCAAAAACGAAATCGTGTGAAGTGTTGCAAGGACGGTTTGCAGCTGTTCCAGAAGAATCCGCATGACTTTAAACGTCGTTTCGTCACTGTGGATGAAACATGGATACATCACTACACTCCTGAGACCAAAGAACAATCTAAACAATCTGTTACCAAGGGGGAATCTGCGCCAAAAAAGGCGAAGACCGTTCCTTCGGCCGGAAAGATTATGGCGACTGTCTTTTGGGACTCGCAAGGAATAATCCTCATCGACTATCTGGAAAAGGGTAAAACTATTACAGGTGCATATTATTCATCGTTATTGGACCGTTTGAAAACCGAGCTGCAAGAAAAACGCCCACGATTGGCCCACAAAAAAGTCCTTTTCCATCACGACCAGCTCACACCTCAGCAGTTGTGGTCGCAAAATTAATGGAAATAGGGTTCCAACTCGTTTCACATCCCCCCTATTCTCCAGACTAGGCTCCCTCGGACTACTATTTGTTCCCCAATATGAAAAAATGGCTGGCGGGAAAAAGATTTTATTCAAACGAGGAGGTGATTGCAGAAACGAATGGCTATTTTTCAGACTTGGACAAATCCTATTATTCGGAAGGGATCAACAAACTAGAGCAGCGTTGGACGAAGTGTATAAGCCTAAAAGGAGACTATGTTGAAAAATAAAAAAGGTTTACCCCAAAAAATTAAGTAGTTTTTATTTTTGCACGGACTTTTCAAACGACCCTCGTAGTTATAGAATGAAAAAATAAATGCCAGTTTCAGTCGTGATAAACTTTATTATGCCGAGCTTTCGACCAAGGGATTAGGTCACCTTCAGGGCTAATTTACAATGTATCTGTTCATGGACAGACAAGACAGAAGACACATCCACCCTCTAATGATGTAAAACCGTATATTGTAAATTAGCCCTGAAGGTGACCTAGTCCCCTAGGTCGAAAACTCGACAGAATAAAGTTTATCACGATTGAAACTGGCATTTATTTTTCATCCTATTGAAACCTATGATTCAGTCACCAAAAATAAAGAACAGTAACTAGCATATTTACTTGTAATAACTCATTGAAGTTATAAATTTCAAATAAAAAACAATGGCTGCTATATGCGGGGCTTCAACTGGACATCTGCCACTTGTCTGCGCTCATAACCACCCAAGTTTTTTGTAAAGTATTGTATACATGAGTAAACTAAATAATTTTTAAAAATTTGTTAAGTCCGCCTCATTGCCTAATAACAGTAGATGATACTAATATCACTGATTTTACCCATCGTTGCTCACATGTTTATTCCTGACCGATGTCGGACTTTTTGCATCCATCATCAGAGGTAAGATAATCAGCGAATTAAGTGTAACCGGAAACTTAAGTGAAGACGAATTCTCTGCACCAAACCAATTAATTTACATCTGAAGTGAATGCAACTCCAAAACCAGTCGGAGATACAATAAACATTCTTGCTAGGACGATTAAAATCAGCGATAATTTTTATTACGCGATTTATGCCTTAATTAGGGAAATATAGTTCAAAATGTTAAGCCCATAATACTTATCATCCAAGGGGCCCATTATTTATACTTTTCTGTTTGTCCTCATCGATCTTGTTCTCTCTGGGGTTATTATATAACCTGCATGGGGTTGCTTCGCTCTATCACTTAGTACAGGGGTATCATACTCAATTTAAACGTGGTCCAATTGGTGTTACAGGCAAGATTCACGCGGGCCACATCATATTTACAAATCTGTTAAATTTATATTCTGAAATGAGGAGCCCAAGAATATGTATAGAATAATTAAAACACTATATAATTGTATTTATAAAACGAATTTTTTTTTTTTTTTGGCGCATCAACAGCTGAGGTCATTAACACCCGGAGCTTTTTCCAGTGCACTGCCGGCCTCCGGACAGTGTTCTCTCGTTACAGACAACACTGTCCATCACCGGACAGTGAGCTGTAAGAAGCTCCTAGGAAGAGAAAATCTAAGGGTCAGCTGCTGGATTCGAACCCGGGACCTCCGCGTGGGAGTCCAGTATGCTAAGCTCATAGCTAATCCCTTCCCTAACGAAAATTATTATTTTTTACCTCGAAACTTGGCCAGCGATTTCCCTCGTACAAGTTTTGCTATATCTGGATTCAAAGACTGGAGAACATAAGTATATATTTTGGAAATTTCTACTTCCTTTGTCTTCTAAATCATTCTGAAATTCCACTTAGAGTGGCAGACATATCGCTTCCAAACGTCGCCGGAACTGAGTCAGCGTGTTTATACACGCCCGCAGGCCTTCAGGTAAGGCACTGGGCCACGTGGTGTACTCGTCTTCAGTAGCTAAAGGGTTAACGAGGGAGGTAATTGTTGGGTACGATAGTTCCTTGATGTCCCCTAAGCGCTATTTCCTTCTTAACCATTTTCTTCTATTTTTATTTTATTTCATAACAAAGTGGGTCAGAAAAAATTACTTCGGGGGTCGCCAGTTTGACACCCCTGACTTAGTGCAAAGAGTGAACAGTGAAGAATAGTTACCAGTTAGAAGTTTTGCTTTGAACACCAGCGTCTTCATAGAAAAACCAAATTAGCGGATTAAATGACCATAATTGTCGAAGATAGATTCTAGTTATTTGAAAAATTTGGTTACCCACATATTTTAACCAAACGAGTTAACATTTTACACCACAGTGGTTACTTAGGTCAGAAAATAATGGAAATTCTACATGGGTTTTATGTAAAGTAATTCGTTGTTGATTTAGGCACACTGAAAGCTAAAACCCTTCGGTAAGAATGTTTATCCTGTATCCTGATGTTACTATAATATTAGGGGAAAAAATTTTAATAACTGTTTATAGTCAGTCTTAGTTTAGTCCAAGTGATTTTCTTCTATAAATATTTCTATAGAATATATCTATGTTTGGTCTCTATATGGAGCTATATCAGATTTCAAAATGTATTTTATATTGAAATGACATGACGTTTAATATGTTTACGGAGATAAATATAGACGTTTCTCTCTTTTTCATTACATTTAGATAAGTCTTCAATCTCTTCCATCATACTTGCCCTCGCTAAATCAACTGTCAGTTACAATTTTAAAAGAAATCCCCCTCTTGGTAATGGATTTATTTACACTTGGGCACATATGTTCTAGACGTAATAGATGGGTTTCATATTTTCCTCGATAATGCCTCAAGGATTTTAGCTGAAATTAATCCATCCATCCAACTTTTGCTGCTAGAGGTACCCTAACTAGAGAACACACCTTGTTTTTTTTTTAATTTATCCATTAGCAGAGACCGAACAAAAAGTGACATAATAGCTATCTGTGCCAGTTAAAGAATATGTTCTAGTTTCCCCTTGAACTGGATTCCTTAATCGGTAAATTACAATCGTTAAAAAATAAAAACATAATCTAATAGGTGACTCTATCACTTGGAGCAAACGTTTTTTTTTCTATTTTTGTTGCTATTTTGTTCCTGGATTAAAAATTAAATTAACTACAACGACGAATCATCTATAAGCATCTACAAAGCTTCTTGTAATGTTCTCTTATCTGGGGTCGAATTTAGATTATTTTATTTGTAACCAAAACAAAGTCAGATCTGTTTTTTGGCCTCTTGTACTTAGCAAATCTGTCATTTAAATGTTGGGTGTTCGAACAAATATCTTTGCGTGTTAATATAAGTATTCAAAATAAATCAATGATTAGATTATTACATATTTTTTTCTAGGCAATTTACAGACGTTTTTCAACTAGAAGTATTCATACTGACACTTTTTAAGTCGTTTGAGTCTACTTTTATTTCACATATTTCCACATATTTGGATGTTATCGCATATTTATACATATTTGATTAAAATAAATAAATATTTCTACATATTTAATCAAAATATGTACATATTTTTCATTTTAGGCATATTTTCATAATTGGGAGGTGGTTGACAGGAACTGTGAACCACAGACTGTAGGGCTGTGAATCACAGTGGGTACAATGGTTATTGTAATTTACACAGAATGCTGCTAAACAGTGACGGGCACTTGTTAGTTCTTTGAAGTTGTCTGTTCTTTCAGCTCGTTCGTTGAAGTGTCCAATTCATTTCGTTCGGTCACTTAGTGTATTCTTTTTTGGGTGAAATGCCACGAACATCGGCCTCAAACAAACAACTGGTTGCTAAATATCTTCGCGAGTTTCCAGCAGAACTTTTTCGAAGTGATGGAGACATTTTGTACTGCACAGCTTGTGACAAGCGCGTTTCTTGCTCTCAACGTTCCCAAGTCACCCAACATATTGCCACCGGATCGTACATAGAGAATAAAAACAGAAAGAAAGAGAGGACGTCCTATCAAGCCTTCCTTACATCTCCATCATCAAGTAAGTCTACTCTGAGTACAGATCTGTGTCGGGCTTTGGTTAGAGCAGATATCCCTTTCCACAAACTTAAAAATCCTCATTTCAAAGGATTCTTAGAGACCTATATTGGGAAAAAAATGCCTGACGAGAGCGCTCTGAGGAAAAACTACCTGGAAGATATCTATAAAGATACACTAACCAAAATTCGAGAACATATCAAAGATGGACCGATTTGGGCGTCAATTGATGAAACCACTGACGTTGAGGGCAGGTATATTGCCAATGCTGTTATTGGAAAACTTGACAGTGATGCTGATGTGGATTCAAAGCCATTCCTTTTGAACTGTGAGGTTCTCGAAAAATGCAATCATTCCACCATTTCACGATTTTCATAAAAAAAAATGCCCATTTTACTTAAATATTACAGAAAATATTTTAAGAAAATCACATATTTTCCACATAATTGACGAAAATAAATGCATATTTTAATTAAATATTTGGCATTTTTAAATACATAAAAATCCGTTCCTTAATTGATTATATTCTTATAAATGTTTACTTTGTTGTCTTCTTTACATCCATTGTTTAAATTATTTTGAGTTTTGGTTTTTGATTTCTTAGTTGTCTAGTCTATAAACCCTATACATGACGAGCTTTTCTTTAGTATTTTGAGTATTTACAGAGTTATCCTGTAGTTTTTTATGAACTCAAAGAGTTTTGTGTAAATGTTGTCATCATCAGATGCAAGTATAGTGTTTAGGTCGGCATGTAAGGGGTATTCAGTCGCTAGAAACAGCCCTCCACAATCGTTCTCTTTTAGAATTTCTTTGGTCTCCTATTTTTTAGGTTACTGTCAAAAAGACAGTTTTCGTCTCTAGAAAGAAAAGTAGAAATTAATCCAGGTAATAGTTAATCCCTCTCGGTTTTGCTTTTTAATTATTTAAAAAAAATAATATTTTTAGTGAAAGAAATATTTTAATCCACCTACCTTAACTATTCATAGAAGGAGATTTAGGGGAATAAATATTTTAATCCACCTACCTTAACTATTCATAGAAGGAGATTTAGGGGAATAAATATTTTAATCCACCTACCTTAACTATTCATAGAAGGAGATTTAGGGGAATAAATATTTTAATCCACCTACCTTAACTATTCATAGAAGGAGATTTAGGGGAATAAATATTTTAATCCACCTACCTTAACTATTCATAGAAGGAGATTTAGGGGAATAAATATTTTAATCCACCTACCTTAACTATTCATAGAAGGAGATTTAGGGGAATAAATATTTTAATCCACCTACCTTAACTATTCATAGAAGGAGATTTAGGGGAATAAATATTTTCAAAGTTGTTTTACTTTGTGTATGGTTGCACTAACTTCAACACCGCACTTTTAACTTTCAACAGTAAAAAAATAAATAAATATGAAATCCTCTAGTCCTTATCGTACTTAAGTTTATAAACGTGGTTTACTTTATGATGGAAAAGATACGCTGTAATAACTGCATTGAATTATAGTGTAATAAATGTAAAGACCTATTTACTGCACCTTCTCAGAGTATAGAGCAAGTTTGGGTCTTCATAACGCTCCAAGGATTTAGAATTCATTTAAGCTGCAGTTTTAGAACGAGCCCTGTTGTACTTGTACTTAATCTGCCCACTTCTGGTAGAAGACATCTTGGTTATCCAAACAAAAATGACTTATTTATGATTTTCACACCAATTGAAACGAATGGAAAGCAGTACTTTATTCTTAACAAATTATCTAAACTTTCATGGCAATATTGACTTATGGATTACAGTTGAAGGGGTTTTATATATAAGCATATAAGCTTATATATATATTGAATGCTCGTATAAGCATTCAAATTGTTTTTGAAATCTTTACCGTTCAAAATCCTTCAAACCCAAGTGAAAAGCTGGAACCCTTTGTATTAAAATGCTGAAAGTTCAGGCTTGACTTGTCGTAGAGCAATTCATCTTTTCTTCTTAATATTAAAGCCAAATTTTTATGCTGAAATAAAGGCTGATTAGACTAATAAAGACCAATAGAAACTGGGTTTCTTTTCTTCTTTTTTGAAAAATATTTTGGGTGGATCTTAGTTTTGGAGTCTAAAGGTAAGCTAAGAATAGGATGAAAAAATTACTGCCAGTTTCAGTCATTATAAAATGTATTCTGCCGAGCTTTTGACCTAGGGACTAGCTCATCTTCAGGGCTGTGGAACATACATACAGTGTGTTAATAATTATATTACAATGAATATGTATAATGTAACGAAAAATTTACAAAAATATTTACCTAATTTACAATATACTGTTTTACATCATTCGGTATGAGTTGGCGTGTCTTCTGTCTTGTCTGTTCATGGACTGAATATGATCGGTCTGTGTATGATGGTGTTTGGTTGTAAGGAAGTCAGTGTTGCCAATTGTCAAGTATTGAGCAGTAAGTTGGCGTATATGTTGTTTAAATTGTTGGTGTCTGTTTTGAAATTTAGACTGTTTTCTGTCTTAGATATGTATATCATTTCTAGGTAATCTCGTCTAGGCATCTCACCGGCTTCTTTAACTTCTACACCATTCACATGTCTTCAACATAACTTACTAATAAACAAGGAAATGCATGAAATGTGGAGTAAACACCCTCTACATAAAGACCAGTTTTTTTGTCTCTTTTCCCTCTATATTTCTGTTTAATTTTGAGTTGTAAATACTTCTTCGTACAAAATGAGCATATTTTTTTTAGAAAGCGAATTCAAAATATGCTTTAATGTCTTAATAGATGCAATAATGTCTCCAATATTTGTATCTTCTTCAATCTACGACTATGATTTTCACCTTAAATCTATAAATAAATGGAGGTACTAGAGAAACTATAGATAAAGTTTGCCCTAATGGTTGGTTAGGCGCTTTGAATCCAAATGGTTCTATATACTGTAGTTCAGCTCTTAGAACTTTCACCATCTTTGGTGCTGGTATTAGTTTCTGGTTGGAAATCTCTATCGTACCTGGTACTAATACTCTATGAATATAACTTAGGCAACAGTTTACCAGCATCGATCAGCAACGATTTGTCCATACAGCCTGCTTGTACTTCCTTGTACACTTTCTCTCATGTCTTTAATGAAAGAGCAACGCTAGTCTGAGCGTCAATGAGTAACAGGACCCTGTCTTAGGGGAGAGGGTCGGCCGCTTTGGCTGCCGAATTTCAGAGAGCGCTAAAATCAGCCCAAAGCAACTTTTTTTAAAAGATTATTGAGGTTAAATATATTTTGTTGATTATATTTCTAATTTTATGGTGACCAGGAGAAAAATTAATAAAAAAATTGGTGTTAGCTTATTTAATTTGAAGTTATATCAGTATTTAAATTTAATAATTTAAGATTCAACTGCCAACTGACAATGCCCGCAGTCCATTCAAGATTATATAAGTCTACAACACTTTATCGTTTGTAGTTCTAATTAACAACCAGTAACTTTATTACAATAATTATAACTTTGGAGAAACCCTAAAGCTAAAGTAATAAGCTTATTAAAGAGTAAAGTTTGAATTTTAGTGTAACAAATATACTCGTAATTGTATCAATGTAGTTATTAGTTCTTACTAATTACTAATCGTAGAAGTATGGAGGTCATTATTTTTTAAACAATCGACAAATACGAGGGGCACTATTTTTATTTTGAGCCTAATAATTAAAAAACAGTAATTTGTCATTGAAAATGACTTTATTGTTTTTCAAAATATTCTCCTTTATAAACTATACACTTCTGCATGCGTTCGAAATTCTTGTCAAAGCATTTTTTCCATTCCGCTTGAGACAACTCCAAAATATGGTTTTTGAATGCAACAACGGCTTCTTCTGCCGACGAAAATCGTTGTCCACGTAATTTATTCTTGACGTTCGGAAACAAAAAGTGCCAAATCAAGACTGTACGTCGGATGACCCTTTAATTCGATTTTTTGAGTGCTCAAATAGTCGGTTGTTAGAAGAGATGTGTGACAGCTGGCATTGTCTTGATGAAGAATGATCCGACGGCGCTTGTTTGTTTTCCTTATTTCATCGAAGACTTCCGGCAAACAAATGGTTGTGTACCATTCAGAATTGACCGTTTTACGTTCCTCTAAAGGCACTGTTGCCACATGACCAGTTTTTCCGAAAAAACAGGCGACCATTTGATTCGAAGTGCTTCGAGTGCGAACAACTTTTGTTGGATTTGGTTCATCTTGAAACACCCATACAGTTGATTGCAGTTTTTAGTTTCCGGTTCATACGCATATATATCCACGATTCGTCACCTGTTGAAGCACCGCCCATTGTATTTCTTAAGCATTTGTTTGCACCAATCGACACGAGCATCTTTTTGAAATTTTGTCAGACTATGTGGGATCCAACGAAAACAAACCTTTTTCACGGCTAAATGATCATGCAATATTTTATATATGCTGATGGAACTAATGCCTAAGGTTGCCTCAATATCACAGTATGTCACATGACGATCTTGTATTATTAGTTTTTGCACAGCATCAATGTTTTCTGACACAACAACTGATTTTGGACGACCTTCATGACTTTCGTCGGTGGGTGAACGACGACCACGATTGAATACATTATACTAGCGTTTCACAGTGGCAAAGGATAACAAGTTGATCGATGCAATCCTGTCTTGATAATCCACGTCGAAAGTCGTAATAAATCATTGCAAGAAAACTTTCACGAGTTAATTCCATTTTTTCGCTGAGACACAATTTTCAAGTGACTGTAAAATAAAACGTTCTGAAGAAGGTTATGGTCAAAAATATCAGACTTTCACCTCAGATAGCACCTGACACACTCAGTGTTGCCAAGGCTCAAAATATAAGTAGTGCCCCTGTATATGTAAGCAATCGATTCAAGATTGATTATCCTTTTAAAATTAACATTATCTAGGTTTACTTTTCAATTGATTGTTAACATATTCAGCAGAAGAACGATTCTCAGCTTTGTATGTGATAGTAGAGTCAGCGGCAAAGATATTCTACGTCGATTTGTTCGTTCGAAGTGGTTTAAAGAATGAAGTCTAAATTTGAATTATGCTCTATTAATGTGCTTACTATTCTCTCTCTAGCGCTGTCTCACTCCCTCTCTCTCTCTATATATATATATATATCTATATATAAACGTCACACGATCGATGCTAGCTTGTTGTGACGGCTATGCTGTTAGATTATAGTTGCAACTCTCAAAATAACTTAAGCTATCGAAAAACAGTAGAGTGTCGGGGTACTAGTTGGGCAAAGATCAACTCAAAGATGTACGATGAAGTGTGGCAGCAATTTTTTATTCATTGTTACTCATACTTGTACTTACAAAATAAAAGTAAATTTAAAGATGGTTGATTTGTAGTCATATTTCTTTCCTTCGAGTATAACTTGTGCTATGGGCAATATTTCGTGAACTTTCTTCACTGCTTGCGATTTAGCTTAGTTACTGATACTTTATACTGCAGTTCTATTTTTTATTTTGTTCAAGGCTTCGCTGTGACGACATCTTTAACTAATTGGCAGTACACCTAGTATTCTTCATCTAGTTTGTGACTGAATACCCAGTTTCCGCTAGTATAATGTGTTTTTCCAAATGTGTATAGCTACTACCGGTTTCTTAAATTGATTGATTGTTTTTCGCCCCCTCTAACTACTTTTAATAGAAATTATGGGAATCGAGTTGCTGTTCGATTTACCAACAGAATTTTCTAGTTACAGAGGTTTAGATTTGATATATCGAAAAGCGGTGCGATCAAAGCGATATGGTAACAAGGTTTTAAACATCAGTTAACCGAAAGTCCCTCTTTTTTTGGATTGTTTTGGATTTTTTTTAAAAAGAAAGTTCCTGGAAAAATTAAACTTGAATGCTTATTGCAGTCACAGAGACCTTTTATGTGGACATTTTTTCCAGCAATGCTTCTTAAGGCTGTCCTGAGGAAGAGGTGGGATTATACTTTCTTTTTGGGTATCGTTTAAGTATAAATTCTGGACACATTACCTTTAACCTGTCAAGTGTGTTTGACGTGTATACACGTCAAACCAAATCTCTATTACGGTGCGTTCGACGTGTATACTCGTTGTGAAAAATATAAAATTGCCATTAACTATAAAAACTCAAAATTTTAATAAAATACTATAAGAATATTTTTTGGTGGGATGTTTCCTTTATCTTACCAATAGAACTGCGGCGAGAGTCAGCCAAATGATAAGTGGTTGGTACATGTTTGGTCTCCGCATTAGAGATTGGGAATTAAGCACCCAAATAGAAGCTCTCAACCCTATTGCAATGCCGTTTTTACCTTAGATAGAGGTTCAGACCTCAGTACGAGCTTGATTTCATTTTGCACAGGATTCAAAGCTCTTTTCTACCTTGTTAACTGAGCAATGCATACGTGAAGAAACCGTGCAAGATTTTGTAAGAGCACAGAATGCTCTGTAATCTCAAGCCCCAGAGATATTGCAGAAAAAGTCGCTTGCAGTGACTATTACGAGACGTTGTAAACTTTTGATTGTTTTGCCCTGCGTTCGACGTGTATACACGTCATTGTCTGATTTTAATTCCACACCTGTGGGGGGTTTTTTAAAACTAAATTCCACGCTTAAATGGTTAATATACTATTAGAAATACATTTTGGGGCAAAATTCCACATTATAATGAAAAACGGTTCGTAGTGAGAACTCTAGCTTTAGATTCTACACTTGCAGTTACGTACTAAACTAAAATTTACTAAGATTTTGCTCTCAGATGGGAATTTAATGAAAATTATGAATTATTATTTCTCAAATTCGCAGAAGGAACCCGTAAATTATATCATTTCAAATAAACGATTTTTTTTTTTTCTTAATTTATCCTCCTTAGCGCCCATGTTGATTGCATTCCTGATCTCTTTCGAAGTTTCATCCACCATCAGATGTAGTTGCATCAGTTTAGTGTAGATCGACTTCCCTTTTGTTTCCATTTTCTACCCTACACTTGCTGCGTGACCTCACCACATTTTCAACAATTTTAATTCCACCTACATAGAAGTATTAATGAAGCCTACTAAGAGATAATATCAGTTATTAGTAATATAGTCCAATAAAGACAAAGGAATAATAATGCATTTGGCTCTCTATTATAATTAAAAGAGAAAGAAAGAAATACTTTCACTAATTCAACTTTTTTTTTCTTTCAATTGGAGCGATTGTCATTTTATGGTGTATTGTCCCTAACTCTGAGGGCATCCGGGCAGACATCATCTCTGTTCCGCATCCTGCTGACGTCACCAACCTCTTCCATTCTTCTTGTCGATGTTTCTCTTTTACTCTTTTCCTTTCGTTCAACACAATCATTGGTTAGAACTTCTTCATACTTCTCTTTATCCATTCTAATTTATATTTAAAGCGGAAAATAAAAAATAAATGAGATATTTAAATTCTTTAATAAGGAATATAATTCGGTCAATTTATATTTTATACAAGAACTGAAAAATGGAAAATATAAAACCTGAATTTAATATTAAATATGTTATTGGGAATTGTCTGAATAATTTCATTCTCGGCAGAAGATATTGGTTTTTTCCAGACATTTTTTTATTCTAGAACGGCAGCTGTTCAACACTAAGAACTAAAAAAAAAAAAATTAAAACACGTGACTAAAGTGGAGTACATAATGTTTAAAATGTTTTGAACTTTTGTAAGCAAGATTGTTGGAAAGGCTGTAAATAATTCATTTAATTTAGGCTCTATCAGCAATGATATCAGCAATTTTCTAAAGATTTCAAATCATCACCTAGATTCCTAGATTGATATAAGCTAGTACTGAATCCAAATCTGCTAGTGTTATGGTGGGAAATGTTGTAACAAACTTATTATAATTATCACTCACTGAAATCACTTTCCATTGATCTGCCATTTTTTTTAATTAATAATAGAAGAATCTGCAGGAAGTGCTCAATGGAGTCAAAGCAAGTTGACTGACTGTGTCGTATTTGCAATAGTATTATTATATAGTCTTTTAAAACCGGTCCCTCTCTAAGTAGAGAATGTGTGGGACTATACCGCTTCTACACATGATGAGTATTATTTAGGGAGTTGATGTCTGCAGCAAGAGAAACTAACCGAGAGAGTGAGAGAGAGAGAGAGTTTGAGCATGTTCACGCAGGCTAGTTGAGATTTTTCAGGTTATTCACCCATTTAAGTATTTTATTTTCACAATTTAAATCAACTATTATTTAGTTTAAACTAATATAGATAGGGCGAGAGAGAGAAAGATGCACCTTAATAGGGTGGAGAGAAGAGAAAGGTCCACCTTAATAGTGTGGAGAGAAGGATAGACCAGGAATAAACTGCACCCGCCACCCCTACTTCATCCTAGTCCGCCATCTTTACTGAGCCAAAAGCCTCCTTTTTACTGTACTGACAAGTAATATGTTCAAAAATCCAGATGGCATTGAAGCTGAAAATATTCTTTTTCAACTGATCAAGGGATTCTAACTTAAAGAATAATATACATGAACTAGAATGTGGACAGCATAGTTTTTTGAGGATTTTTGAATAGTTATATCAGATATTAAAGTAAAGTAATCGCCTATTTTTTCAGGCGGGGCTTAAAGTCCTACTACCAATTAGGTGTCATGGACGGAGGCGACTAGCAAACATTCTTTACTGTAAAATTTCCTTTATTTAACCTTTAAATAAAATCCAAGGCCTAAGACCGGGAATCGAACCCAGTACCACAATGCATATTAGCTTTGCTGGTCTCGCCTCTAACCGCTCAGATACCGTGGTGCCTAAATATCAGAAACTATATTTAACTATTTCGTAAATGTTTGCATCTGAAAGAAATTGCCACTTTTGTAGTTAATCCTCAATCACCATGATAAATCTTTGAAAAGTATTAAACCAGTTGTAAGTTATCTAATAAATTTATTTATCTCCATTTTTAAAACTTCGAAATGATCGTCTCTACCAGCAGCATCATAGCTGCGTTTCTTTTATCTTGGCTCATTGGTACAAATCTTTCGCAACCTTTCAGGACCCGAGCGCCAATAGTAGAAGAAGAAAAGGCAGAATAATGAAATCGATTCAACAAAAAAAGCATTTTTTTTTTTTTTTTTAAAGTTACGTGGTTTATTTTTTTGTATTGTAACATCGCCCGCATACAGTGGTAGCATTGAATTTTGTAGAACAATGTCAGTGCGGTAATGATGTGTTTTAGAAGTGCATAGATGCGGGAACTAGGTCTGACCTTAGTTTGTTTAGTGTATCACGCAATAAATTGTTTTTAAATTCTCTAAGGTTGTTGAAATATTTCCAGAGCATTTCCAGAGACTCTCGCATTTCGCACTGCTACGATGAGTTGAAGTGGCTTTTTCCTGTCTATCGCCGCCAATATTTTTTGGCTTCTTTCCTTTTTCAAGTCATCCAGTCTCAAAGGCCTTCCTATATTTTTCAACTCCTTAAGTTTAAATCCTCCATCCATTCCCGTAACACTAGATCTCGCTCATCTGATCTTTATATTCCCTCTCACCGTACCTCATCCTTTGACAAGTCCTTCCTCATACGTGCTACCTCTCTATGGAACTCCTTGCCTTCATCTGTCCGCCATGCTCCTACCCTATCCATCTTTAAATCCCGTCTATTCAGTTATCTCCTTTCTATTCAGCTTCCTCCGAAATTCTAATTGTTTTAATTTATTTCCTTAATTTCTGCTGTTTTATTATTTTATTTTTACTTTCATTTTCACTTATTATATTTTCACTTTTGTAAATATTTATTTATTTATTTAATTTCTCTATAATCACAGGCCAAACTATTAAGGCCTCTATTTGTACCTGTATTTATTCTTAGGGGACAATTGTCCCAGAATAATAAATTTCTTTTCTATTTCTATTTCTATTTCTAAATATTGTATGCGAATCTGTTTATAATTATAATATTCTGTCCCTCAGAGCTAAGGGCATCAAAAGGGTTGCCGAGTTATGCCACAAAGTGTACTGCAGAAAGCTCCTACACTTTAATGCTTTGTTTAGCGTCCTAGTTAAATCAATAAGTCTACAAAACCGGAGTAGAGCTTTGGAGAGTAACCAACACAATATACAAAATACATAATCTTTAAACTTATTCACCAGAATTTATCGTTATTGCTTAACATACGATGGCTGTAACGAACAGCGAAGCATTCTCAAGTATCGTAAGTTTTTTTGGTGTATGCAGCTTTAACTGAACATTTTGTGATCTTTTTAAAGACAATAGACTTGCGTTGTTTTAATTAATATCCAAAATTTATTTTGATTTAGTTACTAACTTTAGGTGATTCAAATTAATAAGATTAGGTTTAGATGCACATTTATTTAATCGATTTTCCATGCGTTTAGGGGCATTCTCCGCTCTCTCCTCTCTCACTGAGGTGCATATGTACATATTATGTACTGCAGGCACACTTCACAAAAATGTACTTTGCATAAAACAAACACTTAACCTATGAAAGTCGCATTAGTACTTTTGTGTCGTATTGAATTTAGTTTAAAGCCATCTCTATTCAATCTGATTTAAATACAATCAACCAAAAGAGGATGTATATAATCCAAGACAACCATTTCTTCATTTGTCCTCGAAATCACCTAATTTACCCTCCAAAGTTAGTACCGGAGATGTTGGAAAGTTTTTGCAGCATTACGTACAAAATAATTCTTCTTTTTTCTTGCCAAATATGCTACGAGGTGTGGCTATTAAATAACGAGACTGATGCTGCTACAGAAGAACTATGCATGCGCCAAATCCTAACGACCGACAGCTGTGCAGCGTAAAGCCTTCTCTTTCGATTGCAGCGTCTCACGTGTTTGTAGAGAAATCTGTCTGACCGGGACCGTCGTTTGTGTAAGAGGTGTTAGTTTCGTTTTGCCGAAAACATGATACTACACATGCAGTAGAGCAACGAATTGTGAAATTTCACATGAAACTGGGTAAAACCGCTACTGAAACTTATCTCTTATTAAAAGAAGTTTATGGCAATGAATGTTAATCACTTGCGCGAGTTTTTGAGTGGTTCAAGCGTTTACAAGATGGCCGAGAAGACATCGGAGGTGATGACCGCCCAGGTCGCCCTTCCACGTCCAAAACGGATGAAAATATCGATTATAATTAATCAACATTACTACCGTGAGGTACTTGCTTAACTCTGTGAAAGAGTAAGGAAAAAACGACCCAATTTGTGGGTTCTCCATCAAGACAACGCGCCGGCTCACACTGCATTGTCTGTCAAGACGTTTCTAGTCAAGTACAACATCCCAGTTTTAGGCCATCCGCCTTATTCGCCTGACCTGGCCCAATGTGACTTTTATCTGTTCCCCAAAGTCAAATCTGCATTAATAGGAACACGATTTCAGTCCGTTGAAGCTGTGAAAGAAAAAGCGGCACTCGTCATGCAGGAGCTGACAGAAAAAGACTTCCAGCACGTTTCGAACAATGATAAATTCGCATGGAGCGTTGTAGGGATTTGGGAGGGATGTATATTGAAGGTGATAATAACTAAATTTGTATAAATTTAAAATAAAATGTTTTATAGCAATAGTCTCTTTATTTAATAGCCACACCTCGTATTTCGTCGACAGATGGAATTTAAGTTCTATATCAGAAGATTGTTTTTACTATTTCTACTTCTAGCGCACTTATATTTCTGTAAATGTGATATAGGCTTGAGGAGACCTTAGTCCATCTCTTGAATGCTCCAGGATAAAAAAAATGAGGTATCTTTTTGATTATGTCGCAATATATACATTTCCATTTCCATTGTAAGTGATTACACGGTATGTTTGCCAAGAGTTTTATGTAAAATCTATTATTGAAGTGAAGTCTTTGAACAGTAAATGGCCAGAGTTGTGTTTTGAACAGAGAATTGTTAGCTAGAGATTGAGAGCGAGAACAGTAATGTAGATGTAACCACAAGCTCCTAATTTTGGCTTTCATTAGTAACTAGTTGTTCAGTTCTCTGAACTATTGTACACCATTAACCTGTGTCCGCCGTGTGTCCGACAATGGCTGAGGACTATTGTTAGTATTTCTCTGCAGGAAACTTGGGATGTTGTGAGACAGTTTTCTAATGATAATTATTTCTGTGAGGCTGTTGGGAGTTCATTTTCCCCGCTCCACAGATGCTGCCTACGCATGAACACATCAGAGTAACTTACTCTCATCTTGATGCTAGCAGCTATACTAGAGCCATAACTCTGCAATATTAATATGATTTCATTCTTCTTCTATGTTTTATTTAAGAGGGCTATTTCTGTTACATGTTCTTTCATTAGACCACTTGCTCAAGTTTTATTTTCTTGTAACCACTTCTTGGTATAATGTTAGCTGCAATGAATTGCAATTACTCTAACGTACTTACAAGTTCTCCTGCTTTGAGAGTGCACTGGTTTGGATCCTATAATTTGTTAAATTCTTCTTCTACATCCTCCTAGTTATTGCATTTAAACAGCTTCTTTTTTTTTTTTTTTCAAGAACAAGATTTCACTCGCATTTCGCTAGAATTTTATGAGGTGCATGTTGGCAATAAGATTATTCTCATGAACTATTTTAATTAAAAGCATTTTTTAAAACTATCCATTCACTTCCTCATTGCCTTCACTTATGTTTCATACAATTTCTATGATAAAGTTGTTATTATCGTTTCTGCTGTACAGTTTTTTTGCTAATGTTTACGCAGTTTTCTTATTACGCGAATTATTTGTTTCTAGTTTCTTTATTTAGTAACTTCTGTTTGTGGTTATCAGCGAAAACATGTTATACCTTTTAGTTATCATCACCAGTGTGTTTTCAGTCACGAAGGTTGCTGGTTAATAAAACCGTTAAGTGCAACTTTAATGAGTTTCTATTTTTTCACCTGTTTGCGGCCTTCTTGATATTGTATTAAAAATGGAAAAGGTCGAAATTACCCTTTTTGATTATGAAGCAATTTTCCTGAAGTAAAATAGATTTTTTTAGGATTGTAAAGTTAAGATTTTTCTCTAAAGAGTAAAGATCTCAGGAAAAGCCTGCATAATATGTTGTAATACCTTTAAAGGCATTATTTCTCAAGGAGCCAATATTGGAAAAAAATCGATGAAGAGGAAAATTTGTCTCAACGAAAGAAATCGTGAGTTTTGTCCTGCTTTGAACATGAAAAAGTTCCCTGATGCAGTATGGAGCAGCTGCATTTTTCTCTTGATTAAAAATAACCTGTTATAACTTTTATTTACTAAGATGGGCGATCAAAAAAGGCTGTCTTTTACAGTACAGTTGGTTTACCATAAAGTTATGAGACCACAGAATTGTTGAAAAATGATTTCAAAAGTCTAGCCTTTCCGGATACTATTTTACGGATCTAGTACAGTATTGAGCTGTGCGGAGTGCCAACGCTGACAGGAGAAGCTCCCATGCGTAAAGTGATGAAGCATTACCATGGTAGTAGTCTGCCGGAGTGCCGGCAATGGAAGTGATCGCTACTTCCCTTCATTGTTACTCTTCTTCTGAGAGTCCTTCCTCTTCCACACTCAATCATCATCTTCACTTCCCAATCAGCCCAATGAATATTTGCTGTGATTTTACTTCCATTCTGGGCCAATTCTTCTATAGGTTCTCAGTGATAGATATCTTTTTATGAGAAAGAGCCATTTTTTGTCCTTTTCTTATTACTTTTATTTGAGTTAATAGAGGGTTCAACCAAAAGTTCCAACCTCTAGAGATAACCATTCATTCATTCTTAATACCACGCTCACTTCTACGTTACCAATTTAACTTCCACAGATACCTTGAAATTCCCTTCATCAATCTAACCAAACCTGAACCCTATCTAAAAAAAAAGTATCCCACCAATCCCTGCTATCTCTTAGTCTGCCAGCACTAAACAATTGGGTATGTCAGCGCTGGGCACTTCCTCTCGAAGTGTACATGTGCACGCGAATGTGTACTGTTTTAACTTGTAAATCATTGCTAATAGTATGCGGTCTGTTCAAAAAGTAACGCGAATTTTGTGTTTTATCAAAAATTATTTATTTATTCATGAATATCTATTTTGTCCCCTTCAAAGCAATCCCCATCAGATATTATACACTTGTGCCAACGTGTTTTCCAATCCTCGAAGCACTTCAAAAAAATCATTATTTGTGATCTTGTTCAGCTCCTCCTTCGATGCCGTCTTTATCTCCTCAATCGTAGCGTAGCGTCGTCCTTTCATGGGCCTCCTCAGTTTCGGGAACAAGAAAAAGTCACAGGGGGCCAGATCTGAGGAATAAGGTGGCTGCAGCATCTTTAGTATGTTGTTTTTGGCCAAAAATTCCCGTCGAAATTGAGCAATTTTGGTACGAATTTCACGGCGTCCCGTCTCATGCCCAAATCATTGGTAAAAATCGAATAGCAGGAGCCAATCGATATGTTTAGGTCCTCAGCAACTTCTCTAACGGTGATTCGACGATTGGCCAATGCTATTTTCTTTACTTCATCTATGTTTTTTTGTCTGTTGTTGGGGCGTGCTCGGGCGTCCGGCACGCTCTTCGTCTTTCACATCTTCTCGGCCCTCTGAAAACATTTTGTATCACCGATAAACGTTGCTTCGGTCCAAGGTAGCTTCACCACATGTCACAGTCAACAATCGGAATACGACCGTGCTCTTAATTTTTTTGTTCACACAAAATTTGACACAGATTCTTAGATCCATTTTTTGGAATAGGCAAAAATCGAAGACGAACCAAAACATGCGCAAGCAATGCAGCTGTCAAAAATTACTTGAACATTCAATATGGCCGAACTTGTCGGCATAAGTGAGAGACATGAGTACCAACATAACGCCACAAAAAAAATCGGAAATTGAATATCGGTAACCCGCGGAAATTCAAAATTCGTGATACTTTTTGAACAGACCTCGCAATACTGGCGTAATATTAAGAAAACCTCAGAGAATGGAACAATTTGTCGAGCAATAGGTAACTCGATGGAGAAAGACTGTGTTCGCCGACAAAAGAGGCCATGTTAAAAGAATGGGGATTAGCGGAAATGGCATTTTAAAATTAGTTTTTAGTTCAGGAACTTAGTTTTCAACAAATTTACTGTGAGTTTTTACTTTACTTTTAGTTGCTTCTAAAGTCGAACTTAAATAATGCAAATAAAGAGTGGAACTCCTGTATGTTGGTTCTTAGTACTGTCTACTGGGTGAAAGACGAACATATAGTATACCAAATATCTTCTTGATAACCACCAAAAAAGTCTTGTTACTCTTCTCTGTCAGTTTAAGATACCTAATGCCATCGCTGCAGATGAGATTATGAATGAGAGAGAACTAGATTTTTCCCAGATACAAACTTTAGAGCCAATTCAAAAAATAATTAGGTAAATTTCAAATCTACCTAACCTCAAAGAAAGTTCTGTAAATGTATGCCTAATTTTATTTTTGTCAATAAATTGTGTACTTCACAGCAGACTGTGAATTTTTGTGATAAATAGATAAGAGGGTCGTTTGAAAAGTCCGTGCAAAAATAAAAACCACTTAATTTTTGGGGTAAACCTTTTTTATTTTTCAACATAGTCTCCTTTTAGGCTTATACACTTCGTCCAACGCTGCTCTAGTTTGTTGATCCCTTCCGAATAATAGGATTTGCCCAAGTCTGAAAAATAGCTATTCGTTTCTGCAATCACCTCCTCGTTTGAATAAAATCTTTTTCCCGCCAGCCATTTCTTCATATTGGGGAAGAAATAGTAGTCCGAGGGAGCCAAGTCTGGAGAATAGGGGGGATGTGAAACGAGTTGGAACCCTATTTCCATTAATTTTGCGACCACAACTGTTGAGGTGTGAGCTGGTGCGTTGTCGTGATGGAAAAGGACTTTTTTGTGGGCCAATCGTGGGCGTTTTTCTTACAGCCCGGTTTTCAAACGGTCCAATAACGATGAATAATATGCACCTGTAATAGTTTTACCCTTTTCCAGATAGTCGATGAGGATTATTCCTTGCGAATCCCAAAAGACAGTCGCCATAATCTTTCCGGCCGAAGGAACGGTCTTCGCCTTTTTTTGGCGCAGATTCCCCCTTGGTAACCCATTGTTTAGATTGTTCTTTGGTCTCAGGAGTGTAGTGATGTATCCATGTTTCATCCACAGTGACGAAACGACGCTTAAAGTTCTGCGGATTCTTCTGGAACAGCTGCAAACCGTCCTTGCAACACTTCACACGATTTCGTTTTTGGTCAAGCGTGAGCAATCGCGGCACCCATCTTGCGGATAGCTTTGTCATGTCCAAATGTTGATGCAAAATATTAT
This sequence comes from Rhodnius prolixus, assembly GCF_049639745.1. NCBI lineage: Eukaryota > Metazoa > Arthropoda > Insecta > Hemiptera > Reduviidae > Rhodnius > Rhodnius prolixus. The sequence continues at coordinate 26,860,625 of NW_027411615.1, forward strand.
GTACCCGTTCATTCGAGATGCCCACAGCACTAGCAATCTCACGCACCTTCACTCTTCTGACATCCATCACCATATCATGGATTTTATCAATGATTTCTGGAGTAGTAACCTCAACAGGGCGTCCAGAACGTTCAGCGTCACTTGTGTCCATATGGCCACTCCGAAAATTTTGAAACCACTTATAAAATGTTCTAATCGAAGGTGCAGAGTCACCATAATGTTTATCAAGCTCCTCTTTAGTCTCCTGAGGCGTCTTGCCTTTCATAAAGTAGTGTTTAATCAACACACGAAATTCTTTTTCGTCCATTTTTTGAAAATCACTCGACTTCCTCGATTCAAACGAATGCCAAACACAAAGAAATAGACCGATCTGGCTGAAACTTGGTGTGTGTTCTTCCAAGAGATGCTACTAACTAAACATAACCTCGATACGCGCCAGTAGTGCTATCTCTCTGACTTTGCACGGACTTTTCAAACGACCCTCGTATATTGGTTTCTAATTACAATTGCTCCTCCCAGCTTAGTATGTATATGTAAATAATTAATTTCTCCTAATTTTAAAAACGTGTATTAATAAAATATAGAATCATGTGCGTATAATATATTAGCAATTATGTCTTCCCCATGAACGAGAGCAGATGTCACAAACAGTAGAAACCTGCCTCCATTTCAACATATTCCTTCTGCAGCTGCTCAAGATATAATTCTTACAGGTGAATGTGTGGCTCAATAAACCGGTACAACCTCCCGAAAACAAATTCTCCAATTTAACTCGCAAAATAAATGAAATAAGCAAATAATTTAGTAAAAAAGCAGCATTTATTTTTTTCTCATTTTTAAAACAGACTTCATAGCCTATGTGTGAGACTCATTGACAGTTAACACGTGACCCATTGGTTCTCACTACCAAATGGCAGTCCTACTTTGCGGAAAGGCTTTTTTTGAGTTTGGTTTGAGATGGTCTCGATTTTCATTAAAAAAAAAAAGAAGATTTTCTGTAAGCAAGTTGTATATCTTTCTATATATCTTTAAATAAGGCATTTTCAAAAGGAAATTCTTCTCAAAGAAGCCCTGGAGAAAGGCGAGAATAAGCTCCTTTAAGTGTCATGTTGCGACAAGGTTACCTTTGATTAAGATTATAACTTTAGATTATTCGAAGGTTGGTTGAAAAGCCAATGCCACCGCGATCTAAACTTTACTTTGGAAAGTATGTATAACTAAGTAAGTGAATTTCCAAATTTTTAGAAAATCAGTTAAGCAGAAAGTACCAGCTTTAGTATATATAAGTTTAGCGCTTTTTTAGAAAAAAGTTCAAGTTCGAGAAAAAAAGGGTCATCAAATAATTTGAGAGAAAAGAAATTGCGATTAATTTAAGGATATATTTTTTGAAAATTAAGGTACTACACTAAATTCTTCTTTTTTTATTATCTTACTTATACAAACTTATCCAAAATTCTGACTTTTTTAAGTATGCGTAATTATATTTTTATCAATAAATTGTGACTTTATCTGATGTGAATTTTTTACTAGTCACCCTTCAGAAATCGTTTTCTTTATGGTGCGATTCTATTTTTTAAAATCTCTGGCGAGAGGAGGATGTGGTACGATGTCTTTTAAAAACATTTAAAAATAAAGAACTAGTGGTTTATACAATTAGACGTAGAAAATTATTAAGGAAAGGACTATGAAAAAAGATAGAAAACTATGGTGAACTGAAGAAAACACGAATCTACAACACTAGACTTATATTTATATATCATTTACCGGCCGTTACACTTGGCTTTTTGAACTGAAAACCTGCATTAAGTTCTGTTATCTTTCCGCTTGGGAAATTTGTGCGTCAATTAGGGACAACTGTACTGCTGTCATGCTGCATTAGTAATTTTTTTTTTTTTTTTTCACAGGTATGAAATTCAAATTTTAGAAGTAATAGGTGGAAAATTAAAATTAATTTTACTAAATTATTGTTCTATTTATAAATACTTCACGATACAAACTTCTAGCCAGACTACTCGACAAACGCTCAAAACTCTCACTACAGAACAATCGACGACTCTATACAGCTCTTCTCACACCAATATCGACTTACGGACTCGAACTTTACGGAACAGCTAAAAAAAATCAACATCAATAGACTGCAAACACTCCAATCCAAAATACTCCGCCGCATAGTAGACGCTCCATTCTATGTTAGCAACCACACAATACATACAAATCTCCAAATTCCATTCATCTCAAAATTCGATATAAAAATTTTCACCAAAAACTCTCAATTTATCACAACCCTTTAGCTGCAAACTTCTCTTCATTTACGCTACCCTCCAATCCTCGAAGAAGGCTGATGCGCCGTTGGCCCCGTGACCAACTAAGGTGACTAATGGCGGCCATCACTGGATGACCGTCATTCACGTCTGACACGCTATTGATTTATACCTATCACATTTACCTATTGTACCCTGTAGGTAGAGTGTAAATTTCATTAAAAAGATAAATAAAAACAAAATATATATATAAATTTACGGTAGCCAAGGTTAGAGGCGAGGGTCGCAAAGATAAAATTTATTGTGGTATAGGGGGTTCGATTCCCGGTCTTAGGCCTTGGATTTTATTTAATGGTTAAATATAAGAATTTAATAGTAATGTATAATTGCTAGTCCCTTCCGTTTACAAACTCTAATTTGGTATCATTGATTTAATCAGGCGTGGCTAGCATATTTCTCGTATACGTAACCTGTTTTGGGTTGTCATCCACCATCAGAGGTAGATTAAACAGTTAAGTGTAGAGACTCGTTAGTGAATTCGAAATCACTACACCAAATTGATTAATTTAGCTCTAATGATGGATAAAAGTCGAAAACCGGTCAGATATACAAGAAATAGGCATACTACGACCGGTTAAAATCAAAGATCTTATCAAACACTGCGGACCTAATATTTTCTAATTTGGTAGTTAGTCGTAAGGCTCGCTTGAAAAAAATACGCATACTTTACTCTATTTATACAACATACATATTGTACAAATTCAGCGACGTCCTTCCTAAAGTCACTTCCTGGGTCATCCAAATTTCCATCTCAGTGGATGATGGTCTTTGATTCGAAGTGACTGATAATATTGTGTTCAAAATTATTTTTTAAAATGATCAATACAGCTGTCTTAAATTCTTGTTAAATGCAGAGGATTAAATTTAATATCAAAAAGGCAGCTGCTGCACGTGACATACAGAACGCGTGTCACCTGGACAATGCTCTTGCTTCATAGACGTGTTCACCTGTTAAGAAAACTTTTGTTTTTTCAACATTGGTGCTACTTTTTTGGTTTTTTTAATTACTCCAAATGAATTCAGTTGTAGAAGACGGCAGGAACAAAATGCCTGTAATTTATTTGGTTGCAATGCAATAATTAATACATGTTAAAAAAAAATACCCAATATCAAAAAGGAAAAAGTAGTTTCAACATGGCGACAAAGTGGAGGTTCACATGTTAGCTGCTAATTAGACACAGACATAGGGCTCAAATTGTTCTGTTCTTCGTTTTTTATTTGGATTCATCCAAACCCACTTAGTCTGGCAGCCATCAAAGCACAAATAACCCTCTGCTAACCCACACTGTAGTAGCTACTTGGGCGGCCATGTGGGGCTTTAGTCAGAGTACGGCTTCATCCTCTCCAACTTTGATTAATAATAAATAATGGTCGTTCCATTCCTTAATATTGCAAAATTGTAAAACACCCCAGTTAGTTTACGAAGACCAACTCATTTATTTGTTCTTTTAATATTCATATACGCTTAACCCCCGTGTATCTTCATGTTCTTTCTCCATGGGTCTTTTGGGCCCATCCTAAGTGGCCCACTCATCTGAATCTGTTTTTACGATTACTTCATTTCTGGAAAAAAAAAAGCTGTAATTCCTGATTATGTTTCTTCTTCTTTAAACCGTACTCTCTCGAACTGGGACGTAGATTCGCCGGATAATTCTTCTTTCAAAGAATTGTCACATCTTTTCAACATCCATGCCTCAGTACCATGCGGACCACCGGTCGGATTAGTATTTTATAAAGGGTGACTTTTTGCCCTTCTTGAACTCAATTTGCTCCTCATTTGCCTGCCTATTCAGCTCAAAGTAGCTCCTATTTCCCAACATCTCCCTTCGTTTTATTTCCAGAGATACATCGTTATCCCTGGTGACTAGGCAGCCCAGATCTATAAATGAGTACACTCTCTCGGCCCTTATGCACTTCTAATTCGAGAGATGGTTAAATTGACGGTCCATCAAAGTGCAAATATTTGGTTTTATTCACGTTTACATGGAACCCTACCTTTTCAGCTGCTGTCACTTGGTTAAGGCAAACCCTCTTGACAGTCTTGGAATGATCTTCCAATAATATCCACATCGTCTGCGAAGGCCAGGGCCTGTACACATGTATGGTGTATGTAGAACTGTTTTTTTCAATAACTATATTTGTTAAATTCTTTTTCAAGATACTTTTACATCAACAGATGGTCTTTTGAGTGTGCACACTACATCGTTTTGTTTTTAGTTCTGTCTAATACCTTTTGTAAATAAAGGCTTACCAAAGAGGATCTTATGAGGATCACACCCACACTTCCTTGCTCCTAGCCTAGTCCTGAAAACTCAATTTTGATTTTATAGAACAAAATATCACCACCCTAAATCTTCAAATAGATTTTTAGTATCTAAATAATCTAAGATTACTTTCATTTTTTCTGTTTCAGGTAGGTGACAATTTGACAACTTGCATGGCTACGTACGTAATAAATTTATTTTTTATTTTATTTTTGGGTATTTAAGGCGCGTCAACATCTGAGAGTTATTGGCGCTCGGAACTTTTAAAAGGTGCACTACCGTCCTTTAGAGGTTCTCTCGTTACAGACAACACCGTCCATCACCGAATAGTGAGCTGTAAGAAGCTCCTAGAAAGAGTAAATCTAAGGGCTCTTACATGAATATTGTTCTCCATTTCTAGACTGTAAAATAAAATTACCCGTTTTGGGCAACATTGGTTAAACCTCCATGTTTTGTGGTCTACAAAGGATCATAATTTTTTGGTATAGATATTGAGGCATTTTCACTAGTGTTAATTTAAAATAAATGAGGTTGCAGAATTATTAATATAAATGCTTGGTGCGGGCTGAGTGCTTGGTAGAACATCTTTAGTTTATAAACAGCAGACAACGGCCAGTTTCCCTTTAGAAAAAGAAACATAACGTATTAAAACTTTAATTTTTACTCACCAGCGGGGAGTATGGTAAAAACTGTTGGTAAAGGCTTGCCTTTCTATGAGCATGTTGTAGTTTGTAAAAGATTGAGAAAAGTAAAGCAAGATCTCTGCAGCTGAAGAGATAATAAAAACATAAAGAGAATATAGCGTCTGTACACAAACCTCCGAGTATGAATTTTAAATTATCTCTGTTTTCTCGCTCTGTTCTATGAGCAAGTTTTGCACTCAACTCTCTTGGTCGTTCCCTTGCTCTTACTGTCGGCTTTCTCTTGATAACCTCAGCTCCCTCGCTCTTACTGTCGGCGTTCTCTTGGTAACCTCAGCTCCCTCACTCTTACTGTCGGCGTTCTCTTGGTAACCTCGGCCAACCTCTTTCTCTCTTTCTCTTGGAATACTTCCCTCTGCAATCTGCTCAGATCTCTTTCACCTCTTCTCATATCCAGGCTCTTCACTATCAACTCATTAGCATTAATGTCCTGCCGCCTAGAAGATAACACGAACAATGTATAGAAACTTTATTGTATATCCATTGTTATGTTGCGTTTCTTTTATTTTTTAATGTTTATATTTCTGCCACCTTTTTTTTAAAGTTTTCTCGCAAATAGGGCCACTGTTTAATACAGTCTATTTTAATTCTTATATGTATTAAGGCCAAATTTACTTTTGATTATAAGACGTTTTTGATTTTTTTTTTTATTCGAAACAAATTAAGTTATAGAAGTTTGCTACAAATTTGTATGATCACCTAATTTGTAATATTTGTTTGGTCATCTGAACCAGTATTTTATTAGAGTACGTTTCTTCTGCTTCCCTATGGTAGGAATGGCCCTGAAGACCTGATTCAACGTACAGAACTTGAGAAACATCAGACAGGAATCTAAAGAAATTGCTGATGTCTCTCTAATCAAAATTCCTCCTCCTATTCTTACTTTAAATTTTGAAGTTGTAGAATTGGCTTATTAATTAAAAACCACTTGGTATTCTTCTTTCAATGTTTCAGTATGCTGCAATAGGTAACTTCGATTTTACCCATACACTTATTTTTTTTCTCAATCTTATGCATTTCACTGCAATTGCACTCTGAATAAGAAGTAATTTACTGCAGAATATGCAGCAAAGTTATTTATTACCAATTGCTTAATGGATCTATTGTTGCTGACATAGATTTATGGAGGTGATATTTCTGCTAATTTCTGTGAACTCATTGAACAAGTAATATTTAATGGCGTCCTTTGTTAATTATTATTTTTTTCCATTGTAATTTTTACTCCACTTCAACAACGGTTTTTAAGCAATTATTTTAAGGTCAAGCTTTTTTAAAATATATCGAAGTCCCATTTTGGAATATTCTGTAAACTGTCTTGGCCCTTTCCTAAATGTCTGAATTAATTATCATTTTAGGAAATGAACTTAAATCCTCATAAGGAACTACTTATGGCTCGAATTGGCAGAGTGTTTTAACTTTTAATTTTAGTTGAGAACTATTTATCATAATTTTTTTTTTTAATTATTTATTTAGTTACAATCAACGCATTTTGCGTTATAAGCAACAATGATAACAATAAATAACAGAATAAAAGAGTGGAGAAGTTACCCAGCGGTAACACTCCAAAAACATTTTACTTTCTACTGACTCTCTTCATCAGAGAGGAGATCGCGAGGCCACTGTCTTTTAAGACGTCTGGAAGTGTTGTCTGGAAATGTTCTTGAAGATAGATGTTGTACAAGTGGATTGTGATGTGTTTGAATGTTAAGATGGAAATTTCTGTAACGTGTTTTTGCAACTTGTGTGACGAAAGGAATGTTCAAGTCTGTGTGAATGGTTTGATTGGTGACGTAGAAAGGAGCGTTTACTATAGAGCAGAAGAATTTTAGATTGCAAGGACTGGATCCTTTGCAGATTTGAGAGTTTGGTTGAACCCCACAGTTCGATGCCGTAAGCCCAGACTGGCTTTAGTATACTTACATATATTAGTCTTTTGTTGTCCAGAGTGAGTTTTGATCTGTTGTCGAGTAGTCTTTTCAGTTGTCGGAAGCGTCTGTTAAGTTCTGTTCTCTTAAGTCGAGTATGAGGGTTCCATGTGAGTCTTCTGTCAAGGTAAAGCCCAAGGTAGCGGACTACGTTGACAGCAGGTAAAGGAATGAGATTGTAAAAGGCAGGAGGAAGAGTGATGCGTCGAAGAGTGAAGGTGATATTTTGAGATTTAGTTTCGTTCAGTTTGATAGCCCATTTTTTGAACCAATTTTCTAAGGAAGTGAGGTGAGTCTGAAGGTTTCTATGAGCTATTATTGGGTCTTTGTCAGTAGATAAGATGGCAGTATCGTCAGCATAATCATAATTTAATTACAAAACATACGATTACCGTGCCTGCTCTTCTTACTCCTCTGACATTAGGAATTAATATCTATGTAGAATTAGGATCTCATACAGTAATTCCTTACTTTTGTTACCTGGGGGGTTGTTTGGATGATTTTTGGATTAATTCCGAAAATGGATTAATGAACAGCAAGTCAGAAACGTCTTCGTTTCAATTACGATAAAATATTCGAATATTCAATGTTCCGTTCACGCCAGTTTCTGTCAATTTGACATAAATTTAACGTAACATTTGTCTCGCTGTAACTGCCAAGATGAATCACAACTTAGGATCTATGGATTCGCATAACTATTCATCTGCTATTGACCCCTTAAACTGGCAGCAAATCAATCTCAGAAAGAATGTTCTATTTACAATAGATCTCTTAAGATAAGATGTCCCGCTGTGTCTGTTATGTTAAGTCCTAAACCAAGAAAATTATGAATTTTTGTAGTTGATGAAATAGTCTTTGCGCCCTGTACTATTTCTATCAGTGATGAGTAAATCCGGATGATTGATTGCACATCAAAGAAAATGGTATTGATAAGACTCCGAACAGAGAGTGTAATCAATGGGATTGCACCTGCAATCTCTACTCATCCTGTGGCCGCTATAGTATAAGGATATCGAGAAAAATGAGGATATTAAATACAAAGTATAAAAGAGTCAGTTTCTATTTTTTTTTTTTTTTTCTGTCAAAGAAAATTTTTGAATGTACATATATCCGGATCTAATCACATTTCCTCCTTTAATTTAGAAGATTCTTAGCTCATCAAAGCTGCTTTGAGTTTACAAGGATAACTGTTAGGAGTGCAGTTCTTTTTCCTGTGGGTTCTGTTCATTCATTAATATTAGTAATCTTCCTTCTCCTGGGCAAATCCTAAAGAGTTTTGTGTCTTTTCAGTTTCTTCTTCACTTTTCATTTGTGTTTTCATTTATTTTTTTTTTTGACGCTGCTGTTTTCCTACAGGAACATTTTTTTTTTTCCATAACTGTGGAATCTTTTCTATTTTATCAGTATGAATTTTCTCTGTAGAATATGATTATTATTTTTATAGTTTGTTTTCATTGTAGGGAGTTGTAGTCTTGTGTTCTGCGAACCTTTCTCTCAGCCTGAATGATAAGAAAAAATGATCCTGATTCGCAATATATTCCCTTGCATTTGGGGAAACCGAATAGTTCTTACTCTGCTTTTATTTTGCCACAGTTGGAATGATTACTGAGGTCATCAAGTAATAATGGATGTGTTAAATTTAGTATTTCCTTCATAATTATGAAGATTAGAAGTGCAGTCGCTTATAGATCATTATACTAGCGGGAAATTTGTAATACTTTTGTCCAAAGTTAAAGTTGAATTTTTTTTAAATTATTTTAATCTTTTATTGTAATTTACCACTGCAACAAGCAAATATGGTAAAAGAAAAAAGAAATAAAATAAAATCATGAGTGGAGAAGGCACCTAGTGGTGCCACTCCAGTAACGTGCTTTGCTCTCACGATAAGAGAAGATCACGAGGCCATCTTCTCTTCAATCTTCTTAGAGTGGTAATGTGGAGGAAGATAGGTGTTCTATGAGAGGATTAGGATGAGCTGCTGTATAGGTATGAAATTTTAAGAAACGAGTTTTAGTAAGGTAGTTAATGAAAGGGATTTTGAGGTCATTATAGATAGTGAGGTTAGGAAGGTTTCGAAGTATTTTTGACCGTAATGCCTGGAGGTGTAGTGAGTTGGAACGCTTAGTCGATCCCCATACTTCGATACCGTACTACCAAATAGGTCGCAGTAACACTAGATATAAGAGTCTTTTGTTATGTAGGTTAAGTTTCGAACGTTTGTCAAGTAGTCTGGCGAGAAGTTTGTAGCGTTGGTTAGTTTCTTGTCTTTTTAGTCTATTATGGGGATTCCATGTCAACCGTTTGTCTAGGTGCAGTCCAAGGTAGCGTACTTTGTCCATAGTTGGTATAGGAGTTTGGTTCAAGATGATAGGAGGTAGGATTTTCCGTCTGAGAGTAAATACTATAAACTTTGACTTCGTAACGTTAGTTTTGATTCTCCATTTGAAAAGCCAGTCCTGTAAGTGGTTGATGTGTGTTTGTAGAATTCGTGTAGCGATAAGAGGATCGGAATGAGGAGATAAGATTGCAGTATCGTCAGCAAAGGTAGAAAGAATGGTATTTGGATGTTGAGGTGTGTCTGCTGTATAAAAGGAGTAAAGAAGAGGACCTAGGAGGGCACTGCTCTTAGGAACACCAGCTTGAATTTAATCACATTATAAAAAGCAATTAATTTTGGTAGTTAATCTAATTGAATTTTCTAAATAATCACCACATTGAAAATTACCCAATGACTTTTAGTAGCTGTAAATTAATCTTATTTGTAAAACTGTGAACAAACTTTTTTTCCTCAGCCTGAAACTCGCCTAACAATTATTTATTAGTTTAAAAACGAATCAGCTCATTACTTAATGAAAAGAAAAACAACGAAACTATTCAAATAATTGAATGTAATTTTAACTGGATAAAGAGAATTCTAATGCTTTGACTAGTTACCACACTACCCTCAGCTCTTTTTGCTCTCTGGAGGCGGCACTTTGGAGGCTGGAAGGGTCCTTGCTCTCTGCACTTAGTTAATTGGGATGAAGCAATTTCATTTAAGCCTGCCGCGCCCCCCTCCAGGCTCTTTGGAACAACATGTCCAGCCTATGGGACCTCCAGGATCTGAACTGTAATATTAACTATTTAACTTGATAAAATGAGAGTTGTGCAAACAAATAGTGCAGTCAAACAAAACAAAAAATTACAGTATCAAGTTAGCTGTGTGTTTAAATAGTAAAGTAATTTCTTTTATGTTAATAATAAAATAATGAGATTTCTGGTACTCGGTGGGTTTAAACTTTTTTGTTCCTTGTTCTTGTTAAACGTAAATTACGAAGTAATCGAAAATGCTTTTCTGGTTGCAATTCTGTTTTGTTTTTTTTTTTTTAAATTTCGTTCAGTTCATTAATTCTATAAACATTTGTTAATGCGGCAATTTTAAGCACAGCTTTTTGTTACGTTAATACGAGTTTTTAATTAGTTTTGCCTGCTTAATAAGTATTTCTCATTACAGCAGGTTGTATTTTCATGCAAACTATTTTAAAGTTTTTTTATTGAACTAAAATTAAAAGTTATAAATATTAGTTTATTTTTAATTAAAAATTGAGCCTTCAAAAATAATTCATTTTTATATTCATAAATTAATAGTTTTTTGAACTATCAAGGGAGAGCTTTTATTTAATTAATTTTAAAAGATTTATATAACCTGTTGCTGAGAATATGAAATACTATTTTATAGTTCTACCCATAAAATAAAGTAAAAATAAAAAGTTTTATTTCAGAATTCTTGTTAGTTTATTCACGGTTCGTTTCAGTACTCGTCTGAACTGGTCCAAATAATTTTGAGTAATTAAGAAAGCTGCCGGTGTGAGTTGTTATTTTGAGATAAACGGATTAGTTTATTAATTTATTCAAGGATGAGGCTAAATTCAGGATTTTAGAAGATAGCATTTCGTGCTTCTAAGATTTGCTCTTAATTGGAGAATTAAATTATTCTTGGAATTATTCGCTTTAAGGTACAATAGATGCACATTTTCCTTATAAAATGAATAATTTGTGAAACTCAAAAATATTCTTCGACATTGAACTGACAGCCCATTCATGTGGAAAGAGAGCTTCTTCTAGTATTTTGCAGAGATGGTAGCTTTAGATAAAACGCCCCTTGGCTTCAGTTTCCAAATCTTCCCAGAAAGACTTATGCTCTTCTCAACACCTGGGATATCAGTCTAGGCTCTCTGAGGAACCTTTCACTGCCCAGTATTTCGGAGATTAACTAGGAAAGGCTACTCACTCCCGAGGAGTTGCTCAGTCTCTAGGAGGCTTCATTTTCAGTTACAGTTATGTCTTTGCCATTATTCCTCTTTCGTCGCATCGGGTCGCATGAATCCTTGGATTAGGCAGCCAGGCCTGGCTGAAGAGAGGAGCACTAGTCGAGGGGGGATACTTCTTTGGGGGATATTTATTTTGTTTTAAGTGAAAATCTTAACAGTTTTGTACTATTTTTGGTTATTTACAATTTGGATCGAACAATATTTTGAGCTAGAACGATTTGCTGAGGTATATGCAGTAAAAATGTTATCACTCCTAGAACAGCTTAGTAACTTTAACCCTTGAGTTATACCAATATAGGATAGGTACATTAAATTTATTTACCTTAAATGGAGGTGATTGTTCCTGAAGCCATTTTATTTTTTTTAATTACTTTTAATAAATTTACATATGTAAAGCGAATGTAAATAAAAGACCCTGAATGTTTAATAAATTGAACAAGCCGTCAGATTTGCCTGGGCTGCGAATTACTTTTCATCCAGATGTTAAAATTTAATTTAAAATTTAATTGCCAATATTTGGGTAATCATCAGAGACTGATTTATTATTTATTTTTAAATATTCTTTATTATTTATTAAACATTCAGTTTTTTTTTTTTTATAAAAGAAATCTCCTCACTTATTTCTCTCTTTTTGGACTCCATTAAAAAACTTAGAAAATAGTAGTTATATTAAGAACATAATAACTATGTAACGGTCCGTGGGTCTGACACACACTTGCCTTCTTCTTGTAATAGGGCTCCCGACAGTGTCTCGGCTTTTGTTATATTTTCTATTTTTGGTAAATTCTTTAGTTTAATTTTGTCTTCAGCTAGCTGTTGACTAGAATGTTTTTGTGTGGTTGATTTATTCATAAGAGAAGCTGTTTTAATAAGAATGCTATTCAACTTAGAAAAACTTGCTATCCAGTTATGGATTTCTGCTTTTACCTGATCAGTTATGGATTTTTATCACCATCGGACTATAATTCATCAGTTTAAAGCATAAGTTTTCTAACTTTTTTAATTTTGTCTTAAGTTCTGCCTGTTGCTGGCAATAAGTTTTGTTTTAGATTCGTTAATGGTGAGAGGATTTGAAATATGTTTGGTGCTTGCTTGAACTCATAGCCTAGCTTTTGATCTATCTATCAGAACTGATCAGTGTGAGTTCCCTGCTTCTTCAGACGGTCTTTGATTCTAGCAGAATCATAGCAGTTAACCAATTCCTTGTACCAATTCCTTAAACGCAAAAAAGCAGTTGTATCTGTTCCAGGCTATCATTATACTCGTTTAAAATCAATAAACGAAAGTTGCAAGGTTCCCTCTATCTTCAGTTACTGGTCTTCTGATATTCAGGCACTCTCTAATCCACGAAGTTTACATTTAATGAAGGAAACAAAGAAATTTGCAATAATCCGTAGTTAAAAACTCTAATGTGAGTATTAAAAAAAAGGTTGTTAGATTAAACTGCATGAAAGTTATTATTGAGAGTATAGCTGCATGACTTAATGATGCGTTTTACTTAGCAGTTCCATGCCCTTTGAACAACTTCTAGTTCAAGATTCTTTCTCACTTTGTCGTTTTATTATTTTGGATTGCCTGCGTTCCTTCCTCTTGTTTGGTGGAACCGCCGTTTGATACAGTCAATCAGTCAATGTCATTTTATTATTTTAAACTATTCTGTTTTATTATCTATTAATGTGGCCGCTGACAATAAAGCGATTTCATGTAACTGGCCTTTGGAGTGGGAGGATTCATTTGTTCATGTCCCTATTCCTCTGTGTAACTGGCCGGTATATTTCTTTGTCTTAATCACTTTTCTGAGACTTTAATTAAAATTTATAACCTTTTTATTTATAAGAAAAATTACAGAAATTATCCTTTGTTAAAAGGGGACAACTGGGACCAAATACGGGTCCAATATTCCAGTCCTTCCATTTGGGTGTTTTCAATAGAATGAACATTTTCCTAATATTTCCAAAGAGCAATTTATTTAATCGTCATTTGTCAGTTTAACAAAGATCGCGCCATATCTTTTGCTAGCAACGATTCTGTTGTGAACGTACAAGTAAAAGCTAATGAAATCTTGTTCAAGCTGAAGTGGAATTATAAAAAAAACTTCCTAACTCGCTGAATAAATTTATATATCTACATATATTTATATTTTACGTTTATTTGAACACGTTTTCTTGCAAAACAAACGCAATTTCTCATACGAAGATAAAAGGAATCCTGGAAAATGGTGTACCATTTGAAAGCCCATTAGACAAGGAAACTTTTATAAAAAGTGCCATCTGATAATGATCACATAAGAGCCTAATGAGTTTTCTTAACAGTTTCGATTTGGAGGAAGATTGAGGCTGTTTGGAGAATGTCTTATGCTTCGAAATGGTATCAATTTTTAGAAAATTTATCTGACTTTCTAACCGTGTCATCAGAATCGAATTCGGACTAAAACTTTCTAAGTAATAACATTTTTATTCCAAAAAAGTAGTGGTGATTTTAGAAAAAAATTGAAAGTGACATCACTCAAAAACAGTGGAAAATATGAAGTTAGCCAATGAACTCCACTTTAGATGCACTACACACTGTAGGCCTATGGACAATACTTACTGGTTCACTCTGTATATTTCTGAAATAAATGAAATAATAAATACTGTAATTAGAAGCTAAACTTAAGTAAATTACTTAAAATTAGCATAAATAAAATAAAATAATAAATTAAACTTAGGCAACTCGACAGACGGCAAAAGCCATTGCCATTTACACAAATGTGTATCAGTAAATAAAAGCATTTATTCATTAATTAGAAAAAACCAACCTGATGATGTCAGGATTTTAAATCGATCAGATATATCTCCCGTCCATTCCAGTAGAAGAAGTATTGCTTTACGATTTGTGATTCAAGATGTATTCTTTGTTAATAGTCCATAAAACCTGGTTAAAAGTCATCTCTCGCAGTCGGACTATTTTTGGAATTTCTAGATCCAAACCAGGCTGCAACTACTGCTTCGCTTCCTTACATAGACTATGCGCTCCCTTGTATTTAAAAGGAAACATAGCTTTATAATTGTTACTTTTATTAGTAAATAAAAACGATGTATTTATATCTAAATAAATCGTTTATGAATAATTTAGGCTACTTTGTTAAGTTATTAAGATGTAAAAGTAAAGATATTTATGCTAAAATTATGATCACTTTAATCCTAATTTACTGGTTTGATTCATGGTTGAATGGAAAGCTCTACGTGACTGGAAAAGAGCTTATCTAATATGAAATATTGTTTCGGCCAGCTTAATTTCTTTACGGTTAAAATATCATAAATTATCTCCAGAATATGCTGGAAATATTAAATATTTCCAAAATTTGTAAAGTAAGTAAACTAGTTTTTTTGTTTTTTTTCTATTTTGTGATAAATTTGAGGTAAATTTCAACTAATTTTTTACCTAATCTTAGTGCAATAAGGGGATAAGTTCGTCTTTTATTTTCTAAAATATGAGTTTTAATTGCTTTTAAGGCAGCTTTACTGCGGAAAGATCAAACGGTATTTTACTTTTTTTCGGCGCTTCCGCCTTTAGGGTATCGCTAGTGTAACACCCTATTCTCTGTATAGATTAGACCCGCTGTTGATCATAACGGTAGTCCTCCCAAAGCGGATGTGACCATTGCCAAAAATTATGAAGATAAATTAAGAGCCGATTTAATGGATCTACTTTTAGAAACCATGTTTAAGAATCAGGTTGTGTTCATAAGAGCAACATTTTTAAAAAACTTGACTAAACTATGCCAAGTGTAATTCTAAAACAGTAAATTTGTCTCTAATATTTTGTTGATATTGCTTTATATTTCTTCATTCAGAACCAGTTTTGATAATTTAGCAATTTTGTAGTAATAATAATAAAATATATTCGACAGATTGTGTCTTGCGAAAACGAGTCGTCTTATTATAAAGTTATAATAGCCGTAAGAAAGGTTTCTTGCTTAGCTTCAAGGAACTAGTAAACTTGGACTCTAATTGTATTAATCAGAATCAGAACTTAGTGAATCAGTTGAGCCGGATTTTTCTTCACCAACTGAATAGATCACCTCCTGAAGAACTGTTGTAAAGTTGCTAGACATTTTTACTTTATCCCTAAACTAGATATAAAGTATAGAAAGCAAAAGTCTATATAAAGAACTTTGTACCTACGACGTAGTAACTTTTATATGCTCTCTAAATGTTCTTTCATGAACATCGATCCGTTCTCTGTGTATCTTAGTGGTGAGATGTCTGAATCGATAACTTCCTTAAAATTATTTTAGAAGTATTTATTCTTATTACTTTCTCTCTTCATTCTTCGTTTTTTTCTTGCAGTTTATCAAGTGCATGCAAATATGAATTTGTATTATCTTTGTATGACCTTAAACTACTAATATTTAGGATAGAAATAGCGAGAATTCGATCAAGATAAAAAATAAATTAAAACTATTTTGACCGAATCCTCGCTATTTCTGCTTCAGGAACTTGTTATTTTGGATAGCTTTTCTCTCTCAGCAATGCGTTTATTATTATTATTATTATTCCTATTATTATTATTATAAAGTACCTTGGAAGAATAGCCAATAAGAAGCAGGGGCTATGTCATTAACCACGCCTACAGCTCCATACCACGCCCCTTCGGCTCCATAACAGAATGGCATTTCTTTTCTCTCTCTCTCTCTCTCTCTCTTTCCTGCTTTTGACTAACGGAAGTATTGCGAACTATCAATTATAACATTATTATTATTATTATTATTATTTCATTTCAGACTCCTTATTAGGGAAATCATTTAGGGGGTGGACTTTGCCACAACCCCTTATCTAAATTACATAATCTATCTCTCGGAGTTAAAAAACTAAATCCAAATAATAACGGGCAGCACGCGGCGATTGGCTGTATTGATCTGCTTAATGGACAGCACTTAGGAACTTTCGGACCGTATCTAGGAGGACTGCCTTCTGCGCCTCTACAACCAGATCAGTGGATAGGCCCAACTCATTGACAGCAGTCACCGTTGTTCTGGGCACGAGGCCACTCGTGGAAAGTATTATAGGCGCAATCGTCGTTTTGTCCAGGTTGTACATTTCTCTTAGTTGGAAACTAGATTAGATTAGATTAGATTCCATCGGGGGAATTGGCTATTCAGCCTACGCCACCGCGACACCCCAAGGATCTATTGTGGCATCCCCCTAGTTGAAGACCCCCTCCCTATCCTGTCCTTAACCAAACTGTGGAATTGGGGGGGGGGGGCTCCCAGGTGGTCGATCAGAGCACCTGCCATCAGAGCACCCTCTCGAGTTCTGCTTGCCTTATAAGCCTTAATAGGTCCGAGAGGGGGCCCTGGCTGAGGCTTGTTGGCACCAGCTTCTCTTTGCCAAAGAGGCGGTACCTTAGCCAGACCAGCCCCTCGCACTGACATACCACATGCAGTGCCGTCTCCTCTTCTTCCTGACAAAACCTACACAGGCTATCCGTTGCCAGGCCCATGCGATGCATGTGCTTATTTAGTCTACAATGGCCAGTGAGAATGCCAACTGCTATCCTTATGGCCGCCCGGCCTAGTTGGAGTAGTTCTGCAGTTAGCTTGGGCGAGTAGCTATGGATAAACTTTTTCGCCTGTCTCTGGCCTGGAGTTTTGACCCACCATTCCCTTGATCGGTCCCGCATCCATAGCTTAATGGATGTGCTCCTGAGGCATCTTGAGACACCGCAGAACGGCTCCGGCCCGATAAGCGCTCTCATTGAACCCTCCCGGGCCAGGCGGTCCGCCGCCTCATTGCCTCTGTGACCCGAGTGCCCAGGTACCCAAACCAGGAAGACCTTATTATGGCTACTGATTTCCTTCAGTGCACCTAGGCAGTCCCACACCAGCCTTGAGCTGATCTCCCACGAGTCAATTGCCCGCAGAGCAGCCTGGCTGTCCGAATAAATGGCAACTCTGGAGTTATACACTCCCCGCCTTCTTATTTCGGTAGCGCAGATAGTAATCGCGACTAGCTCCGCCTGAAAGACCGTAGCTAGCCTTCCCAGACTCACCGAGATATTACATCTCGGATGAGCCCCGTACACGCCGGCTCCCACTCCGTCATCCATCTTAGACCCGTCCGTGTACCACATAGATTCGCCTGTAATTGGCGGCCCATTCTTCCATGCCCCTCTGTCTAAAATCAGGACTTTGAAGGGTTTTTGGAAGTCATGCCTAGGAGTCATTATGTCCGTAGGCAGGCCCAAAATCGGGTCCGCCTCCAGCTCCTCCCATAGGTCTTGATATTTCCCCGTATGCCTGGGATAAATGGGCGCTTGTCCCTGTTGCAGTCGTGCCACAACTGCTCTTGCCACGCCTTGGACGTGAATGTGGAGTGGTGGAAGGTTTAACAGGACCTCCAAGGCCGCAGTGGGGGTAGTCATCATGGCACCCGTCGTACTCAAGCAGGCCAGCCTTTGAATACTTCCGAGCGCTCCCGGCCCCCCCATCTGCAAGGTCTTCGTCCACCACGCCACCGCCCCGTGGGTTACCATTGGTCTCACGACACAGGTATAAATCCACAGGGTCATCTTCGGGCTTAATCCCCAACTTTTACCGCATAGCCTCCTGCACCTACCCATGGCGATTCTGGCTTTGTGTGCGGTAGCATTAATATGAGAATTCCATGTCAGCCTTCGGTCAAAAATAACTCCCAAATATTTGGCTTCCATGGCAAAGGGGATCACAACCCCTCCGAGCATTGGCTGTTGTAAGCCTTGTAAATTTCTCTTCCTTGTAAAAGGAACCACTTGAGTTTTGTGGGGATTGATGGAGAGACCCTCCGTTCTACACCATTTGTTCACAATATTGAGCGCCCCCTGAGTGCGCTCCGAGACGGTTGCCGCGAACCGCCCCCTCGCCACGATCGCCAGATCGTCCGCGAACCCAAGGCAATGAAAACCTTCCGCGGTTAATTTGGTCAGGATTTCATCGGCTAATAACGTCCACAGCAATGGCGACAGAACGCCTCCCTGCGGACAGCCTCTACTTACCCTGGCCACAAGAGATGAATTGTCGATGGTGGCTATATTAGTCCTTCCCAAAAGACTAGTCCTTATCCACTGACTAATCGTAGGGGGCGTGCCCCTTCTTGTCAGTGCACCAACAAGAGACTCTGAGGACACATTGTTAAAGGCGCCCTCTATATCCAAAAAGGTGGCTACCGCGATTTCCTTGTCGTCAAGCGACTTCTGGAGTAGCCTATTTAGGTCGTCCAGAGCCAAGTCTACGGACTTCCCTGCCTGATAGGCATATTGGCGATTATTAAGAGGATTAATACTCAAAATCTCGTCCCTTATAAACCTGTCGATCATCCTCTCCATCGACTTCAACAGAAAGGAGGACAGGCTTATTGGCCTAAACGTCTTTGGCGTTTGGTCTACCGTTCTCCCTACTTTCGGGAGGAATACGACCTTCACCTGTTGCCATTCTCTTGGTATGAATCTCCAGGCCAAACAGCCTCTAAAGATCCTACATAGGTGTGGTGTCAGCACCTCCACCGCCTTCTGCAGGAAGACGGGGTAAATTCCATCCACGCCTGGTGCTTTATAGGGTTTGAATCTTCCAATCGCCCATCTTAGCCTATTCGGCTGTATGACGTGATTCGCGATTTTCCAATCCGCCCGACCAGGCCTTCTCAGCCCCTCAACCTCTAAAGGGGCCTCTCCATAAGAGGACCCTGGAAAATGTATGCTCATAAGCAACTCCAGCGACTCCTCTATCGAGTTAGTGTAGGTTCCGTCATCTTTCTTCAGGAACCCTACCCTGTCCGCAGTACCTTCTCTTGCTAGGATTCTGTGGATTCTCGCGCACTCCGAAGTGTCTGCTACGTCCTCACAGAATCTCCGCCAGGCTTTGCGCTTGGCCTTCCTTATTTCGACATTATACTGCGTCAGTACCCTTCTATACGATGCCCAGTCTTGGTTGATTTTGGCTTTATTAAACAGCCTCCTCACCTCTCGCCTTCTTCTCTCGAGGTGATCATTCCACCAGACCGTCTTCGACCTATTAGGTCTTTCCCTCTCCGGACAGTTTTCCCGGTAGGCGTCCAAAATCGCCTCAGTTACCTGTGCCACTGCCCGTCCCAGACCTCCTATTGTCCGTACATCCGCTTTAAAGTCACCGAGAGACTCATTGAGACTCCCAACAAATCCCTCCCAGTGGGTCTCCCTCGGGCTTCGAAGCCTGCTAATGACCAATGGTGGAGTGCATATATCGAACCTTATGTGCCTATGATCCGAGCACGATGGCTCACTTGATACATGCCAATGAGCAATTTTGCTCAACATACAGCGCGAGGCTAGCGTCACATCCAACACCTCCCTCCTAGCTGCAGTCACGAAAGTTGGTTCCAAGCCTACATTGGCTACATGCAACCCTTCACCAGTAATGAATTCATAAAGGTACTTACCTCTTTGGTTGATATCGGTGCTCCCCCAGGCAATGTTGTGCGCATTGGCGTCGCATCCCAGCACCAGCTGCAAGTTCCCACCTCTGCAGTAGTCCATTACTCTTTCCAGTAGGCAGAGGGGGAGATCCTCATCACCGGGGAAGTACGCAGAGCTAATGACCAGCCTTTCTTCTCCCTCTTCGGTGTTAATAGTTAGGAGAGCTGTAACGAAATCGGCGGAGCACAGCTCCGGTATTAATCTACAGCTCACCTTGTTACTATGTACTATACATGCTCGAGGTCTACTTACAGACTTGTTGTACAGCACCTTCCCGAATTTCGGGTTCAATCCTCGGACGATCCTCCCATGGCACCACGGCTCCTGCAGTAGGGCTACATGTAGCCCCTCCCTGTCGAACCTCCTACTAAGCACGGCCGAAGCGGCCTTTGCGTGGTGGAGGTTCGCCTGCACCATCCTGATCGCCATGTTAGTTCTCCGAGGGGGGCGGAACGTCAGCCCCGGGTCCCAAGGGTCGCCCCCCGGCTTCCGCAGCCGCCGGCAACCGCTCCTGGCCTTGAGGCCTGTGGAGCAAGCCGGCATCGCTTCCGCCAGGAGACGCACCCATCGGAACCCCCGCCTTACCGTT
Source organism: Rhodnius prolixus (assembly GCF_049639745.1). Classification (NCBI taxonomy): domain Eukaryota; kingdom Metazoa; phylum Arthropoda; class Insecta; order Hemiptera; family Reduviidae; genus Rhodnius; species Rhodnius prolixus. The sequence goes on from NW_027411615.1 coordinate 26,881,204, forward strand.
CGCCCCCTCCTCTATCCGCCCCTCCCCTACGGGTAATACGGCCAGGGCAGCCTGCAACGCCGCCATCTCTCCTTCCAGGCCCCCCTGACCCCCCTTTGGCGAGTCCGCCTTCGTTGAGCTCCCGGCCTGTGGCTGATCTCCTTCCACTTCCATCGCCTTGGCCTCCTCCGAGCCTTTACTTTTCAGGAGCTTATGGCGAAAGGTAACCCGCCCCCAACCAAAATAGGGGGACATGTTCAGCCTTTGAAGCTCCGCCAATGACCCTCTGTCTATTGAGAAAGTCCAGAGACGCCCACCCTCAACGGGTAAGCATCCCCAGACCCTCCACATTTTGGTGTTCAGCCCCTGGTTGCTCACTTCTAAACGAGCGAGCACCCTTTCAGCCTCAACCTGCTTGCCCCCCTCGTTAGGGATGAAGACCTTACAGGTCTCTGGACCCGGAATGTCCCCCCCTTCGAGTGTCTGGAGGCTAGCACCTTCCCAGGGTTTGAGCTTTGGGATGATCTCCCGCAGCCACCTCAGACTATCGTCCCCTACACAGGTAATAACAAGAAACCCTGGTTTATGGGCACATTTGGCCAACCTGACCTGCGGCCCGCCTCTTGGGATCTTATCATATTCTTCCAGAATGGCATTTTGGATGACTTGAAGCTTATCCGTGCCTAACTGGTAATCGGGGAAGCCCCTCTGCACCACGGCAATTTTCACCGATGAGGAAGCCTCACTGTAGGATCTCTCCTCCGTCTTGGCTCTAACCCTCTTGGGCGGCCGCTGCTGCAGTGGGGATTCCCCCTCCGACCTTGGCCTCTTAGTCGCCTGTGTCGTACGTTCTACCCACTGAAGGTAATTTTCCCTTATTATCTGGCGTTTGGCCTGGAGATACACCTGGCCCGCCTCAATGCGAACTTTGAGCTCCTTCCTGGAGAGCCCTGACAGCCTGGCGTTTTGAACGTCCTTATCTGACATGTTCTCGATCGCTTCTAGCGATCCCGCTCTAAAGCTTCGACCGGCCTTTGCCTTGGCCTTTTGGACAGAGGAGCCCCCAGGCCCGCAGACCCGGCCTTTGGCAGTCCCTGGCATGACGCCAGTTTCCACCGTGGCCATAGTGGCTGCGGGACCGGGAGACCCTCCATCTGTGCCTTGGGCAGTTACCGTAGTCCTGCTACCTGTTGCTTTGGCTGTGCTGGTTGTGGGGTCACTCCCCTCCCCATGGCCTGTCGCACCAGTTCCCGATGGCATCCCTGCCTGAAGTTTCGATTTTTTATTTTTTTTTTCCCATACAATTCCCACGAGTAGCTGGGGATAGGGTCGTCCACCCGACCAGAGCCCCGCGTTAGCCGGGCAAGGCTAAATACTCCGGGGTTGCGCCCGGTGCCCCGGAGGCTCCGTTATTGACACAGTACCCCTGTGTCATCCATCCCTCGGCACGGAACGCGTAACACCTTGGATTGGGCCCTACTAATAGGTCTGTATTATGTGCGTGTACGTGTTGTTGTGTGTGTGTTCGTAATCGTGTATGTTCCCCGTGTACGATGTTGGGCTGGGATGTTCGCAGGGTCGCCCTTACCTGAGGGGGCGGCTAATCCACCCCCCATCCCACGATAGAGGAAGTGAGGGATCAGGTTGGACAGGAAAGCAGGATGGGACACGCCAAAGAGGTGGCCCGCGGTGGGTTACCGCCAGGCCCGCCATTGCCCTGTTAGCCGCACTCAAAGAGCGCGTTGCCCAGTCCTCACGACGTGGACGTAGGGTTGGCTAGCCCCTCAATTCAAGATCGAGGAGACCATTGAGGACCTAGTTGGAAACTAAGGTCCTGGTACTTCCGGATCTTTTCGCCCCTGCTTTTCTGCATGTTATCATCATTGGGTATGGCGATATCGACGATATGTGCCACTCTATCCTTCCTATCCATAACTAGTATGTCCGGCTTGTTGTTAGCAACACTCCTATCCGTTACTATCTGAGTGTCCCAATATACTTTTGTGTGCGCATTCTGCAGCAGCGTCGGCGGGTTATATTTATAATATGGCACTTCTGTCTTCAGCAGCCCAAACTTATTATTATTATTCTTTATTATTCTTATTCAAATTATTATTAAAGTTTATATAATTTCTAAATGTGAAAATAAGACAAGATATTATAAGGTAAAAATATGTAGTTTATTTTTAGCTTTTTGAATGACATTTTATTTGTAACTACATTTATTTAACAAAATTTTAATTATATTATTCATATTAATAATTAACAATAAAGAATAGGCCAATCACATTGAAGAAAGAAAGTGTGAAAAGTAGCTTGGAAGAATAGCCAATAAGAAGCAGGGACTATGTCATTAACCACGCCTACAGCACGTACATCTTACCACGCCCCTTCGGCTCCATAACAGAATGGCATTTCTTTTCTTTTCTCTCTCTCTCTCTCTCTCTCTCTTTTTCCTGCTTTTGACTAACGGAAGTATTGCGAACTGTCAATTATAACATTTTTCAACAAAATTTTGTTTTTTTATTTTTTGGATTTCTATATCCTGTTCCAGATCTAGTTTTTTTTTCTCTAATCTTTTAAAGAATTGATACAGTTTGGAAAGAATGATAATATCAGGTAGATCTTTAGCGTTAGCTACGGATAATTTTAACCGAAGATATGGAATTTGCGCCAGGATGATGTTCCCGTCAAATATCATCAAAACATGTAGAGAACTGATCATTGTATTATCATTAATGGCTCGTTTCTTTCGAAGCTTTATTTCAACAGTATAGAGGAAGTCTATTGCTCACTTGAAATATTCTCTGCTACTACATAAATAAACCAGTTTATTTAAAGTTAAACAGAAAGAGTCCCCCAAAAGTCGCAAAGTTAGAAGAGAGTATAAATCTACGTGAATTACGATCTAAGTGCTTCTTGAAACACCAAACAGGAAGAAAAGACGGAAGTAAAGCAAGGTGAGAGAGCCTAGTTGTTCTGCTTCACATATAGATAGTCATGGTTATAGAGGTGGGGGGGGGGACTATATCAGCTGACTGAAGGTCGCGGTGAAGGTCAACCAGCCTGCTGGCAGACTAGTTTGTTCGGCAGTTAAGTGTGTGAGTTAAAGGAGTTTTAAACTCCGCATGAATGTGATGCTAGGAGTTCATACTGCGGCCATTGTCAGACCTTGGTCCAACAGTTCTTCCTTGTTGCTATGCCCCTCCCATGAGCTTTATTAAGTGATTGACCCCAATGCACGTCTACTCCTCAGCGCTGACGTCATTATGCACTCCTTAATTTATATATCGTCGGTAAATACTTGAAATACAATTTCAAAATGTAATAAAAACAATTTTTTAATGTATTTTTTTTTACAAATACATGACTTGTTTATTTCTATGACCTTCAAAATGAACTCTCAACAGATTTCAAGTGCCATACTTTCTCTAACTACTTGTGCCAATTTGTCCCCGGAAATGTGCATTTTCTGGTCCCAAGAATCAGAAAAAGTGGTTTTACGAAAATGCCATTCCGTGTATATTTTTAAAAAATTTTATGCATGATATACAAAATTTTAAATAGATAAATTTTATACTAGAAAATTGAGGAGTACCAGCACCACTTGGAATTATAGTACATCAGCAATTGTTTTATCACAGATCTTTACTTGTTAATTTGTAGATGTTGGTTCAATTTTTTTTTAATTTTAAAAAAAATTGCGACTGCAACGGTTGTTGCAACAAGCCAATGTGATGTCTTGAGATATGTCTTGATTATTAATAAAGATTGGAGAAGGCACCCAGTGGCGACACTCCATTAACTCAGATCACTGTACTGTTATGAGGAGAGTAGGTCGCGGGGCCATCCTCTCTTCAATCTCCTTGGAGGATTGCCTGGTAATGTGGAAGAAGATAGGTGTTCTATGAGAGAGGGTTAGGATGAGCTGCTGTAGAGGAATGAAATTTGAGAAAACGAGTATTGTTTTCATGAGAATATAGGTTGAGTTTAGATCGTTTGTCAAGTAGTCTGGCGAGAAGTTTGTAGCGTTGTTTATTATCTTTTCAGTCTAGTATGGGGATTCCATGTCAACCGTTTGTCTAGGTGCAGTCCAAGGTAGCGATCTTTGACCACAGTTGGTATAGGAGTTTGGTTCAAGATGATAGGAGGTAGGATTTTTCGTCTTAGAGTAAATACTATATATTTTGATTTCGTAACGTTAGTTTTGATTCGCCATTTGATAAGCTAGTCCTGTAAGTAGTTGATGTGCGTTTGAAGAGTTGGTGTAGCGATAAGAGGATCGGAATGAGGAGATAAGATAGCAGTATCGTCAGCTAAGGCGGAGAGAATGGTATTTGGATGTTGAGGTATGTCTGCTGTATACAAAGGAGTAAAGAAGGACACTGCCCTGATGAACACCAGCTCTGGCTAGGTGGATATCAGAGTCTGCTGCTCCACAGTTGGCTCTGAAGTATCGATCTTTTAGGTAGGATTTGAGGATAAGGTAGTAAGTATGGGGAAGAATCTCCCTCAGTTTATACAGTAGTCCCTCGTGTCACACCCTGTCGAACGCCTGTGCGACGTCAAGGAAAACACTCGGGCAATACTGCTTTCGCTCGAGGGAGGTAGCGGTAGTGTCTCAATTTAAAGTAAACTTTATTTTTACAATTTTTAAATTATATTTCATACAATTTGTTCCTCTTATTTAAAAATATTTTTATTTAGTTAATATTAATACATTTTATATTTAATAGCAAAAAAATGAATTGTTATTTCACAAATCTAGAGAATTAGCATAGATTTTTTTAAACTCATTTGTTGTTTTATTTACAATGATCGGTCGGAATTATACTCTCTTTTAATCTTCTTCGCAATACCAGAAGGAATCTCGTTTACGGTAATCCTAGGCTACTAGAAAGAAGTTGTCCATAAAGATAAGTACAATAGAAATGAATAATTATTGGGCAAGATATTTGAAGAATACGAGAAGAGGCAGAAATAAGAAAGGAAATGCAGGTTAACGAGACCAAGGAGAAGTGAATAATAAATTTGAGATGACCATAGCAGTTAAGTGCATTAATAAAAAAGAAAATAAATAAATAAATTGGAAACTGAAAAGTATGGCCATCTCAGATTATCATTTGTTTTCGATCAATGACCCATTTCCTTCGAGGTTGGCGATTCCACATTTTAAATGAAGTCTAAGCTGCAGTTGACATTTTGTTATTATTAAGTAAATATCAGTGAAAACTATTATATAAAAATTATTAATAATAATAAAAAGTAATGGTAATAAAAACCTATACTGGGCTAAGTCGCCGGAAAGAGATGTGAAATTAAGAAAGATGTGGAAGAAAAGAACTTTAGCCTTTAGAGGAAACAGTAGAGTGGTTGGAGGAGAATGGAGCCTCTATAGAAGTAGTAGCAATGAGCAAGCTGAACAGACACGAAGTAAATAGTGTGGAAAATGACGATTATAGGCTCTCCTTTATAAGGCAGCACAAGAGTTGGAAGATAGGTTCAGTAACTTAACGGAAACCATGATCCTACACAATAGGTAACCGGTCTTACCAGCTTGGAGGAAAGAAAGAGTGGAGTCCCTTGGTGGTATTGCTGCCGACACTAACAATAGCAGTTAATAGTTATGTGATCTATGGGTTAAATGGCTCTTTTCCTTCAATAGAAATGGCCGACAAAACTCTTACCACCCATTCTCAAATATTTAAGGCAAAAAAGATGATTTATTTAAACCCTGAAATACTTTCTCAATTCACATGATGTTATATTAGTAATTACTGAGGAGTAGGTGTTGGTCTAGTGGTCAAGAACATGGCTTTGTAAGTGGAAGATCCCCAGTTCGAATCCCGCGTATGGCTACCTTTTATTTTGTAGAAAAAATGGTTAATAGTAAAGTATGACCTTCCGCCTCCGTCCACGACACCTAATTGGTAGTTTCAGCCCTGCCTGAAATAATATTACTTGACTTTAATACTGTAAGTTCTGGATTTAAATTACTCTAAAATATTGTTAATATTGGAAGACTAGAAATTATTAGACCAGCATATTAATTACAATATTTTTCACCATTGAGTCACCATTGGCCCTGACGCCACATTCTCAGCTGGTCTCAGCTGATGTGTTGATCTATTTCTCTTAATGTTTAGGATGGTTCTAGTACTACTGATATACAATCTTAGTGTTAACTGGTTATAACATTCAGTATGGCTATCTTTCTTATCTCCAGGCCACAGATTACTTGAGACACAAAACAAATACAAAGAAGAACTATGTAGACGCAACACCAGCACAAAGAAGTCGGGCAAAAAAGAACAAAAAAACAAAAATGTTCAGTTTTATAACCGCTAAACATATTTATTTTAAAAAGAAGAATGATAAATGTTATAACACAACAATAACTCTTCTGTATCAGACCTTTCATAGTGTTGGTTTTGTACGTTAAAAGTTGTTGGTCGGTTGGGTTCCTCAGAGATTGTATCTTAAGTGACGCTGAGGGTTTTTACTGGGTGGAGGCCAACAGCACTTTGGTTTATCTTCGAGTCTACTGTTGCCCTAGCAACTAACAACATGAGTTTACAGATCGAACACGGACGCCTTCCAGTTTGTTCGCCAGTAGTCATTGGGGGCCCACAAAAGGGCCTGTGGGTATATCAGAGTACTCCAATATGTCTTGTCACGTCGTTAAATGTCATTAAATCAATGCCAAATAAATGCGTGTTGTTCAGTAGTGGCCGATGATGGCCAGAAGAATACCTACATTTGAGAAATGAAGGGTAGAAACGAGGCTGTACCATAGTTCACCTAACTTCACTCTCTAGGCAAGCTAATCTTCAAACTTTGCCCTACTTCTTACGTCTTTCCACCTTCCTAACAATTTTCTTTTTATTGCACTTTCTTTAGAATTTATGCAAATAATTTTTCTCCTTTACTTTTTTTCCTTAAAGGAGAGAAAATACTTTAAAAAACAAAATAAATTTTCTTTAAAAAAGAGAATTAAGACGCAAGATTTTAGAGGCAACCGGCATTTTTTTCAGTGCACTTTCTGCCTCCGGACGCGTTGCTTTGTTAAAGAGAGAGCTGTGAGAGGCTTCAAGGTTTAAAAGAATCTAAGGCCAGATAGCTGGACTTAAATCCCGATTTTTATTTTATAATAATCCTTGAATATTCGACGTAGTACTAATATTTTTCCTCATACAAGAGGTGGCGGTGCAAAGAGAGGCTCTCAGTAATTCCCTCTCGTAGGTAGTATTAAGTAAGGGAGAACTAGCTTTATCCTGTTCTCTTCAAATTGGTTCTAGCCATGCAAAATGGCTGTACGTAAAATACCCATAAAACCAAGAGAAAATGTATAAAACCACTTTTATGTATATCATCTCGCTGAAGCTTACAAACAGTGGTACAAAATAGAGAATTCTGTAGCGGCTCCTTAAATCCATACTAGGATTTAGTAGAAGATGCGATGGTGTTTGGTCTTCAAGATAACGAAAATAAGACCAAGAATTGGTGACAATGTAAACAGGAAGAAGATTTGGGGATTCTGCATACGACATCATGAAGTGCATAACTGTAGTGGGAATCGATGTTTTGCAGCCTCGTAAAGTATCTGCTTCGTCTTGACAAAGTTTGATTAAAAGTGATACAGAGAGCAGTTAATAACCTCCTGGCTAACCTGGCTTGCGAGCCAGAGGAGGCACCTTTGAAGGCACACTACATGCTGCACAATTTGAGTAAAGTGCATTATTTGATATATTAAGGAATAATTTTGATCCTTTACATGAAAAATATTGATCACTTAAATATGAGGTAGGAGGTTTCCAATTTTTTTGGTAATTAAACGCAACTCTCCCAAAATTACCAAATAATTATTAAACTTCTTGTTTTTAACAGATGTAAAATTATTTTTTAGCCATTTTGGGTATGTTTGAGAACATCTAAAGCTCTTAACATTTGATTTTTCTTAGAAAAATCACTCGGAAAACGACTTATTTCCCGATATTAAGAAAAATAGTAGCTTTACGGCCTTGGCAATATTTTTAGTAGAAAGGGGATGAAAAAATACATAAAAATGACCTATCGCGTGCTCTTCTTTCTCTTTGATAACAAGTTAAAAAATTGAAATATGATTAAAAACATCAGATTTTGAAATGGCCTAGCACCTTTAATTTTGAAGATATCGAATTGCGGTTTCCGGTTTCTTTCACAACTCTTTATACTCTTTAAAACTGTGTATATGAAAATGGGGGTCAACTGCGAAACCTTACTTTTGGACGCGTGTCTGCCGCGTACGCGATCAGGAATCTAAAATCAAGTCACATATTCTGAAACTAGAGGTGACGGGCAACAAATTTTTCCTCTTCCATTTTTTGCTCAGATTATCCGTTTAAGCATGAAATGCTTTTGAGCGTTGTATGCATTGGATATGAAGACTTAGATATCCGAAGGAGAAAAAGAGAAAACGTCGCAGGCTGGGCTACTTACAGAAGGCGAATCAGCAAAGATATCTTAGGAAAGCAAATAAAGGTTACTAGGGTAGCAGAAGAGCCTCGAGAAAGACTCAGGTTGCGGTGGTTGCAGGATCTGGAAGATGATTTGCAATAGATTGGGATTAGGCAGTGTCTGGCGACTCTCGCTGGACGGGTTTTCGGCCTGCAGAGCCGTGGAAAGGAAGAATGTAACGAGAGGGTCTAAAACGATCCTCACTGATACAGAGCAGGGCGCCAATGATTTAATGTATGCGCGACGACTTAATTTAAAACAAAATTAAAACTAGAAGTCTAGCTATTTTGGGACAGTAATTGGTAGGTCTGCTTTGACAGACTAAAAGTTGCGTGCTCGAACTACAGGTGTCGTTTATTTTCTATTTAAAATAATACCATTAATTGACAATACACAAGTCGTAATTCCATTTCAGGTAAACCATTGCACCAGACTTAAATATCAATATTTATCAGAAAGCGTGCCAATTGTTTGGTAAGAACCAATCTGGCCCATTTGCAATACGGAATTGTAATAATTAAAGATACCTAATAAGAATTAATCCATCATATATCACATCTGTAACCTTGAGCGTTTTAATTCTATGCATCATCAACATGAACATCTTGCTTCACGCAAGAGAAATCTACTCTTCACTGCACATCTTCTCTACTTTCCTGACTTCGCCTCAATTGTCTGGTCACGAAGCCAACGTTTAATATTATTTTTGTTGTTTCTACTTAATCAACTTGAAATTTTCCTTTCTCCGTGTAGCTAATGGGATACGGCCTTGATTCACTAAAGAGTAAACTGCGTTCTTTACAAAATTAGGGATCTTACTTTCTCCGCGGCCAGTGTTAGTTATTTTAAAGGCAGTATTTATTTGGGAATCCTACAGGATTAAAAAATAATAATTTTTAAAATTGAGGGTCAAAGTTACCTGTGACAGAACGCATTTGCAACACTGCGAGCTCTGCAATTGCAGCATGCGTTTGTGGTAAATTCTGTTATGAACACATACGACTTTCTATTATCGCTAGTTACGTAATAATATGTTCTTAAATTTAAGATTTGTACGGAAAGAGTCTCCCGGAACCACAAATTTGTTCAATATAGGGGCATTTCTGCTCAATTGATTTGGTTTTAATTTTGAAATTTTGTTGACTTATTTAAATCTCTATAAATATTATAGAAGTAATGTGGTTGTACAATTCCTCGTTCACTTTAAGGAAATGAAATACCTACTTCTCTTCCTGCGAAATGATTTAGCTGGGAGAATATTTAAAATAAATGCTATAAAATTTACGTTTACGCAATTAGTGCAAAAATTTTGAAGGAAATCGTTGAAGCTATACCACAAATTCAAAAAATGTTTCGACAAATTGACACATCGGGTTAGCTAATAGGTGGAGATTGCCTTAGATTCATTGTTGGTTGTAAGAAATAAGATCAGTGACATCGCCAATGACAGAAATGATATTGTATAATTTTGGGGTGCAAGAACGGTATATCTAAAATCATATTTAAGTAAGAAAGGTCGAATAAATTTTTAAAGAACTACATATGTAATGGGAAGGGCTATCTGGACTCACGTGTTAGCTGCCAATAAGATGGAGACCTAGGTCTAAGATTTCCCTGTTCTTTGATTCGGCTAATTTTTACGCGTATTCGCCAAGATTTTTGGAAAAATTGTGCTTACAAGCGATGTCTTTTCAGTTTATGCTCATGATTTTTTCCAGAGCATTAAAAATAATATCGTTAACGAAAATATTGTTTAAGGATTGTAGGTTTTTTTTGAAAAGTTAACGGAACTCTTAATCATTAATGTCTTTGTCGTTCGGTACTAAGTTGGAATTTATACAAAATGTTTGTACATTGATGTAAATAACATAATCGGATTAAACCCTTAATGTTTGGGCTGGTTTTTGCAATCCTCAGTAAGAGCTTCATCAACGGTGGGTTCACAGTGTGTTTTAAATAAACAAACCCAAACTGGGTTGTATTTATGGTCCAGCGGATAGGGAGTGCTGTCCCTTGTACAGGAGCTTTTGATCTTAGCTATTAGTAGGACTTGCAGCAACGCTTCCATTGATAAATGGTTCCATTCGTTTTCTTTCTAACATTTAACATTCAACTTACTAAGATTGCTTCTATATATTGTAGCTCACCTTTAAGAGCAAATTTACTTTCATTTGACTGGTATCCATCTAATTTTGGAAAATGTAAAATTTTATCCAAATCAAATCTCTGCGTTTATGTCCAACATTGTCTCTCTCGTATTATTTCGGATTTTGCCTTTTTGTTTTTGTTATCATTTCATTAATTTTGTGATATGTTTTCGTTTACACAAGATAATTAAATTTCCTAGCCCTTCATTTTGTGTTCTTTGTTTCAGGGATAAGAAGAAAATTAAAAACAAATAATATTCAACATCATTTAATTATAATTATATTTTGTTGACATGTTGAGTTGATCCTTGGCCGAATTCGTACAACACTTGCATTTATATCAGCATATGAACAAAATTAATCAAATGAGTTTAGTAGAATATTTACTTTAGTTAGGTAGGCTATAGCGGAAATGAATTTTCAATTTTATATTGGTAAAACGTTTCCTAACGAACTCCTCCGAATATTAGACTTATTTGTTTAATGGTATAAAATGCAGTTCATGAGAACATGCGCAAGTAAAATATTTATTTAGCAGAGAAATTTAAAAAATATTTTTCATTTTCTTGACTGAAATGGGAAAGGGATTATCTCAGTGGTTAGCGTATACAGGATTCCAACGCGGAGATCACATGTTTTGAATCCAGCTGATGGCATTTAGATTTTTCTATTCCTAGGAGCTTCTTACAGTCCCACTATTGTTTGAAATGGGAGAACACCGTCTCGAAGGCTGGCAGTTCACTGAAAAACGTGGAATTTAGTTTTTTAAAAAAATCCACATTGTGCGGAATTAAAATCAGACAATGACATGTATACCACGTCTAACGCAGGGCAAAACAATCAAAAGTTTACAACATCTCTTAATAGTCACTGCAAGCACTTTTGCTGCAATCCCTAGGGGCTCGAGATTACAGAGCACTCAGTGCTCATTCAAAATCTTGCACCGCTACACGAATGCATTGCCTAGATAACTAGGGACACAAGAGCTTTTACAAGGAAGAAAAGAGCTTTGAATTCTGTGCAAAATGAAATCAAGCTCGTACTGAGGTCTGAACCTCTATCTAAGGTAAAAAAAAGGTATTGCACAAGGGTTGAGAGCTTCTATTTGTGTGCCTGATTCCCAATCTCTAATGCGGAGACCAAACATGTACCAACCACTTATCATTTGGCTGACTCCCACCATCCCCCTCCGTATAAAATACTTGGCAGTTCTATTGGTAAGGTAAAGGAAACATCCCACCAAATAATATTCTTATTGTATTTTATTAAAATTTCGAGCTTTTATAGTTAATGGCAATTTTATATTTTTCAAACGAGTATACACGTCGAACGCACCGTCATAGAGATTTGGTTTGACGTGTATACACGTCAAATACGCTTAACAGGTTAAATTAAAAAAAACAAAATCGTGATGATAATGTATGAATTATGAATTATTCATAAGAAATGCAGACTTGCAATTTTGAGGTTAAAATAAACCATGTGAAAGTAGTGTAATTAAAATCGATGTGCAATGAGTCAGTATTAGCCCTAAAGATGACCTATCCTTAGGTTGGAAGCTTGGTAAAGGTGAATAAAGAAGACTGAAATTGACAATTACTTTTCAATCCATTCGGGATAATCTAATCGCTCTAAATGGTAATAAAATTCGACCAAATTGTTCGCCAAAATGAAAGTATTTCGATTGTGGTAATAAAACACTTCTCTCCAATAATTTCGATAATAAAGATGGATGTGATCAATCCACTTCGATGTTGATTTTTCTTAAATTCCACAACAAATAATTCTAATGCGTATTTTCAGGAGCATAAATTGAGCATGAATGCCTCTGGCAGGTTATCAACTTAATCAAAACCCATTATTATTTTCAAAATTTATCCTCGAATGTATGATCCAAAGGAATCGATCGATATCCATTTCTTTGAGTAGTCGTGAACGAAACCAGCTGCCACTGAACTTGCTTCTCCAGTCACAAAGACCCGTCCTTGAGTTTGCATAAGGAGCCATACGTGCTCAGCTTTCTCTAATGAGCGCCTAATTGGCGTTTCAAAATAGCTTAAATACATGAATGATTCTTGCATGCTAATCGTTCACTTACTGACGATGTTCATTCAATTTAACGTATCTTCTTTTTTGAAGTAATTTTATAAGATTATGTAAAGTAGATGGGTACTTTACATTATTTATAAGGTAATTGGCTCTTACAGTATTTAGTATCAATTATTTTATTAAATATTAATTTTTTAAATTCTTAGTCAAGGGAGATTGCACTTTTTTTGTTAAGCATTCCGATTTTTACCAAATTTTAGTGTTTACATGTACTACCGCCCGTAAGTCCTTTGTTTTTTTTTTCGAAAACAGTTTTGGTATTTACGAAATACCAATAAATTGAAACATAGCAAAAAGATGAAGTTGATATTTCGATTTAGTCCCACCAAGAAACCTGATTAACTTAGTGATCACAATTTCTCTACCAAAATAACCAACTCAATAAGGATTTGGTGAATACCAAACTTTTTTCACACGTGAAGTCAAAAGATATTTTAAAATTGAAAATTTGTTAGTTTATTTACAATTTATTTACAAAGAAACTACAAAGTATTTATAGGAGTACCAATAAAGTAATTCTAGCTCCTACACAGTTTTAGAATTAACACACAACACAATCTAAAAAGGAAGTAGAATTTTGATTAGAGGGAAAAATTGCATAAAAACCTCTACAATGTAAAATAAATTGCTAAAGCGTAAATTAAACTATATACTGAGTATATGCTTAACTCTTTTAGGTTTATATTTCACGATAATATCATAAGTTCCTGTCTGGCTGTAAAGAGTTATTATGTCACTGTCTTGCAGTTTAGTAAAAAATCTGTGTATGCTATATCTAATTATGTCTTTAATGTAAGTAGAGTCGGTATTTTTGTGGAGCGTCTCGATGTAAGTGTACCTGGGTGAGTCGGAGGCCAGTCTTAAGAATTTGTTCTGTACGATTTGGAGCTTTTTTTAAGTTGGTATTACAGGTTAGGTTCCATGCAGGGCAGGCATATAGCAACATTGGCCTTACAAAGATATTTTATAAAATTTAATTATTAATTTGAAAAAAAAAAAAAGCAAAAGTAAAAGAAGCAACAGCTGGCTCGTTTGCCCCTGCAACAAGAAAAATCAGATTGCTGGACATGGGACATGAGTGGAGTTATCCATTGGTGGCTCTTCTATGAGTCAATTATTGAACCTCACAGCCAAGTAAATCGCAGGGTAGGCGCCGTTTTAATCGGCGTTTCGGAGTTGTCCAGGAAGAATAAAAGATGAAAGCTGGTCAATGAGAGGGTCCAGGATGTGCGGATTGACGAGAGTAACACTTCTTGTATCGGGCGAAGGTTAGATCTTGACTGGAAGGTACCTTTAGGTTAGAGTGAATGGTTCTGTTATAGACGCAGTCTGGAGCGTGATTAGTACTTAGTTGTTTAATGCCAATTTGGATCGTCTGGTGAGTAGTCTTGCCAGTAGTTAGTAACGTTTTCTTTAGTTGAGGTCTTCCAAGTCGTGTATGTGGATTCCATTCTAAAAGTTCGTCCTTGTATAGTCTGAGGCACAGTATAGTGCAAGGAAGTATAGTCTGGTTGTAGCAAACTGGAGGACAGATGGCTCGCCTAAGAAATTATTAAATTTAAAAATTAAAAATAGGGAGAATAATAAAGAAAAAAAAAAAATAAGAAAAGGGAAATGAAGAATTTAGAGGAAGGTAATTAATAAGTCTACTAAAATACTTATTAAACTTTGTTTTTTTACAATAAGTAGGAACTTTTAATAGAATTTTAAAGTTAAGTTTTGAGATTTTTTAATAAATTTTTCCCTTTATATTTTTTAATATTTAAACTTTAAATAAATTGATACATATTAATTTCATTGGTCCTCGTTGAAGAGGAATTTATTAAATTTCTGAATTAGTATCTCCTGAAATAGAACAAAATATTTTAGAACAGATTAATGCTAAAGGATGTCCAACCTTGTAAACTCAAAACACTAAATAGTACTCGAAACGGATACGCGAATTCAAGAATTTCGAGGAAATATGCAATTCATTCACTTACTTGCAGACCAATAGAAAATTTAAAAAAAAAAAAATCGGCAAGATGAAATTTTCCATTTCCTATAAATTTAATAGTAACAAAAAAATTTCCTTCTTGGGAAAACATAAAAGTTTAGCATGTTGGCAAGTTCATGCAAGTTATTTTCATTGATCATGGTAAGACCTGGCAAGCTCAGGCCAGAACTTGTCATGCAGCCGGCCCCGCCTTTCGCTACTATTTAATCAAGGAGCACCTCCAGCCATTACGCTGTTTCGAGCTATAACTTGTATACACTTGGACGCAAAATTTAATTACAAACTGTTTCTTAATTTTTTTTTTTACGCATATTTAATTAAAAACAAGCAAATTTTTGTTAAAACCAACCATACAAATGTTGAAGACAAGTTAGTGTTTCGGTTAATAGGAATAAAATATTCAATTTTTATTATATTAAAAAAAAAATCCTTGCAGCTTCATTTTAATTCCAATAAATCATTTTCATAGCTATAATAAATGAGAAGACGATTGGTTCAAGCTGGAATTCTTTTTAGGAAATAATTACGAAGGATAATTTATAATAAGACCGGAAATACAGCCATTCGAAATATGAAGGAAGTGTACAACTCTCAAAATTTATCACCATATATCTCCTTTAAAAGTACAGCTAGCAAGCTGGAATTTTGCACAAATGTAGAGGTAGTTAAGTACTGTAATTGTGCATATTCGCGCAGGATTTACTCTAATAAGACCGGAAATACAGCCATTCGAAATATGAAGGAAGTGTAAAACTCTCGAAACTTTAACACCTTATATCTCCTTTAAAAGTACAGCTAGCAAGCTGGAATTTTGCACAAATGTAGAGGTAGTTAAGTACTGTAATTGTGCATATTAGCGCAGGATTTACTCTAATAAGACCGGAAATACAGCCATTCGAAATATGAAGGAAGTGTAAAACTCTCAAACTTTAACACCTTATATCTCCTTTAAAATTGCATCTAAAAAGCTGGTATTGTGCACAAATGTAGAGGTAGATGGGTACTGTAATTGTACATATTACGAATTCTCAGTTTTTTCGTCAGATTCTGCTGCTATTACTTTTGTCTGAGCGATTAACCTGTCTTGAATATTTTTGCATCTTTGCTTTTCAATTTCTTACCAAGCGGTTTCTGGAGTCTGTTAATCTCAGCGACAAAGTGTTGTGCAATCTATTTTAAATCATTTACTAAAATTCTATTTGAAATGCATCCAGAATTTGATTGTAGAATTATTTGCGACGTGTAGAGTTGTAAAATTAGCGGTGGACATAGTTTATAGTGCAGACAGAGGAAATATCACTATGAGGGCCAAAAATAATTGACAGGGTGGAGACGTTGCTCTCGAGAGTCGGCTTTCTTCGCCGCTATATTACTGTAGATGGTCGTTGATATTATTTATTACGTTAGCCCTGGTGATAAAAAGGCTGGTCGTTACGTACACCTTGACTAATGCTTCTATCACGTGAGGTGCTAACACCACCAATTGCTTTTTCCACAAGTCTAACTTTTTCTCTTCATGTATACGCCATTTCATGAACACTTCTGGACAACTTTCTTACTTATTTACCATTTACAGTTTCCGCTAGCGACTTTGCGCCTGACCACAGCTATGACAAAACTGTTTCTACTTTCCCTACCTGGCCATTCAATTTATTCATTCCCCACCTCCATAAACACTATTATTATATAAGACACACTTTGTTAAACAAGGGCATTTAGTCTTTTCTGGTGTCACTAAACAGCACTCTCAATAAAGACTAAATAACTGGAAATTACGATCGATCCACTTGAAATTGATTGATTTAAAATATCTATTTTTGTGGCCATTATTATGCTAAATTCAATGAAAGAAGTTGAAATTTTACTAAAAATACAATTTTGGGCCAAAATTCCAAATTCAAAGGAAAATCTGGTTTAGGATAGCGTAATATTAGAGTTGTTTGTAGTTTTGTTTTTTTCATAAAAGTGGTTTGGTTGTTTATTTAAGTTAGTATTCCACTCAAATTAGGCGGCCTTCTAAAATTTAGTAAAATTCGAAAATTTAAGGAAAAATTCTAATTAAAACTTTGGGATTTGTAATAAAGTAAAGGTCGTGAGAATGTTTGCATTCTAAATTTTTGTAATTTTTGGTGGCGATTAACCTAGTTGATGTCCGAAACGTTAGGGCTGATATAATTTCAATAATTTGTAAGACGGTTTAATTCCTCTGACAAGTAACATGTCGGCCATTTATTCCAAATGAGATTAAGTGAGATTAATCTTATCCAGCAGCTAACCAGCTTAAAATTGAGTCTCTCGTGATAACATCACCGCTTAGAGATATTCTCTATTTCTGCTTTAATATTCGACAAGTGGTCGAAAATATTCGATAAATTGAGGTAAATATTATTTACTGTTCATATAATAAATAGTGTTCTTAAAGATGAAATTGAATCATTTAAAGAGATCTTTGAGCACTGCTTACCCAAGTGGAAGGCCTAGTACTATTATTTGAGTGAGCTGTTCACTGCAAAAATCGATTAACTCTACTTTATGAAATATTTTAAATTTAAGTATCCAAAGCACTCGGTTCAGTCATGGCTTTTTATATTTATAATAAATTTCCCAAATAATAAAGATTAACACCATTAAAAGGCAAAATTTGTTTGGCTATTGTTATAATAAATAATTTATTTCAGAAGCCATTTTGATTAACTTAGTGCTCTAATGTAAATCGTTGCAATAATTCAACTTAAATTCAGTAGCATGCGCTGAATGATAAATACGGTAAATTTATTTGAATTTATATTATAAGCTGAATTATAAAAAACCATGCACATTATTTCATCGCATTTCTCCATTTTTTGTTTTGCTCTATGGGGATAATCGAGTTGTGCAATGAACGGGCTCATTTGTCGCAGTTTTTTTTTAGCAGAAAAGTGATTCCTACACTCAAGCACAGGATTACTAGTGTTCAACCAATTGATTATAACTAAGAAGTATTTACTGGGCGTGGTCTTAAGCTGCAGAACCACAGAATAAAAGGACTGTTTATATATTCGTGCAAAACATGCATCTATAATCGCACCATATTTGGGGAAAAATTGATCATTTATTGCCCAATAATTGATTGAGAAAGTTGAGTGTTCAGACCGCATACATCCTTTCTCATCTGATGCAATACTGTGTCTCAATGAAGGAGAAGAGAAATTTAGACTAAGAAATCATTGGCGCTTTAATTGTAGATGAACCATTTGTACAAAAATAGTTGTTATACAGTGGATCCATAATTTACCCTCGAAGCAATGCTGTACTCAAGAAAGAAATACCAAATAATAGCAAA
This sequence comes from Rhodnius prolixus, assembly GCF_049639745.1. NCBI lineage: Eukaryota > Metazoa > Arthropoda > Insecta > Hemiptera > Reduviidae > Rhodnius > Rhodnius prolixus. The sequence continues at coordinate 26,899,253 of NW_027411615.1, forward strand.
TACCATTTGGAATTTCATGTTGTAGCAGCTTACAAATGGCGTGTTTAAGGATGTTACGATTTGGTAGAAGATATCAAATATTATGATCTGAATTATTACAGATAACTGTCACTACTAAGTAGTAGTATTGTCAACAGGGGCTTTTCAAATCATTGTTACACTCAAATCATCCCATATATCACAAAGCAGAATACAATGTATTATTGACTTCTGTGCAGAACGGTGACAATACAATCAACAGTCGGCGGAAATCGAACGCTTTATCAACTTCTGGAAGTTAGCAAACATCTCATACTAATCAATGATAAGATTGAATGAAGTTTGGTTAACACCGGACACGTCATAGTTCAACTTAAAGTAGCACTTTTACATTTATTTAATGAAATTTTTGGGGAATTCCTTAGTACGAGAGTTTGGTATCTCTTACTCCGTGCAAGTGTAAGTACTGTAAGTATTGTGGAATGATGGAATTTGAGATTTCAGCAGTTAGCTGAACCCAGTCCAGATATTTTCGAATTGCAGTTTAGATTCATAAGATTTCTCTCAAAAAATCAACAACAAAATGGGGCTTCCAAACTATTTTTGGGGTGAGAACGTTGTGACGAACTACCGTCATTGACCTCAGACTGTTTGAGATGTGAAAAGATCACGTCCAACGTGAATTTTGATTTTTTTTGTCAAGACCAAAATCAATTTTCTGTATCTGGTAATCCAGGATATCAGCTTCTTTATAAACAAATTAATATTTTGTCAAACATAATTATTGTAATAGTGGGAACTGAATATTAAGATGCATTCATATTTTATCATTTCTATCTTCCTAATACGAGCAAATATTACAGTCAAATTTCAAGAAAATGCTTTTAAGGTCTATGATGTACTTACGACGGAATATTTGAAAAATTAAAAAGTCTAAAGCAAGATTAATCTTGGTAATTCAAAATCGATTTTTTTTCAGTTTCGATTAATATAAAGGCACATACAAAAATTTTATATATTTATTATGATCGATACATATTTATTCCCAAAACTAGCTCATTTCTTTCAAGTCTCTTTTCATTGTCAAGTCCATCAATGTCATTTAAAAATTTTTACCGAGAAATCTGTTCTCTTAGGGGTTTGGGCTGCAAGCTGCACTCTAAAAGAGACCCAACTGGACAATCTACTGTTCTGCATCTAAAAAATATCTAGAAATATTAAAAAGCCGTGCTAAAATTTTAGATTTGTAAATTGTCTTCCAGCTACAGCAACATATTTTCAGATCTTCTTCAATAGTACGAGGGTTGGCTGAAAAGTACTGCTCACAAGCTTGCCGAGCGCGAACGAAGAGCTTCAAAAAGCGCGCGAGGTGGCATTTGGAAGTCACATTTCCCCTTATTACGTATTCGCAGTTTGAACTCGCTGCGTTCAGCCAGTGTATTTTTAGACGTCGAAGTGTGGACACGTGTACTGGTGCTATGTCACTGCGAGATAAACAGCGTGCTGTTATCGACTTTCTTTTGAATATTGTGACAGGGAACGAATCATGGGTCCATCATTACGATCCAGAAGAGAAAAGGCAGAGCACTGAATATCGACATGCGTCTTCTACTCGGCCGAAAAAGTTCAAAGCACAATCGTCCGCAAATAAAATTCTTCTGACTGTGTTTTGGGATGCACATCAAGTTTATGTGACCGATTTTCTGGAACCAAGGGCAACGGTAAATACTTCTCGGTACGTACAGACTCTAAGAAACCTCCGATGTTGAGATTGTCGTGTTAGAGGCAGCTTGGCACCAGTAATCTTGCAACATGACAACGCTCGCCCTCTGGAAAAGCTGAAGTTTCAACCAATTCCACACCCTCCTAATTCCCCGGATCTTGCCTCCCGCGATTTTTATTTGTTTACTCTACTCAAGAGAGACCTCAAGGGTAATCACTACTCCTCAGACGATGAGGTGAAGGCAGCTGTCAAGTCCTGGATTCAAGAAAAGTCAAAAGAATTCTTCAGTGACGGAATGAAAAGACTTGTTTCACGTTGGGAGAAATGTATTAGCGTTAATGGTGACTACATTGAAAAGTAATACATAATTGTGAAGCTTAAGAATTACACTTTAATATACTTTCTGTCCGAACTTGATAACACTTTTCTTTCCCCCTCTCATTACTTTTCAGCCAACCCTTGTATGTGTTTCCGGTATAATTTTTAATTTCTTAAGACTGACTGGATTATAATACTACTACCTCAAATTAGTAGTGAACTTCCTGAGTATATACAGGTCTAATATCTCAAGCAAACTTGCGGATATCACAGCCTAACAACTTGCTTTGGACGTGCCAATTAAGCGAGTTCAAGATCTATGAGTTAGTTGGTACATGCTTACCTTGTACTTAGGTTTAGCGTCTCTCCACCATACAAACTACTCTAGCTTCTCCTCCTCAATAACTTCAGTTACTTCTGTTTAAATATTGCAGAACATCGATCTGCCCAAAAGGAGCCTTACATTGTTCGTAACTACAATATTTTAATATTTGAAGGTTAATTTATTTTGGTATAAAACAATAATGGAGAACAAACAAGTGTTCAATATTGGACAGCATATAGGCCATCTTTATGATAATCAATATCTATAAATATTTATTATGCACTTCCGACGGAAGTATGACCTAAGTAAATCAATAACAGCAGAACATTTCCCATAGTAATTATTTGCTTTAAGTGTTGTTGACTTAGTGATATCTTACCAGTTTAACATTTCATTTTTTTACCACTTTTTTATAATTGTATCCATTGATTTTCTATTTTTTAACCTGTTCTATAAAATAAAGTAAGTAAAATTGATAACTTCAAAAAGTTTGGCTGAACAACTTGCACGGTCCAATCACAAATATCGGGTTATTTCTTTTGTGTTACTGAACTCCCATCAAGGGATTTCAGTACCTATTACCCTTTTAGGGAAGTCAAAAATAGTGTCAGCATTCTAAAATCGACTTTTAAAGACCTAAGATGTATAATATAAGAGGTTATCTACAGTTGTTCTGGTGCAGTAAACTCCCCGAAATGTAACCATTAAGCTGCAACATTTCGGCATCACTGTAGCGATTAGCCACTTTAATGGCTGTCCAGATTAAAAACTACCAAATTGGCTAAGCTGTCGGCATCTGATATTACTCATTGATTGCTAAGCTTTAATTAGTATTATTATTTCGCCCAATTCTTTTTTAAATTTCAAGGCAATTAGTGAGTATTATTCAGCCATCTCCGCCTGCAACATCTAATTAGGTAGTGGGATCTAAAGCTGCCTGAAAAAAAAAATAAGCACAACTTTATTATGTAGTAACTATCTGTAGCAATAGAAAAGCGAGATTGGGGTTGAATTGAACTGAAACTTACTTCTCTTTCAAGTGAAGTGTGAAACAATTCGATCCAATATCACCAGCACCACTGTTCAATTGTGTATTGGAAGTGACTTATCTCTAACACACTTACTTTAACCGTAGACAAACTGACTAAATACGGCTCTAAATGTAAATTCAAAATAAGACTAACGCCATATTCTTTCCTCAAAGTACATTCTCTTTCTGCAGTCAGACATGTTTGACACAACAGTATTCTGATCCCACTGACCAACCCACGTCAAGTACCTTGATTTAACTTTGGTCAACAAACACGTTCAGGACAAAGTGAATTCCTAGTTAAGTGACCACTTTTCCCTTTACTCTTACAAGACGAACTCCTCCTGAAGTGATCATCAGGGCCGATGTTACTTTACGCCTGCTCCACCAGGAGCCTGAGCTATATTAATAAAATCAAGAGACTACTAACACAGTACAATTTCCTCTTACTAGCAACTGTGGACTCTCCTCGAATTACTTAGAATCGACTCTCTCCATGAAATATCTTTCATAATCCCAGGACAACCCTTTGACCAAAAACCTCCTGCTGAAATTCCTCTCCACTATTGATTGTCATTCTAACCCACTCTTCCTCAAAATAGCCAACCACGAACTTTCTACTCCCTAAAGACATTTCAAGTATTAAACCTAATTTTCCCCTTATAGCTGCAGGTTTTTCTGTTGTTTTATTTCCCCTGCAATATCCTTTTGGTTTGTAATATACATACTGAAACTGTCCGGTAGGCAGGGCCGGATTTTCCTATAGGCTAACTAGGCTTCAGCCTAGGGCCTCAAGATCAAGAGGGGCCTTTCAAATTGTTAGCAAAATTAAAATTGCACTATTCTAAAAGCAGTACCAATAACAACATGTTTCATTTAACATATTGATATATAACAGAGTAGTGATGTATTTTGTTATCTCTCATGTAATTCACAAACTTAAAAATGGGAGGTGAAAGGGCCTCATAAGTGGAATAGCCTAGGGCCTCTTTTCTCCTAAATCCGGCCCTGTCCGGTAGGACAGTTGTATAAGGGTTGATCGTCAAAAACTGCACGAAAAAGCGTAACGTTGAAAAACATTTTGCAATAAAGTTTTGTATCCATCTATTGGAAGAAGTCTTCAGAAATTTTGGAATGAAATTAGTATCAATGAAGTATTTCTGAACAACCTCAGTTTTGCTGACGTCATTGTTATTGCGCATGCATCCATCAATGATAGTTATGTTTACCAACAATGCAGCAAAACCAGTTGAAGTAGATAGCAATCAGCTCAGCTAGAATCAACGAATTGCCTCTCGTTATCTGGTTAAACGGGCAACTCTGATATAGAAGTTAAATGGAGGCTTATTGTGTTGAATTGGGCTGAAATAAAAACTTAATTTTGAAGCAGAATAATCGTTTTAATTAATTCAATATAATTAAAACTAATTAAAAATAGCACTATTTTAATTACAGAAGTATGTTCTTTGAAACTGTTTACTAATCTTCTTCAGGTGTTTATTTTTGTAAAAAAAAAAAAAATTATTTCAATTACAGTAAATGCGAGGTAATTGGCAATTCTTTTTTAGATTTCTCTAATGTATTCTTATTTACAATTTAGATTTATTTGTCCGAAGTTTTCCTTAAAAACTGTTCCCTTGTAAAAAAAAAAACACTAATCTCCTTTATTAATAAGAATAACACATCAAAAGGTTAAAGTTCATTTAGTTTAATTACAAGCCGGCCATGTAAAGCTCATTGGAATATCCTAATTGAATCTAATCGGCCATTATCTTAGCAGAGAACATTGTGAGATAGACATCAGCCGAGCTGCTCTCCATTGTTCGCTTTGCCAAGATAATATACCACAATAACTTTCCTTTAGTGTAGCCAAACGATTCTCTTCTCTCTAACTGGTCCTCTCAATATGTAACAATAAATTAATATTTAAAAGGAAATTATTTTTACATTTTTAGAAAATTATTAATTTGTAATCAACATGATTGCTTTATCTTTATTGCTTCCACTTTTTGGACTACAATGTTGAAGTCATCTTTAGAACTTAAAAAGAAAAATTTATTCTACCCGTAATTATAGTTGACTGAAAATTATTTTATGTAATTTTAGCCGCTACAAGTTTAGATCTCTGGCCGAACCTACCTACTCGAGACATCTAGGTTTTTTGGAAAAAAATAATTATTTCAACTATTATTATTGCTGTTAAATAGATCACATCTTCATCTCCTACCCTGCATTTTATAGTGTTCGTCAAATATGATAGATCCGGTGAGTAAGTCGACAATGTCCTGTTAAAATATACGTCATGTTGCGAAATTTACCTTCACCCTTCCTAGTTAGGATTCGAACCACTGAGCTAATAAATTCCTTAAACTATTAAATTTTATTACTAATGTTTATATATATTTATATACACGGTGAACCAGTAAGTATTGTCCATAGGCCTACTGTGTGTAGTACATCTAAAGTGGAGTTCAATGACGTATTGGCCAACTTCATATTTTCCTCTGTTCTTGAGTGACGTCACTTTAAAGTTTTTTTCTAAAATCATTACTTTTTTCCAATAAAAATGTTATTACTCAGAAAGTTTTAGTCCGAATTCGATTCTGATGACACGGTTAGAAAGACAACGTGTTCAAACAAACGTAATTTCTCATAAGAAGATAAAAGGAATCCTGGAAAATAAACAGGGCCTATTTCTAGGTACAAAACTTAAGCGACATCGCTCTTTCACCATCTGCTTTTTGCCCTAGCTACCACTCTCAGACAATACATTTTTGCTTGATCACGTAAATACGTTTAAATATATAGATATATTTTATTCAGCGAGTTCGAAAGTTTGTTTTTTTATAATTCCTCTTAGGCGCCACGATAGCCGAGCGGTTAGAGGCGAGACCTGTAAAGCTAATATGTGTTGTGGTACTGGGTTCGATTCTCGGTCTTGGCCTTGTATTTTATTTATTGATTATTTCGAGAAATTTACAGTGAAATATGTTAGCTAGTCGCCTCCGTCCACGACACCTAATTGGTAGTTGGACGTAAAGCCCCGCCTGAAAAAATAGGCGATTATTATAATTCCACTTCAGATTTCATTAGCTTTTACTTGAACGGTCACAACAAAATCGTTGCTAGCAAAAGATATAACGCGATCTTTGTTAAACTGACAAATGACGATCAAATAAATTGGAAAAATCATTACTTTTTTATTTATTTTCCCCGATCAATAGAAATAGTAATGCTTGAATTTTACAATTTTGATCAATCGTCTACAGGGTGAACCAGTTAGTATTGTCCATAGGCCTACTGTGTGTAGTACATCTAAAGTGGAGTTCAATGACGTATTGGCCAACTACATATTTTCCTTTGTTCTTGAGTGACGACACTTAAATTTTTTTTTCTAAAATCATTTCTTTTTTGCAATAAAAATGTTAATACTCAGAAAGTTTTAGTCCAAATTCGATTCTGATGACACGGTTAGAAAGACAGATAAATTTTCTAAAAATTAATGCCATTTCGAAGCATAAGTTATTCTCCAAACAGCCTCAATCTTCCTCCCGAATACTGGGAAAAAGTAAAAGTAATCGAAATTTTTGAAGAAAACTCATTAGGCCCTTACGTGATCATTATCAGACCTAGGTGCTGGCACTTTTTATAAAAGTTTCCTTGTTTAATGGGCTTTCAAACGGTATATCATTTTGCAGGATTCCTTTTATCTTCGTATGAGAAATTACGTTTGTTTTGCAAGAAAACGGGTTCACGAGCACTCAACAGTGTTAGTTTATCAAGTAGTTTAATTCATTGTAAACAAAATTAGATAGATGGGCCAATAGTTTCTCAAATATTTCAGAGTTTAGAATTATTTTTTTAAAAATGTTTTATTTATTTTTATTTTTAAGTGCAATTTGTAACCTTTGACTTCCTTATTTTAAGGCAATCTACTTTAAAATTTACTATTAGCAGTAAATGAAAGTTACGTTTCTTCAATTTGATTGCCGCTTTTTTCGTTATTCACAATCAATAAATATTCGCTAATACAAATACCTTGACACTTCTAGACTCACTTTTTATTTGTGTTCACTGTTTAATCGTCAAGATAACTCCCCAAGCTTTTAAAGCTTTCACCGGTTTGAATACTTAAGATCCATTGATTTGCACTTTAACAGTTCGCTTAGGATTTTTTTTTTTTTAAGTTGAAAGCCGCCATTCTTTATGCAAGAACTCCTCAAGAGTAAAACATTATAAACAATTCTTCATGTCCTTTCTCTTTAAAGGATTTTTTTTTTTAACTAGCTGAGATTGTAAGGGATAGATTTAGGGAGATTTTGGGGAATTGAAACTCGATCATTTTGCCTTGCTAATCTGGCTTGGAATACTTGCTTAATAGACGTACAGATCTGAAAAAAAAAGGCGTCTAAATTAAAAAAAAAGATACAATAAACATGCATCAGTTATTTTTCAGAAATGATTCTTTTAATCTATTTCGATTTTCCATTCATTTTCAGAGACTGTTTATCGAATTCTGCAAAATGTTTGAATCTGCATTTGTAAAATTCCATCGTATCGCTAAAACAAGTGACATTATATTAGGGAATAGATAATAAAATAAATTATTTTCAGGCAGAGAGCCCACAAAATCAATAAAATATACTGACGCTGATTTATTTTTAGAAAAATTAATTAAAAGGAAGAACAAATCGTTATAATAATATTTCAGAATCAGAGAGCACTGCTATAAAATATATATTAATTAGATGTTTTCGTGACAACTTTAAAGCTCATTAACTTTAAATTACCTTTGGCATTCAAGTACAAGGAGTAAAGATAGAAGTAATAATTAATTATTTTATGTCGTGAATAATGATAATGCTTTTCATTTAAAAAAAAAAATGTTATTACGTTTCAGCTCCGTCGTCTCGACCGACCCATCGATATCGACTTCGCATTAATTGGCACGTGCCAATAACCGAAATCTCAATGAAAAGCATTTGTAAAATGCTGTTCCAGCAGAGGCTAAGGGATGTACGTTCCCCTTTCAGCGAATATCGTTTCAACTTAAAAAAGCCGTGCTTAGGCCGTGGGCTACCTAGTAACCGCTCGGAACTGCTGCGCTAGTATCTCCAAGTTAAAGAGATTGCCAAATGCTAGAAGATCAACGACCTGCCTAGAGGTACCACCAAAATTTACGTACCTAGAATAGAAACTAAATTTTGCGAACTCGTGGCTCCACTCATTAACGCCAATGAAGGAAGGAATTTGGGCATTTAATTTAATTTGTGAATAGAGGTAAAATATAATTAAATTTGAGCACCGTTTTAGAAGAAGAAGAATTTGAGAACTCTCTTGGCTGGGGTATCGTAATTAATTAATAAATTAATTTCTCTTTAAATTATTTCGTTATTTCACACATCCTGCTTTTGAGATCTTCCTGTTTTAGATCGAGAATCAATTTTTGTTTTCTCAATTCTCTTATCAGCTGCTGCGAGTTACTTTCATAATTCTTAGTTGGTTACATTAAATCAAGATTGATAAAAAAAATCCTGATTAGGGTCAGAAAATGGGCACCAATATACTTCAACAAAATCGGGATTCCATCGGGATGACTGGAGAAAAAAAAAAAAAATATATTAAGAGTAAACGAAGATAGGAAATATCCATTAAACCAACTAAATTAGAAAAACGTAAAAAAAGAAAAAAGTGTGAAAAGAATAGAAAATGGAGTAAGTCGCGCATTAATTGTAACTACTGCTTTAAATTATCTGCAATGGTGGATATTGTTCTTGCTTTTGGTCTGAAATTGACACTTTTAAAAATAGAAAATTCATTGCAAAAGAATTAATTTAATTTAAGACCTCAATTAATTTAGTAATGTTGGAGATAAGTTTAAAAATCTAGAATGTGAGTTATTTGTTTTCTTGAAATACGTACTTTCTATCGGGTTTCTTGCCTTGAAAGTGGTTGAACCAGCACGTTTTCGTTAAATATTTAACCTGTTACACTTCCGGTAGAAATAGGGTAATGTTTAATGAATTCGCATTTAAGAAAATGTTATTTTTAAGCTAAAACAACGTTGTCGGAATTGGTACTTACATTATTTATGCGAATATTACGAGTACATTAAGGTGATGCACCATTACTGATAGTTTCTTCTGTTAATTCCCCAGTAACTTTTGCACCTGCAGATATCAATTTCCATAGCTTCTCCAATAGCCTAATAGCTTTGAGAGCAAATTAAGAATCTTGTGTCCTCTCTATTCATTGTTGTAAGTCGGATAAACGTTCATATTATGCTTTCAGGATAGTGATACAAATGGTTTGGTGAATGTTCGTTATCAACTTCATATAAATGTCGGCTCTTATTAGATTTTATTGTGCGCATGCTTAGAAACATTAGTATGATCCCTAAGCATTCGCAAATTTGGCTAATCTGCAAGCCCAGAAGGCCAAAAAAAAAAAAAGCATTCGCAAATTAGCACGAATCTCATCCACAGTGTGGTATAAATACGAGTACATATATTTCGATGATCTTCGATAATTTATTTCTTTCCGGCAAAATTATTCGGTAGTCTTTAATTAGAGAAGCAAATTATCGAAAAGATTTAACCTTAAAATCCGGTCTCTATCAAACTCTCTAATTTACAAGTTACGATTTGGCTGAATCTCGCTAATTGCACTCTTTATCTCACTCTAAATCTAAAATTCCCAATACTAGGAAACTATTTATAAAATCTGCATTAATTCGTTTATTTTCACTACCAATTCCTATTTCAAAGATATCGCCACCAGTTCGCATTGGCAGACACACTCTTATAAAATCAGGGGTCATCGATTATTGAAGGAAACAATGCAACATACTTGGCTACAATTTTTGTACCAAAGTTATGGTAATGGATTCATAAATCTAATAAGGAGTCCTTAGATATGCTGGTTGGCTGAAGAAGAAGAGAGATGTCGAGCACCAGTCTGAAAAGGGAAAGTGAAAAGCGATGAACATGTTGAAAGGTTGGGTTCTCAAAAAAAAGGTCCAAGAAAATAATGAGCACGATATTTCTTTACTGCTGAGATAAAAAAGACCACCCTTGACCAGATGAAAGGTAGTTCTTAAGTTGGGATGCTCTCTGTACTACTTGGATTCAGATCAAAGAACTGACAAGTTGCAAAATGATGGCCATACTCATTGGTGAGATGATGAAGGTAGGGCAGATGCTCATCCAAAACACCCGATGATTGCTTGCTATAAAGGCTTCTGAGGAGATGCAATGCAAATATGTAATAATTGAGGCCTTTTTCTCCATGAAAACTGCACCAGACACTTTCTGGGTCAAGCAATTCTTCGCCTCATTGCCAGATTTACACAAATCCCAGGGTATCCAGATATGAGAAAGAGCTTATTTTTGCTACCAATTCTCTTCAGTTTTTTAAAAAAATAAGCTTTAGAGGACTTATGGCCGCCTGAAAATGACAATCTTGGAATTAATTAAAACCAGCCTATCTAGGCTAGCCGAAATGTCAAACTCGGTTCAGTAAACCCCGTTACTCTGGCTCAAGCTGGTAACTTTACCTAAACCTACTGTATTGCAAGACAAATTGTTGGTCGAATTTTTAAAGTGTAGTAGCGCAAATTATTGTATACAGGAAATAGAAATGCTGATGGTCACAATGGATTTTGATTAAGAATAATTCCATTTCTATAATTTAAAACTCTTCGCAAATGGTAAAATTTTTGATGAATAAGCGAAATAGTACATTTTATCTAACGAAGGCTTTTGGGTGGAGCTGTTAACTTTGCAACATTAAAATAAAAATAAAAATAAAGTGACTAGAGGTTCTACTCAGTCAAAAATAGTTAGTTAAGTTTGAGGACTTTGACTGTGTGAATTAGATGGATAGAAGGACAGTGTACATAGTACCCTTATAATTATATTTGTTATTACAACAAGGTCGACACCACATAGACAGCATGGGAGGAAATTAACAAGAGTCCTGGTTACCCTTAACAACCCTACTGGTACGAGATCCCGTTAACTGCACTGCTGTTATAATTTAATCTAGATTTTCACTTGCTTGATTTTACAGTCCGTTCCAGTAATTGGAATATTTTCTACTAATTGGTCCTTATTTTCTATTGGTTGGATTTTCTTCTAATAATAAGCTGTTGATTGTTTAATAAGCAGCAATCAGTACAATCAATTGATTGAGTAGAGGATGAAAAGGTTCTTCACTGTGGACTTCAAAAAAACTTCCAGCAGGTGGTCCATTCTACGAGGTCTATTCTTCGTTGGTAGGTAGTTGGTTTTACAAGAGCACTTGAAATCAAGCCAGTTCTAAGTGAGAACTTTCCCTAGAAGTGGAGGTATGACCTTGAGGTATCTGCCTGAAATGGTCAAAATGGGCGAAGTAATCGCAATGTAGTCAAATTTTTGTTTTTAGCTCGATATTTTCCAGCTAAGAACAATAAAATATCTGGTGCTACTGCGAATTTAAAAACTCATCTAATAATAACTAGATAATCACTAACATTAGCTAGAGCTAGATTTGGGAGAACCTAAATCTGACCTCAGCCTGCCCTAAAAAAAGCATTTTTTTTTTTAAGAAAAATTATTCAAAATAAAGTTCTTGAAATACAGAAATTTTGTTATCCCAATTTATAAGGCATTGGAACATTATACTGAATGGAAACATCCCTCTTCTAGAAATGCTTAAATTAGAATGTTTCCTGAAGTAACCGAACAAACCTGGTCATTACTTACTGGTCGCTGGCCGTTTCATATCTAGCTGCTAGATGTTAATCTTTACTAGATTATTATCTTAATGTAATATCAATTTAATATTTATCTATCTATTTATTGTTCCAGGTACGATTATTGCGTTGAGAACATTATACTGCTGTTTGTGTACGTATTCTAATTTTTTTATTTATTTTATTTTTTTGGCGCATCTAAAACTAGACCGTGGATAAGATTTATAAGTACAGATCCTTGCATCTTAACAACTGCATTAACACCTTGCCCATAGTAATGTATGATAAACTTATAAAAAACTTACCTGCATAATATTAAGTGATAGAAGAATATCTAATGTGTTAATAGTGTAAAAGTTGTGAGTTAAAATAAGATTTAAAACTAATCTAAGCAAATAAAATTAAATAAAACTAGCGTCTTCATATTAGAGTTATATTTACGGTAACAATATCTAGCTAAGTGGTTATGATGGTAATATAAGAAGGTGGTTTTACTATGAATAGGGTAAGTTGGTAACAGCGAATTAGTTTTGACTTGTGGCTCCTGAGTTTTGCAGCTCACTCTTTTCCAAGATTTCTAATAGGCTCGCCCCAAAGCCTTAAACGTCTTGGCTATTCGAGGAAACTAGATTATTTTTTTGGGGGGGCAGAAGTTTCTTCTTGCGCTGTCAAGTTTACTGTTTTTAAAATTTTAACTTCATGTCGATAAGCTACTGCTCAGTAATCTGCTGCTTTTTATATATAAAAAAAAAAAAACTAATAATACAGACAGAATAATAAATCAAAAATAGAGATGTGTTTAGTCATGAAAATAAATTATCCTGAGTTTGAAAGTGATCGGCTTATAATCAAAACGCTATTTTGGAAATAGAAAAATATGATACAAGATTTACTAAGACTGTAAGAGGTTTACGTTGTGAAAAGAGATACCGGTCAGATATATTCAATTTTGAATATTCGTAAATAGCTTTGCAGATTTATAGGAAAAGAAAAAGTATTATATTAGGAAAAATAAACATGTTTAAGTCCTTTTAGATATTTCTTTAAGTAAATCTCCTGAGATTTGAGATACTTTGTATAGCAATTATTTAAACTTGGCCAGTTTAATTAGCAAGATTATTTTTCTTAAGCAAGAAAGCTGTGATGTTTCGTTCATTAACTTTTTAATCAAACGTTTAATTTAGGCCTAAATTAAAGTGGACATTTTGAGACTTGTTTCTGTTGAGATCTGCCAGTTATTACAAAGAGCTGTATATCGCCCCCGAACTGAGAGGGTAGTTTTGCTGGCAGCTTTTATCTCCTACCCACAGACATGATGTTACTAGCGGCAGAAGGATGATTCATTCGCTTTTCTACTCCACAAAGAACGCTGTTGCAATGCTTCAGTTTAATCCGTCAAAGCATAGTTCTGATCAATGACTTTGTTCTCCAATGATATGTCAGTGCTTGTTTGTTAATAAAGTAATTAAAAAAACAAATAAAAAAAAATTATTTCAAAACCGAGTGAATAAAAAATCTGTACGAGTGTATTCGAGTAATTTTTAATTTGACACTGACAAAAGGCTTTGAACGTAAATGGCGTAAAAATAATTGTCCTTTCTTTTTCCTCTAATAATTGGACAGAAAGAGATGTTCAATGATATTTTGTTCTTTAGCAACGACATGGAAAATCTTATGAAACAATCTTTATTATTGTTCTACGTTTACATAACTGCAGTAAATAAAATTGATACGACATTTTTTAAAAGGACGTTTGTAATGAATGGGTTATATGACATACGAGGGTCGTTTGAAAAGTGCGTGCAAAAATAAAAACTACTTAATTTTTTGGGGTAAACCTTTTTTATTTTTCAACATAGTCTCCTTTTAGGCTTATGCACTTCGTCCAACGCTGCTTTAGTTTGTTGATCCCTTCCGAATAATAGGATTTGTCCAAGTCTGAAAAATAGCCATTCGTTTCTGCAATCACCTCCTCGTTTGAATAAAATCTTTTTCCCGCCAGCCATTTCTTCATATTGGGGAACAAATAGTAGTCCGAGGGAGCCAAGTCTGGAGAATAGGGGGGGATGTGAAACGAGTTGGAACCCTATTTCCATTAATTTTGCGACCACAACTGCTGAGGTGTGAGCTGGTGCGTTGTCGTGATGGAAAAGGACTTTTTTGTGGGCCAATCGTGGGCGTTTTTCTTGCAGCTCGGTTTTCAAATGGTCCAATAACGATGAATAGTATGCACCTGTAATAGTTTTACCCTTTTCCAGATAGTCGATGAGGATTATTCCTTGCGAATCCCAAAAGACAGTCGCCATAATCTTTCCGGCCGAAGAAACGGTCTTCGCCTTTTTTAGCGCAGATTCCCCCTTGGTAACCCATTGTTTAGATTGTTCTTTGGTCTCAGGAGTGTGGTGATGTATCCATGTTTCATCCACAGTGACGAAACGACGCTTAAAGTCCTGCGGATTCTTCTGGAACAGCTGCAAACCGTCCTTGCAACATTTCACACGATTTCGTTTTTGGTCAGGCGTGAGCAATCGCGGCACCCATCTTGCGGAAAGCTTTGTCATGTCCAAATGTTGATGCAAAATATTATGTACCCGTTCATTCGAGATGCCCACAGCACTAGCAATCTCACGCACCTTCACTCTTCTGTCATCCATCACCATATCATGGATTTTATCAATGATTTCTGGAGTAGTAACCTCAACAGGGCGTCCAGAACGTTCAGCGTCACTTGTGCCCATATGGCCACTCCGAAAATTTTGAAACCACTTATAAACTGTTCTAATCGAAGGTGCAGAGTCACCATAATGTTTATCAAGCTTCTCTTTAGTCTCCTGAGGCGTTTTGCCTTTCATAAAGTAGTGTTTAATCAACACACGAAATTCTTTTTCGTCCATTTTTTGAAAATCACTCGACTTCCTCGATTCAAACGAATGCCAAACACAAAGAAATAGACCGATCTGGCTGAAACTTGGTGTGTGTTCTTCCAAGAGATGCTACTAACTAATCATAACCTCGATACGCGCCAGTGGTGCTATCTCTCTGACTTTGCACTCGTATACAGGGGTGATCCATTTAAAACGCACCAATCGCTATTAACTTTTTAGGAGAACGGAAATCTGGAAAAACCCACGAAGTAAACTATATGTTTTTTGGTCTAGTTTTCAAATTTTCCATCCTCAATTCTGTTTTTCATTTTTGGCGGAGTGACGGCTAAAAACCTGATCGAGGTTTCATAAGGACCACTGTTCTTGACAATGATTTCATAACATTTTCTCAAATATTTCAGATAGATCAGATTTTTTTTTTTTTTTTTAAGTGCAATTTGTAACCTTTGACTTCCTTATTTTAAAACAGTCTACTGGTCCATCTAAAAAGAGTTTTCAATGAATTAAACAACTTTATAAACTAACACTGTTGAGTGCTCGTGAACACGTTTTCTTGCAAAAACAAACTTAATTTCTCATACGAAGATAAAAGGAATCCTGGAAAATCGTATACCGTTAGAAAGCCCATTAAACAAGTGAACTTTTATAAAAAGTGCCAGCACCTAGGTCTGATAATGATCACGTAAGGGCCTAATGAGTTTTCTTCAAAAATTTCGATTACTTTTACTTTTTCCCAGTATTCGGGAGGAAGATTGAGGCTGTTTGGAGAATGACTTATGCTTCGAAATGGTATCAATTTTTAGAAAATTTATCTATCTTTCTTACCGTGTCATCAGAATCAAATTCGGACTAAAACTTTCTGAGTAATAACATTTTTATTGGAAAAAAGTAATGATTTTAGAAAAAAAATTTAAAGTGTCGTCACTCAAGAACAGTGGAAAATATGAAGTTGGCCAATACGTCATTGAACTCCACTTTAGACGTACTACCCACAGTAGGCCTATGGACAATACTAACTGGTTCACCCTGTAGACGAGTGATCAAAATTGTAAAATTCAAGCATTACTATTTCTATTGATCGGGGAAAATAAATAAAAAAGTAATAATTTTTCCAATTTATTGAGAAGATAAGATGGCATTTTATGTTGACAGAGAAATAATCAAAAATTTAATCTGATTGGGTGGATAATAAGGACAGCGAGGTGAAGGGATGTAAAAAAAAAAGTGTATAGATTCATGAAAGTTGGATGAATTGTGAAACATCTGTCCTAAAGTAACTCCACCGGGGGATTAGATGAAGGAGGACCCGGCTGCTTATCTGGCGCCTCTCTTGTGAGGGATTCTGGCCCGATAAGCAGGCGAACTTCTTCCACCACTCTGCGCACACCAACTGATTACACCTGCCTTAATTAGATTTCTATTCTATTTGCTTTATCATTTGTATCATGTCGTTCCAAGGACCTGACCTTTTATTTATAATTTATATAAAATAAGTGAAGTGGGCCCAGCACTTTTCTGAGTGTTTATTTACACAATTATTAGCGCAGATTAATTAGGGGGGGGGCTTTTTCAATTTATCCAAACATTTCTAAATTATCATTATTTACAGTAATCTCCTCCATTAGCCATTTAACCTTCGGAAATAAATTGCCGCTTTAATATCATACGTCTAAATGTTAGCTTAAATCTAGTATGACCGCATATTGCACCTCTTGTAAGCCTTTTTTTTTTTTTTATCCTTTCCCAGGTCCTTTAATCCTTCATGAGTCATGGTGAACGGCCCATTATTAAACACTAACCCTCCAGGGACGAATACCATATGGCCTTGTCCCAATCATTTGTCTTTTATAACTGCCAGGTCCATAACAGTCTTCATATCATTTCAGTTTTCTGTGAGGCGTCATTTTTTTTTTTTTACTTCTATTTTACCATGTGTAGTAGAATAGATAAAGTGTTAGATATCTGGTTGTTATATTTACTCAACTAAATTTTGTTTAACCAATTTATAGTTTCCATTAGCCCAGTATAGTGCTAATACTGTTGCAGTCAAGACCACGCCCCACACAGCACATTAAATCAATGTCCCAGATGCATCAGGATCCATTTATCTATTTATAACCAAATTTTCCGAAATATATAAAATATATATGCACTTATATTACTACCCAAAACACTCTAACTTAATATAATCTTGAAAGGCAGAACATTGCGCTTAAGCTGTTATACAAAATAACTCATATCAGCTTCGTAACGTTAACTTATACCAGAGCTAGGACATCGAACCCCCCCAGCTCGGCTTCAAGTTAACGAACTAATGCGCATGTACTCAGGAGTTGATTGCAATTCCTTCCTTCTTGACACATTTCCTACAGTTCCATCCTATATGGATTTTCCTTAAGAAGATATAACCTATGACTAAGGCAGTAATCTTTCTTGCGAGGGTCGTTTGAAAAGTCCGTGCAAAAATAAAAACTACTTAATTTTTTGGGGTAAACCTTTTTTATTTTTCAACATAGTCTCCTTTTAGGCCTATACACTTCGTCCAACGCTGCTCTAGTTTGTTGGTCCCTTCCGAATAATAGGATTTGTCCAAGTCTGAAAAATAGCCATTCGTTTCTGCAATCACCTCCTCGTTTGAATAAAATCTTTTTCCCGCCAGCCATTTCTTCATATTGGGGAACAAATAGTAGTCCGAGGGAGCCAAGTCTGGAGATTAGGGGGGATGTGAAACGAGTTGGAACCCTATTTCCATTAATTTTGCGACCACAACTGCTGAGGTGTGAGCTGGTGCGTTGTCGTGATGGAAAAGGACTTTTTTGTGGGCCAATCGTGGGCGTTTTTCTTGCAGCTCGGTTTTCAAATGGTCCAATAACGATGAATAATATGCACCTGTAATAGTTTTACCCTTTTCCAGATAGTCGATGAGGATTATTCCTTGCGAATCCCAAAAGACAGTCGCCATAATCTTACCGGCCGAAGGAATTTTGTTTTTGGTCAGGCGTGAGCAATCGCGGCACCCATCTTGCGGATAGCTTTGTCATGTCCAAATGTTGATGCAAAATATTATGTACCCGTTCATTCGAGATGCCCACAGCACTAGCAATCTCACGCACCTTCACTCTTCTGTCATCCATCACCATATCATGGATTTTATCAATGATTTCTGGAGTAGTAACCAATTGCATCATTCAAGAACGCCAGGTCAGAGACAAGTGAATTCTTCGAACCCAGTTCAGTTTCCCAATTGCTGTTTCCAGAATCGTTTGCGAGCGTAAAGCGTGCATTCTCGAAGGAGATTGAACACAACAATTCCGCAGATAGTCTCATCCTATGTATTATGTAGATACTGTCCCTGCATTGCCCTGTAACAACTCGAACAATAATCTTCCTTAGCTCAACTTTTCGTTTGCGAAGGCAGTATTTCTAGCTAGTCTCGTCAGGTCTCAGTGTGTAAATGCATTATACCCGCCTCATCTCCATGAGAAAGTGTCCTACCGTCTGAGCCAATATCTAAAGACCCCGCAGACTATTTTACACGATAGGCCACAAATATGGCCGAAGGATATCCGCAAGGTTCCCTCCTTAGCAAACCTTTTGGCCTCTTCATTATCTCATATGACTCTGTGCCTTGGCATTCAATTTTATCTTGCGCTACTGCCACCACTAAGAGCTCAGTTAGTGAACTCCGAAGATTGGGGAAACCTTTTTTGTATTCCGTTTAAATTCTCTAATAAAGTAACATGAATTTTAGCCAATTAAATTCGGTATTAAAAAGAAAGAGATTTAAGAACAGTCTGCTTTAATTGTAAATTTTTGAATCTTTCTCTATTGGGTAAGAAGAGCTTTAGTATTATTTTTGAACTTATTGGACTGTATTTCAAATTTGGAATTGATATTTTTATTTTTTAAAGAGCAATACATTTTTATTAAGTTTATACTTGAATATTTAATCAAAAGAGATTTATTTTTATTTGGCGTTGACTTAGACTTGGTTTTCTTTACTTTAAAAGTTAATAAAGATATTTATGTAAGGTCATGTATTTGTTGAGTAGGCTTAAGCTATTTTAAATTTGTTAATGCTGGATTTTAAGGAATTCCAAATCAAAAGAAAGGGTTGGCAATGCTTTCTATAGAAAGCGATGGGTGTCTCATCCATTCACACGAATTGATTCTCTCTTTAAAGGAGTGTGTTGTTGGTAATTTTTTTTTTAAACAGCTTCATAATATTGCCCCAAATTTAGAAATGCCTGAGCAAAACTTAATTCTTTTTCATATACTACAGCCCTACATTTCTTTTTTTTAAAATACCAGCCGCCATTCGAAGGAAATACAACCTCCTCGTACTCTGTCAAGAAAAGTTAATGTTCTCCATATCAGGTAACAGAAAAATAATGTGAACAGCACAATTTACCACTTTTTATATACATATGTAATGTTCATCTCTACATCTACCAATATTGCTAACTTCATGAAGGTTTTCTGCGTACATGTTACAAATTGAATATTATTAGTATTTCTTTGTACACAATAAAGATATCATAATTATAATTCCTTTCTCAGCCAATTTAAAAGTTTTACGTTTTGAATAGAATTGACGTAGATTCTCTTTTAAATTACTGTCGTGACAGCAGTTGGCACTTTATTTTCACAGCACAAATTGTGTATCTTATTTCTGTTATTTAATGTTACAATTTTTTTTTTTTTAATTTTAATTAGAGAGGTTAATCTGAAGACTGTCACTGCTAAGCCCTCCAGAAAATTTAGACATTTCTTTACTTTTACTTCAATAGTGTTTGGATGAACAACATTGAAATTTAATATAGCTTTTTTGTGCCACAGTCAGCGTGGGGGCTATAATTAAACATGATAACAGTGAACAGTAGAAGTGTACGAGTGGAGAAGTTACCCAATGTTAACACTCCAAAACGCTGAACTAGAAATTTAATATTTAAAAACAAAGATTTTTCAATATAAAACATTTAAAAAAAATTGGTCATTCCATTTTTTTTTTTTTTAATTGGGGCTTGAGCAACCATCCGGACGACCAATTCCAGTACCCTGACCCTTTGTAGTCTCTTGTCCAGATAAATCACCATTTGGAGTGGCCAATCTGGATACATACTAGAGCCCATTGCTTTGCTGGTAAGTTGGTAGTCTAATGTGGGGCTCTACACAATGAAAAATTAAAGTAATTGCCTATTTTTTTTTCAGGCGGGCTTTACGTCCAACTACTAAATTAGATGTCGTGGAAGGAGGCGACTAGCAAACATAATTTACTGTAAATTTCTTTTATTAACCACTAAATAAAATCCAAGGCCTAGACTGAGGGAATCGAACCTAGTACCACACAATACATATTAGCTTTACAGGTCTCGTCTCTTAACCGCTCGGCTATCGAGGCGCCTGGGTCTATACAATATCAGTCATATCTTACTCCTTTTCTTGAAGCCTTCATTGATCCTTCCCAAGGAGGAATCCTGTTTTCATACTACTACTTTTGGAAACCTTTCTTAACCTGCTTTATATTTTCATTCATTACCTGAAATACCGCAGCGACTCTGGATTAACCCCACCATTCAGTAATGCTAGACCTTTACACTCTGAGGTCGTCCTACATCCCTGTCGCTTTCTAACCTTTTTTTTCTAACGTAGGAGATCAAATTACGTTCATCGCGGATCAAAATTGACTGATTGTTCACAGCCTTTTCTTTTGCCTGAATGAAGTTAAAACTTCTGTACTCTTAAATTAAAATTGTTTAAATACAAAGTATTATTCGCTAAGTGATATCGTGCTTATTATTAATACGGAAATGACGTCAGTAAGTTTACTTACCGATTGTAAAGAAAAATGAATAAACTTTACTTGTGTAATGATATGGGGATGGAGTTAAAGAGTAAAGTTGAATAATGATGTGCGAATACTTGTAAACTTACACACAAGAAATCAATAACCCCTCTCCTTACCCCAGCCCAATGCCAAACACTATTTATATTGGCTTCAAGGAATATCAGCTCCCTTCCTAACATTACCAGCTGAAAATTTCATTATTTTTTCCATCACATTCTTGCTATTACAAATCGTTTTTTTGCTTTACTCTCTCTTGGCTATATGATATTGGAGAATGATTCTGCTATTTGGTCTAGACATTAAAAGGAAAAAAAAAATCACTTCTGCTTTTCTTAATGAAATTTTCTAAAAAAAATAACATAATATTTTTAATGTTACAAAATGATTAGGTACTGCGTAGTTATTATATTTAATAAGTAAACGATGGTTCTATCAATTAGCGCCATGACTCACTAATCGTACACCCCTGTGTATCGTGGTCTCCATTGGCTGGTGGCGCAGGTCAGAATTACGGTTGCATGCCAAACTCCAGTTAATTGTTTTAAATATTATCATGAGTAATGTGATAGCCATTGATTAGAATTTGAAATTATTACTGTTACTACGTCATTTTATTCAAATCACCAGTTATTCTCATCCCCTGTTGTGTGGTGTCAATCTAATACGGGAGAACATCAATTATCGGCCAGTATAATTGATGTAATCAGTCTTAAAAAGAAACTGTTTACTTCATAATTCAACTCAAACTGTCTAGACCAGTGTATCCCAACCTTTTTTGTGTCATGCCCCACCTTAACCTTTATAAAAATTTTATGCCCCCCTATGTAACATATATAATTTTTAACATTAAAAAATTGATTCGTTCACTTAAGAAACATAAATGATAGGTTCTAGGAAGAAATCACTCTGAAATTGTTAACAAAACACAGTAAGTAAAATTTCAAAACATATAATGAAAAACTGAAATTCAAATTCCAAATAGTTTTAATACAGATTTTTCTATATTAATTTATTATTTTAATTTAGTGAGATCCTTGCGCTTGATGCTTGCTGCACAGAGATTTTATATAAGGTTCCAATTTGGTTAGCTGCAGTCTCAAGTCTCCACGTTGTGTTATATCCAGCCGATTTCTTTTTTTTACCAGTAAATCATTTACAGCACTAAATCCACATTCAGCTAAAAATGAAGATGGAAACGGTAGCAATAGTTTTCTTGCACATTTGGTTGAATTTAGGTATTTGATTTCTGTTTCCTCACAAAGCCATGCCATCGCTCCTTTTATATTAAATAAAGTTTTAACTGACTCATCATTTTGCAATTCTGCGAGTTCTTCTTGATACTGCATATTTGATATGCAGCGATGGGCCAATTAAGTGCCAACAACTGCGCTGTTTAGCGAGTTTTTAAAACGTCCGGGGTTCCCCGCGGCAGACTGCACGCTCCGCGGTGAACCCCGGACGAAGTTTACTTGACGACGCCAATCACCCAGTTGATATTTTGGTCTTGTCAAACGGAATTATACCTAATAATTATTTACCGCAATTATTTAAGAATTTGCTTTTTTTGTTAAATTTAGCACCGATATCTAGCATTGCATTTAAATGGCCCGGAGCGAAAGTGTTAAAGTCGTGTCGAGTCCATTTTCGAATTGCCCCCCTTAACTATCAAATTGCCCCCCTGGGGGGCGTGGGCCCCACGTTGGGAAACACCGGTCTAGACAGTTGTCTTACAGCCATAAATTAGAGACAAAAACTATCAAAACAAGATCAAAACAGGGCCATGATCATAAAATAAAGCACGTTATGATAAAAAAAAGAAAAGAAAACGTTTTGAAGAATCAACTGTAAAATAAAGCGTCTGAAAATGTTATTCAAACTGTAGTCAAGTGTATTTGGAAGAGATACAGTAAATAGCCTATAAACTGCTTTCAAAATTGTTGATAAAATAAAACTACATCGAATTTTAACAGCCTTACTTTCCATAAAAAGAAGCTGAAAGCGATCTATTTTGAAAACATTTAGAGAGAAGTGGACTTTTTTTCAGGAAAATCTTAGCGTATTTCTAGATAACCCAGTCGTGACAATAGCTCCTGTTATGTGTCAAAAGTATATGGTGTGCATAACTAAAATGTTCAGGCTTTACAAAACTAAAACTACTGGCAGACTGCAGGTTCTGCTGCAACTACAAATGCATTCACACATTAATATTACGCAAGTAAGAGAGTGAGCTTTCGCAGCTTAGGGCCCCGCCTTCTTTTGTAATAATAATGTTAAAGATGAACGTTTCTTTCTGGTGTTATTTAACGTTACACGGCTGGAATTAGACCCATGCTAGTGAGAAATAGAAGGAAAGTGACGAGGAGAACATTAATTTTAGAACAGGAAGTAGTTACATCGATTTTTAGTATTTAGATTTTGACATATCGATATATGTGCAATTATAAAATTGAGCTCATTTCATGTTGTACCAGATACGTGGTTATACAATTTTGTATGTGCTATTCAGAACCCCTCCCTGATCAGATGTCAGCTCATCATACCATAGCAAACACACTCATTATAAGTCACATTATGAAATACATCAAATGAATTCCAAGGCCAAACGCTGATAATCCAAGGAAGGTACCTACTACAAAACCACTGTCAGCGCCTTGCTTTTAGCGCATCCTTAATGTGAGATCAGTTTTTTGTGTCTTTAATTTTAACGTCTTTAAATTTGAATCATATGGTGGCAATCCAAAAAATCTAATGATAACAAAATCGGGGGATACAGTTTGGCATTATAGTTTCGAATCTATCGTCTACATCCAACATTAAATTATACCACTGGATAGCTAAAGGATCAAAGAATTCATTACGATAAGCGAGGACTGTGACGCATCGCGCGCGGTATTATAACTTTTGCTGCGTATCGAGATTTGCAATTAGTATTATAACTTTTGACTCGGAGAAGCTACGATGTTCGTTTAAGTTTTAATCGTTAGCTGTCGTCTCAATCTATCGATTGTGTATAAAACATTTGTGTAAAATAGTGACAGTAAATATAATAAGGTGTTAGAATAAAAAAATATTATCAAAAGTATATAATGTCGGCCTATACGCGTCGAAAAGCCAAAACCAAATACAGAGATCGTATACGGTTGGAAAGGGCTTCTCAAGAACAATCGAATGGTAAAAGTCGCAAAGCCGGGGGAGTCGCCATACATCGCAACATCAATAGCTTCACTGACTGTAATAGAGTTAACATTGACATTTCAGAAATTTATTTGGAAATGAAAGACACAAAAGCTGGTGATGTCTGTCTAGTAAACGAAAAAGGCCAATGGCATCTTCAAATTCGTACTCGGGTGGGTGTATATCCATCTGGGCACAGCGTTAGCAGAAATTAAACTCTTTATGTTACGATCGTTGATAAAATATTCCAAAAACATCTCTAAAATTATACCCGATTACGAGCCTGATCTTACTACACCAATTATGTTAGTTGGAGACTTTAATGTTGATGTCTCACAAAACCGCTCATTGCCCGACTTCAGCGAGTTCAATTTGTCTTATATTGAAACTTCTCCAACAACGTTAGGTAATACCTATATTGATTTAACGTTTACCTGAAATCTCGATGTATCTTGTATGCCATTTGTGTCGTACTTTTCGTGCCACAGACCTACGAGTATAATTAATAAAGTTATATTGTAACACAGTAGTTATTTGTTTCCTTCATTTCATCCTAAATACATAAATAAAAATATTTTATATAAAAAATATAACACGTTACGTAAACGTATTCACGTACAACACACGGCCGTGTCCATGACACAGCCACAGTAGAGCTTTTTTTGACTATTTGTAATCATAAGGTTACCTAGTCGTGTGTTAGTTACAAACTGTATTTTGCCTTTAATAATAAGGAGTGCATCTTCAAAATGTTTAAATAAAAGTTTTAATCCACAGAATCCCCTACATACAGAGTTACGAACAGAACTAATAATCGTAGCGTTCATCTGCCTCCAATGTTAGCAGGACAAGAATCAAGGCGCTTTTATATTCTCCACAATCTTAGTTGTAATAATCGGTAAAAGTTTGACAAGATAAGCTTTTGTTTTGTACAGCCAAACTTACATTGCCAAGACTTTTATTTGATTCTCTTTATATCATATACAATTTTGCACTGGCAGTAGAAAATTCCATTTGCGTGGGAATTGGTGTTAAGCTTGCTAAGAGAAATACATTGTAGACAGCGTTCAAACTAATTTGCTAACCTTCGCAATACTGTTGAACATATCTAAGTGTTTTAAGTTCTGTAGACAATAACATTATTTACGTATATTATACTAGACTAGTTTTATTAATCATCTTTAAATATTATTTATCTTTCACTTTCTGTGATTACCCATCTCTCAGTACTTCTTTTGTTACACTTTACAATTTTTACTAAGTGCTCTGGAAGGAACATATCTTACAAGTAACCACTCTTTGCTTTTAGGGTATTGTGTACGGTCTTCTAATAAAACGTTCTCCAGACAAAATAAATTTCCTTCTCACTATCCTGGAGCGTGGATATTGGAGCACCAGAGTATTACGTAGCCCTTGTCGACACTGTTTTTAATTTATTTACTCTAGTTATTAAAGTAATTCAAAAATAAAGGATGAATTTTATAGAGCATTTTCTAGGGTCTTACAATGGCTTTAAATCAAATGAAAAAAACAATTTAAACAATGAGGTATGTAAAAAACTTGGAATTTTAAAAGATTAAATTTACTTCTTAATATTATCCAGAAATTTAAATAGTAAATAGTAATATATTTTTTAAACTTTTATTGAAATTTGCGACTGCAACGGTTGTTCCAACAAGCAAATGTGGCGTAATATCATGTCTTGATTATTAATGAAGATTGGAGAAGGCACCCAGTGGCGACACTCCATTAACGCGAACTATTGAGTTATGAGGAGAGTAGGTCGCGGGACCATCTTCTCTTCAATCTCCTTGGAGGATTGCCTGGTAATGTTGAAGAAGATAAGCGTTCAATTAAAGGATTAGGATGAGCTACTGTAAAGGAATGAAATTTTAAGAAACGAGTTTTAGCAAGGTCTTTAATGAAAGGGATTTTGAGGTCATTATGGATGGTGAGGTTAGATGCATAGAATGGAGTGTTAAGTAGTTTTCGTAGTATTTTTGACTATAAAGTCTGGATGCGTAAAGAATTGGAACGTTTAGTCGATCCCCATACTTCGATGCCGTATGACCAAATGGGTCGCAGTAACAGTAGATATAAGAGTCTTTTGTTATGTAGGTTGAGTTTCGATCGTTTCTCAAGTAGTCTGGCAAGAAGTTTTGTAGCGTTAGTTAGTTTCTTGTCTTTTCAGTCTAGTATGGAGATTCCATGTCAACTGTTTGTCTAGGTACAGTCCAAGCTAGCGTACTTTGTCCACAGTTGGTATAGGAGTTTGGTTCAAGATGATGGGAGGTAGGATTTTTCGTCTTAGAGTAAATACTATATATTTTGATTTCGTAACGTAGTTTTGATTCGCCATTTGATAAGCCAGTCCTGTAAATGTTTGATGTGCGTTTGAAGACTTTAATATTTAATGTTTAAGCTGATAGAGATTCTTCCTCATACTTACTACCTTATCCTCAAATCCTACCTAAAAGATCGATATTTCAGAGTCAACTGTGGAGCACCAGACTCTGATATCCATCTAGCTAGAGCTGGTGTTCCTCAAGGCAATGTCCTAGGTCCTCTTCTTTACTCCTTATATACAGCAGACACACCTCAACACCCACCTTTGCTGACGATACTGCAATCTTATCTCCTCATTCCGATCCTCTTATCGCTACACGAATATTAAATTTAAATGTCCCTTTAAATCTAACTACACTATACTCGTACTATACCCTTTAAAGTATATCATAAAACAGATTTTTCTAGACAAATTACTGAACTGAAAATTAAATATCTACGTGAATGATGTAAATATTTCTTACAAATTTTGCAGAAAATCGTCTCTCAATTTCAAGGAAATCTCAAAAAAAAAATTCTATTTCTTCTTAAATTTATGATTAACCAATCAGCGTTTTCTTTGCATCCTAAGTGAACTATTCTTGGTGATAAACGTTTGTACCCTTCTCATTCACTGTATCCCCTTAAAGTAATGGTTGTTGTAATGATACTTATGAAATCAAAGTATTGCTTTTTATATTTAGCAAGTTTATGCAGTTTTCTTAAGCCAGCAAGCACTATACCAGCCTTTGTGGTTTTATACCAAGTTTATAAATAAATAAACAAAATGGCGAAAGAAAATATTAGATAAATTATTATAAAGACCTCGGTTTGACGTAAGGGAAATTCCAAGTCCTAGGTCAGTAAACAATGTGTTTTAGGTCTGCCGAAATGTAAATACATCTCAGCAGTATTACTCGAATAAATATTGACTCGCATAGTTTGTCTGTTTGTTCGAAATTCAAGTAGATACATTCTGTTCACAAAGGGAAATGATCTTTCAGTTTCTTATTTATTTATTTATTTTGTTTTATTTCATAGCACACAATTGTTGTACGTTTTAATTGGGGTTGTTGGTAAGGATACCTATGAAATCAAAGTAAAGTAAAGTAATGCCCATTTTTCTTTGATATCAGCATAACTCACAAATAGTCGGCAGTAATGTGCTGATGTCTTGAGTATCTTTATTACGCAATTTTTTGTTACATTATAAATCAGGACTCAGAATTGAAAATACTTTTGTGTTCTACTTTTTTTTGAAAAGGACTAGTTCAGAATTTCTGTGGTATCGACTTCAAAATCGATGTGCTTTGTATCGATCCAGTTTAGATAAACGTAGATGACACGAACGTGTTCGTGTCCCATATATCTGGGATACCTCCACTATTTCCTACGTGTGTTGAAACTAAAGTTGGAAATACGTACTGGTTATAACCATCGTTTGTAAAGCTCTTTGTAGAGAAGAATCCCATAGACTTTTTGTAATACCACGATATAAAGCAACCAATTACAGTAGAAATTCTGTGAAAATGTTTTTTATTTTCTAAGAATTTCTCCAAGAAGTATATAACATCCAGAAGCTGAGTGAAGAATAAATCAGTCATGCATTTAGATGACGGGAGTTGATGTAAAGCTTACAAAGCGTGGTTTTGCAAGTGAAAGATCCCTAGTTCGATTCTCGGGTGTGGCTATTTTTTGTTTGTCAGAAAAAGAAAAATGGTAATATTAAGGTAAGAGCTTCCGCCTACGTCAGCGATACCTAATAGGCATTTGGATGTTAACACCCGCCAAAAAAAAAATAGAGAAACGCTAGACATGGAATCCCCATACTAGACTGAAAAGACAAGAAACTAACCAACGCTACAAAACTTCTCGTCAGACTACTTGACAAACGATCTAAACACAACCTACAAAACAAAAGACTCCCATACCTTCTGCTACTGTTACCTATTTGGTCATACGGCATCGAAGTATAGGGATCGACAAAGCGTTCCAACTCTCAACGCATCCAGACTTTACAGTCAAAAATACTACGGAAACTACTTAACACTCCGTTCTATGTAACTAACCTCACCATTCATAATGACCTCAAAATCCCTTTCATTACAGATCTTACTCGTTTCCCTCAAATTTCATTCCTCTACAGCAGCTCATCCTAACCCGCTCATAAAACACCTAACTTATTCCACATTACCAAGTAATCCTCCGAGTAGATTGAAGATGGCCCCACGATCTACTCTCATCATGAGAGTAGTATAGTGCATCTATTCACGTTAATGGAGTGTCGCCACTGGGTGCCTTCTCCTATCTTCATTCACGACATTATATTACATCACATTTGGTCGTTGCAACAACCGTTGCAGTTACAAATATCAATGAAAGATTAAAAAATAAATAGATAATTACTTCCAACGAATTTTATGTGAGTCGAACGAACCACTTAACTAAAATACTTTGATGGAAATTATTGAATTGAAATCTTAATTCGAAAAACTTACGCGAACATTTCTCACTATATTTTACTTTATAGGATAGAAATATCTGGACTAAATAAGTAATAAAATATAATACTAATTAATAAAATAATTATAAAATATGTAATTATAAGAACAGAAATATGAAAATAATTACATTGTGATACAAATGCAAATTACAATAATTGCAATTAATGTTACTTCTTTAGGAATGCTAGAGAACTTCACTTTGTTTTAGTCATCTTGTCATCATCTGGACTGAAATAACAAGGGAAAGTCGAAAAATGATTATTTTGAAAATAACAGTTATCGTTTATATCTGACGTCAACCCGACTAGTCTTTGAATTTAGTTTATGAATACGAAAATTGTACCCAACTGTAATGATAGAAGAATTTTATTTTTTCACAAAGCTTTCCATTTGGTTCACAGATCCGTAAAGTTGTTTACGCCGAGATGGTCTGTTACAAGTTATAGTTTTCACATTTCTATTTCTATCAGAGAGTTTCTGTAAAAGAATTTGTTAAAACTATGGTCGAAGATGGTAACTTCTTGAAAAAATCAATATAGCAAAGTTTCATTCGTACATTTGACATTACTAAAGTAGTTTTTACTTTTAGAAAGTTAGCGTTCTATTTCTATCAGAGAGTTTCTGTAAAAGAATTTGTTAAAACTATGGTCGAAGATGGTAACTTCTTGAAAAAATCAATATAGCAAAGTTTCATTCGTACATTTGACATTACTAAAGTAGTTTTTACTTTTAGAAAGTTAGCGTTCTATTTCTATCAGAGAGTTTCTGTAAAAGAATTTGTTAAAACTATGGTCGAAGATGGTAACTTCTTGAAAAAATCAATATAGCAAAGTTTCATTCGTACATTTGACATTACTAAAGTAGTTTTTACTTTTAGAAAGTTAGCGTTCTATTTCTATCAGAGAGTTTCTGTAAAAGAATTTGTTAAAACTATGGTCGAAGATGGTAACTTCTTGAAAAAATCAATATAGCAAAGTTTCATTCGTACATTTGACATTACTAAAGTAGTTTTTACTTTTAGAAAGTTAGCGTTTTGATTTGGAGACAAGATGGCTAAAACATAGTGAAGTTCTGCAGCATTCCTAATGAAGTAACATTAATTGCAATTATTGTAATTTGCATGTGTATCACAATGTAATGCAAATTATATTCATATTTCTGTTCTTATTAATACTATATTTTTTTTTTTCAATTTTGGATTTGTTTGATGAGAGTAACGGATCACAATTACGAGGGTCGTTTGAAAAGTCTGTGCAAAAATAAAAACTACTTAATTTTTTGAGGTAAACCTTTTTTATTTTTCAACATAGTCTCCTTTTAGGCTTATACACTTCGTCCAACGCTGCTCTAGTTTGTAGATCCCTTCCGAATAATAGGATTTGTCCAAGTCTGAAAAATAGCCATTCGTTTCTGCAATCACCTCCTCGTTTGAATAAAATCTTTTTCCCGCCAGCCATTTCTTCATATTGGGGAAGAAATAGTAGTCCGAGGGAGCCAAGTCTGGAGAATAGGGGGGATGTGAAACGAGTTGGAACCCTATTTCCATTAATTTTGCGACCACAACTGCTGAGGTGTGAGCTGGTGCGTTGTCGTGATGGAAAAGGACTTTTTTGTGGGCCAATCGTGGGCATTTTTCTTGTAGCTCGGTTTTCAAACGGTCCAATAACGATGAATAATATGCACCTGTAATAGTTTTACCCTTTTCCAGATAGTCGATGAGGATTATTCCTTGCGAATGCCAAAAGACAGTCGCCATAATCTTTCCGGCCGAAGGAACGGTCTTCGCCTTTTTTGGCGCAGATTCCCCCTTGGTAACCCATTGTTTAGATTGTTCTTTGGTCTCAGCAGTGTAGTGATGTATCCACAGTGACGAAACGACGCTTAAAGTCCTGCGGATTCTTCTGGAACAGCTGCAAACCGTCCTTGAAACACTTCACACGATTTGAAAATCACTCGTCTTACTAAATTCAAACGAATGCCAAACACAAAGAAATAGACCGATCTGACTGAAACTTGGTGTGTGTTCTTCCAAGAGATGCTACTAACTAAACATAACCTCGATACGCGCCAGTAGTGCTATCTCTCTGATTTTGCACGGACTTTTCAAACGACCCTCGTATTGTTTATCAGTGTCTACGTTTCGTGACATTTAAGTGCGTAGAATACTGGGCCTTACATCTATTAACGTTAACTCTTCATTACCATGGTTCAGCTTTTATTCAGACCCAAGCGCCCTTAACGTTAAGATCAGTACCAATAATCGTGTCCTTTTTCTAAGATTTTATCTATCATAGAATGCTAGTTTACATTCTAACCGGATTCCTTATTTCATTCATCTGATTCGTTCATCTGGTCAGAGCAATTTGAATTTCCAATACACTTTGCCCGTCACTATTTGATTCAAAGTTTTAATGTACTTTGTTTTTACAGTATTCCTTGCGGCAGAGAGATAGAAAGCATTTGTAGTTATGAGCTTTGTCCTGTATTAACACAACCTCTCAAGATTCAGGATATGAAAAAAAACAATCCATGTTTAGTATATCTATTGTATGAAAAAGTGACCAAGTACCCGCCCTACAATGTTAATAGCTCTTTAGAGGGGAAGCTAATGGCTGCCGCGTCCCTCCATTAATTTCCCTGAAAAATATTTCAGGAGAAATTTATACGACAATTTTATGTGGTTCGGGTGGGAGAAGTTAAAATTGAAACAATTGTTGATAAAATAGCAAAAATCTCGTATTAAAAATTAACATTCTTGCTTCTTTTAATTTTTATTATGCTCTCTAAATTTTCGTTACGGTGGTTTTAGGATGTTTCTAATCAATAATTCAAAGAATATTTTTATTTTTTTGGATGTGGATTCGTTAGTCTGTAAGTAGATGTGCTCTGTCCATCGTTGTTATTATGTACGAAGTGTGGCTATTAAATAACGAGACTGATGCTACTACAGAAGAACTATGCATGCGCCAAATCCTAAGACAGCTGTGCAGCGTAAAGCCTTCTCTTTCGATTGCAGCGTCTCACGTGTTTGTAGAGAAATCTGTCCTGACCGGAACCGTCGTTTGTGTAAGAGGTGTTAGTTTCGTTTTGCCGAAAACATCGATACTACACATGTAGTAGAGCAGCGAATTGTCGTGAAATTTCACATGAAACTGGGTAAAACCGCTACTTAAACTTATCTTTTATTAAAAGAAGTTTATGGCAATGAATGTTTATCACGTGCGCAAGTTTTTGTTTAAGCGTTTCCAAGAAGGCCGCGAAGACATCGGAGATGAAGACCGCCCAGGTCGCCCTTCGACGTCCAAAACGGATGAAAATATCGATTATAATTAATCAACATTACTACCGTGTGGTACTTGCTTAACTACGTGTTAAGAGTAAGGAAAAAAACGACCCGATTTGTGGAAGGACATGGGTTCTCCATCAAGACAGCGCGCCGGCTCACACTGCATTATCTCTCAAGACGTTTCTTAGGCAAGCACAGCATCCCAGTTTTAGGCCATCCGCCTTATTCGCCTGACCTGCCCCCCCCCGTGACTTTTATCTGTTCCCCAAAGTCAAATCTGCATTAAAAGGAACACGATTTCAGTCCGTTGAAGCTGTGAAAGAAAAAGCGGTACGCTTCATGCAGGAGCTCACAGAAGAAGACTTCCAGCACTGTTTCGAACAATGGTAAATTCGCATGGAGCGTTGTAGGGTTAGAGGAGGGGTGTATATTGAAGGTGATAATAACTAAATATGTATACATTTAAAATAAAATGTTATGTAGCAATAGTCTCGTTATTTAATAGCCACACCTCGTATAGACATTAATACAGATTATTTACAAAGGGGTCGCAGTGGCGTAGGCCTTGAGGCTGCCCTAATTTAATCTAATCTATTTAGGTAACCTCTTTAGTATTTTTTTAAAATTAAATGTATCATTGAATAAGAACTTACACAGAGATTGGAGTGTTAGGCATGAAACATTTTTATTTACTGATCAAGCAACTTATTACTACCCAAAACTCCGACTAGAAAATAAAATTTCATGTAAGATTTCTTTCAGCCTGAACGGCAAGAAACTACAAATAAAAACAAAGAAGAATTATGATCATGATGCAATTTTGCTAAATTGAGTGGGCAAACTAAAAACTTTTTAGCACATGGACAGTCATTAATCTAAGTGCAAGTAAGTCCAAAGTTTACACAGAATTTCAATAAATAACAGAATGTCTCAAAAAAGCACCTTAATTGAATAGTTTATTAACCGTTAAGGATTGTTTTATTCTGTTGAAGTTAGTTTCTTAATCAATTTGCACAGAGCGAACAAATCTGTTAGTGCTACAGTTAGTACAGTTTCTAGCCACTAGATTGTAGCAGTTACTAGGCCCGTTAATATACTCTTTTTTTCCCAGTCAATTAGCATGGACAGCAAGTTTATTTTTTATTGATCATTCTTTTGCGCTGAGGATTATTTAAATAAACAAACTATTTAAATAAAAATTAACTTACAAATATTGTTTTATTATGAGTTAAAAAAAGTTGCATAAAACCTAATGTTTTATCTCTTCTTTTCAATGACACAGTGAAATTGTATACTGTGTTTTAATGAGTTGTAGGATTACTGAAGCATAGAATTTTTTTTTTCAATTGATTTTAATTAATTTAAATAAATATAACTATAATGAAGATGTACATACATACAAATTCTGACAATTTCTATATTCTATATACTGACTTACAGTTTCTGTATTGTTTAAATATGGCCATGTCTATGTAGTGACTCATCTAAATAAAAAAAAAGCAAAAGTTGGGTGTCACAATTTTGAATGTTTGCCCAGTTCGCATTTTCTAGCCGATATCTAAAATCTGACAGTGGGTAAATGGGCTTTTGTTTACTATATATAACAGCTAAATTATAGTTTCCTGAGCCGACCTATCTATTTTCTATATTTGATTTTATCTCATTTCTATGTGTAATCAGATTTTTTTGCAGAGTTTGCCTCATGAACGCGCGTGCTTCTACTTTATCTATTTATTTTGTAAATTATTATCAACATTATTTGTTATTACTTCCATAGTTCCTGGTGGCGTGTAAACATTGTAAAGGAGTATTCCGTGTCATGTTTGTATATATCCTTCAGACTGGTTACCTTTTGTGGTTGAACTGCGGTGGAGATAGTGTTGGGAAAGATACCGTTAGATTACCACTTTGAGGAAATATCATTCTTAGACTGGCTGTTTTGGATCATCCCACAATACGCAATATGCGATCAAATTATATTTATAGGCTGGTCTGTAAAACTTTCCAGGTTTTTGTGACAAGAAATGATATATTGTTTTTAAAATGTATGAGTAACATCGTTTTTACTATAATCATGCTGGTAGAAACATTAATTATAGCTAGAAAATTTTGCTAATATGTGCTCTTGCCCAAGTAGAATCTGTTAATACGTTCCTATCAGAGTGGTAATGCTCATTCTTCTGTCCTAAGTCCAATTCACTTAGTATTTGGTCGCCTTCTTCCGTATTAGTTCTCTCGCTGTTTATAATTTTTTTCGGTATAGGCTATACAAAACTTAATTTAGTAACGATTCCAGACAGTTTGCAAGTTAGAGACGAGAGAAGTAGTCGAAACTGTAAGCGGCCAACTCATTTTATTTTATTTCTAAAGTTTTACTTATTTTGTTATTGTACTGTTTATGTTGTAAATACTTTCAACTCCAAGGACAATAACACTGTTTACGAGTTTACAAATACGTTTTGGCAGTATTTCCTCATTTCTTTACATAGACACGCAAAATGGATAAGCTTGTTTTGCTAGGATATTATAAATAGTGGGTAATTTTATTTTTCACAGCCACAAGCCACGTGTAACCATACTGTGTGTTAAATTTGTTGCGTAGATAAGTCCTTGGCTGGAACTAGTGCCATCTGTACAGCCCACAGATTTTACCTGCTCAGGCCGCGTAAACAATAAATAAGTAGATATAACCTTATACTGACGCTACATTATTATTGCTTTTCTTGTGACCAATCATAGTGACCAAGAAATTTTATTATTACTGAGTGTACTCATTATTCTTGATTCTTCATTTAAATAAAATCCTACCCTGTACTCTAATTTTCTTTTTTGTTTCTAGAGATATTTTATTCTGTACTAATTTTTAGAGTTCAAATTTTCAAAAGAATACCGCAAGGGGAGTTTTATGAAGTAGAAAATACATTTTTATTAAGTAATTTATTTTAATACTTAAATTTTAAAAATATTTTCTCCTAGAAAATATTTAAAATGAAAAAGCATATATTAGCCCAGTCAAATTAGGTAAAAAAGTAGATTAATCTCGGTATGGAAGATAATAAGCAATAAACTAGTATGAATCTTTGTTTTGGCATTTTATAAGTTGGTTAGAATCTCGTGCATGAGTCACCGGACAATGATTTAAAACTTGAAAGTAATGAAAATAAACTCAGTAAAGAATAAATAAATGATCAAAACGATTTATTATTGCATACATTTATTATAACGCTTTCTTATTCATTATTATAACACTGTTTTATCGATTTCATTTATAAAGTTGGGTAAAAATGAAAAGTTTACAATTTAAATTCTATATAATAATGCAGTTTTTTAAATTACTAATTAAAACATAATCATTAAGAGTAAATTAATTGCAGAAACTAGTACACTCTAAAAAAAAAGGTGAAATTTAAAAAAATTCCCAAGAAAATTCCACAAAAAACAAAGTTTGTAACTGGGAAACATAATACTGTAGGAGCTAAGTGTAGAATAACAGTAAAGAGGCGTGGTAGAACATCAAGATATTATCAGCCAATCAGAAAGAAGTACGGTAGCCATATTTTGTACAGTTAGGTACTTAATACGCATTGGCTAATGTTTTACTTTCTACTGCCAATAAGAAAGAAGTATAGTAGCCATATTTTGTATAGATAGGTACTTAATACGCATTGGCTGATGTTTCGCTTTCCATTGCCCCACCCATCACACACAGGTTCTATTGTAAGCTCCTATACCATTATGTTCTACTGATACAAAAGTTGCATTTTACCTTGTTTTTTGACGGAATTTTTTTTTGCCAATTTCGTAATATCTCTGGATATTTTTATTTTTCACACATTATATTCATTCCAAAATGATCTTTAAATAAAAATATATGAGTTCCATTTGTTTTTATAACTTTTAGGTAATGAATTTCATAAATTTTCAAACTGTTTTACGTATTACTCAATAAATATGTTCCCTAAGCTTTATACCACCTAGAAATTGATTAATTTCTATCTTCTAATGCTAGTATATACTAAATTATTTCATCTCAGTCTTCATTGTTACGTTCTAATCGTTACGATCTAATCTAAACAAGAAACAATGATTTAAAACTTAAAAGTAATGAAAATAAACTCAATAAAATAGAAATAAATTATCAAAACGCTTTGTTATTTCATACATTTATTACAACGCATCCTTACGAATTATAATAACACTGTTTTATCGATTTCGTTTATAAAGTTGGGTATAAATTTATCAATTTAAAACTTAAACTGTATAGAATAATGCATTTTTTAATTTACTAATTCAATTAATATTATTCTTATTTATGATAGATTTATAATAATTGTTTATTTAACAATAAAAGTGGAAGGGAAATAAGGTAAGGTTACTATTTTAATTGGCACTGCTTAGAGAAACAGTGTTCACTCAGTTATACGTATTGATGTATGAACAATTAAGTCCGTCTAGTAGAATTATGATAATTAGATATTGTTTTTTTTTTCAACTATTTCGACCTCTTTAAATTAAATTGAGCCGTTAAGGATTAAATGTTCAAGAAAGAAATGGGGGAAAAACTTGAAAGTACCTTGAAGTGGAGGTTTTGTAGTATAGTAATGTAATCCTTTTAACGTATAAATGGCATAACTTTTTTTATGTCCTTACTTTCCCAATGTAGGTTTGCGAGATATAGTCATTAACTTCAAAATATCTTTTTTAATTCCCATCTTGGTTATATATAATTTATTTAAGCAATATTTAAGTTACGAGTGACTTTAAGGGAAGAAGTTTATAAGAAATCTAAGCAATTCACTAACGTATAAAAGAAGATGAATGCTGTTTACCAATAATTCTGTTAATGCCTCTCCAGATATGTTTAAGCTAACTCCCCTAGAGACTTAGCTTGCTTTAACTTGAAAGTTATCTCTCTTGGGAAATAATATGAAAAAGTAATTTTTTTTTCTCTCCACCATTTTAGCACATGTAGTTTGTACTTTCTCTTCATCCTTTAATTTGAGTTTGTTTTTTCAACGGAAATAAACGTTTTGAGCCACGCCCATAAAAAAGAGCGGAAGTATGACTTTGTTGAATTAATTTTTTTTTTTTTTTTTAGATTTTGTAAATATTTGTCTTGAAAATGGTTAACACGAACATATTAAATATAAAATTATTTCATGGGCAAAAGTGCAATTCTCGTCTCTCCTATTCTGGCGAGGTTATAGTTGTTTGTAAGAGTTTAGGACTACGAAATATAGGCCAATACGTAATAAAGGCAGGCGTTCTAAAATGTTTGTTATTGGAGGTGGTCAGTTGTTATTATAGTGCACCGCAATGTAATTAAATATTTAAATTCGTGGAAGTATAGTTAAAAAAAAAAAACAAACCCTAGATGTAAATCTAAGTGCGGGAAGAGAAAACATACAATAGCATTTAGTAGAAGGTTTAATTTTGTAATTTTAATTGAGATTCATTAATATAAAGCTAATTTTGCTCGAGGAAGAAGTGATAAATCGAACACTAATTAAGGTGTAGCATCTGACACTTGTTCTGGTAAAAAATAAAAATGAAATATAAAGATAAAATAATAAAAAAAAATAAATAAAGCGAAATAATCAATGTAGCCGTTGTATATACAATATTTTATGAAGCAAATCGAGTGTTTTTCAGTGTACACATATTGTGTGTGTTTGTGTGTATGATAAGTGTAATAGTATTAGTAAGGGTACTAGGTAGGGTTTGGCGCGACACCCTCTCCCGCCAGAATTCAGATGGCAGGGCGTGGCCCCAGCGCTACTACCGCACTCCTGTGTACACACTTCAAACATCCCAGCTTGTCCGTTTGAACGGGTGCCTAATGCTTCTAAATACTGTTAACTAAATTATATTTATATATAATCCTAAAACAACCTTTCTGTTTTGCACCTTTACAGTTTATTTTATTTCATCGTCGTATTTAGTGTTTCAGTTATACTACAACCTTAAAGCTTTAAACCTATTATTTGTCAAGTAGGTTACTAAATTTTTTTTTAACTCTTTAACAACAAAAAAAAAATCATTTAATACCCAAAAGGCTATTGATTTATTCCAATTCTCGTTTCTTTCTTTGCCAGACAATTTAGTGTTCCTTTTATTATAATTAATATAGTTATTATTTCCCTTATTAATATAGAAATAGCTTGTTGACTTAGAATTGGTTTTTCCGTATTTATCCCGTTATACATTGATCCATTTTAGAATTGCTTTGCAACTAAATCAATTTTTAATTTATAAATAGAAATAGCTGCGAGAAATTGCTGTTGAAAATGAGGAAATTTTCTAAAAAGCTTGCTTAAAAATAGATTAGCTTTAGATTTTTGGCATATAATTAATTAAAAGCCCTAATCTCTTTCGTACGTCACACACAAAAAATAAATAATAATAATAATTCAATAAGTACAATTTTCATACTCTTTTTGAATTAAGCTCTTACAGTTTGAACTGAATAAGTTTGTAATTGTTAACAACCTTCCCTGATTGGAAAAAATAACAAAAGAAATTTCAAAATCACACCCATTTTTACTGAAAATCTTAGCCTATTCGCAGGCTAGCTTTCGTAGTATCAGAAATCTTGTACGTGAGAAACAATGGCGCATGTGCTGGAGTAGCTATACAAAGACATAGACTTCTAGTATAGTTCAGGAAACATGATTTGAACATGAACATGATGGATTCGATACAATAAAATGAATAATTTGCCAGAATTTCGAAAACAAGAGGTTTTTTGAATCCTGCCTTCTATAAAATAATTTATTTTAACAGTATCAAAAAAGAACTAGTCTGATTAGGGAAGAGATTAGCTATGCGGTTAGCGTATTGTATTCCCACGCAGAGTTCCTGGGTTCGAATCCAGCTGCTTGGCCTTTAGATTTATTTTCTCTTCCTAGGAGCTTCTTACAGCTCACTGTCCGGTGATGGTCAGAGTTATCGGTAACGAGAGAACACTGCCCGGTGCAGTGCAAAAAAAAAGGGGGGGCTTTAGGAGGCGTTGTATTTGTAAACCGGAATTCCGGTTACAAGTCCACTAGTGTAACCTTACATTATCTGTTCTTACAGCCTTGTCAATAACGAAAGAGCTCCGTCAAAAGGCTGGCAGTAAATGTTAACTAATAGCCTCTTACAATTTCCTATCTGATGGATGGACAGTGCTGACTTTAACGAGATAACACAAACTGAAGGCCGGCAGTGCACTAAAAAAGAAGCTCTGGACGCCAATGACCGCAGATGTTAAATTTAAAAAAAATAGAAATAACAGTAAACAAATAAAGTAATCAACAAAAGTTTCTGCTTGAATTATTCAAAAGCAATTGTAAAATGTTGAACATAATCCTACATTATTTCGACCTCAAAATAACTTGTTTTTTTGGTGAATATTTTTTATTCATTATACTGTAAATAAATATGATTATTTATTTATTTATTTTTTAACAGAATAAAATTCATTTTTTATTTTTCATTTGTGTTTATTATATAAAATTTATTATTTACATATAAATGTTAATTTTGAATTTTGATTTACGGTAATATAGCACTAATTATAATTTAGCTTATCTTTTTTAGAGCTTGCTAAATATTTAAACCGCTATCGATCAGCGATAGTGAATTGTGCTCTACTGCTTTATTGCTACGACATGAACTGCAAATGGGGCGTTGTCCGCTCGTTATATTTCTTTCCACATAATATTTCTTTGTTAATAATTTCGTATTTATATTTTTAGTTTTCACTACCATTACTTACACTTGTATGTATATAGTTTTTTTTAGCTTCATCTACATTGTAGATTGATGTTCATTTATTATACGATGTAGTAAAGCGTTATTGGTTAAGTGAGACATCCTGCAATTATATGCATATTGTCTCCCCATCGTTAAACAGGTACCCTTTAAATCTATTATTTCTCTGTACATGTTTTAATCTAGTACCCCA
Organism: Rhodnius prolixus; assembly: GCF_049639745.1. Taxonomy (NCBI): domain Eukaryota; kingdom Metazoa; phylum Arthropoda; class Insecta; order Hemiptera; family Reduviidae; genus Rhodnius; species Rhodnius prolixus. The sequence continues at coordinate 26,939,332 of NW_027411615.1, forward strand.
TCGCTTTTAGTTCATTCATAAAAAGAAGGTCCTTGCAAGTATCTCATGTACGTTTATTGACTTTCTCTGAAGCGTTAGTTATTTCTCAATTTAGATTAATATATTATTTTTAAAAAACCCAACTTTCATTCGCTGAAATTAGCTTGTGGTTATGTTCGACAAATATGTTCTTTGATATGAAATAATCGTTTTTGGCCTTTATTTTGGACCTACTCAAAGCACAAACTGGTGTTTTTTTTACGCCTTATTAATTCTTTTACATCTCTTTAGTTGTGCTTATTATTCAATATCTCTTCGGAGTTTTTTTTATTAGGAACTCGGGTTTCTCCGGATCTTAATCTCAAGTTTTCACAAATTAAGTTGCTGCCATGTTTCTCAAAAGAAGTTGTTAGTAGAACCAATTTTGGCACTACCTTTTAACATACGATCCTTTGTCGGAAATAATATCTATTTCCATTACCAGATGGGTCAACATGATGCTGAAACTGGTGTATTGCACTAGCTAACATATTATACCCAAAAATTCCCATTCAATTGTGGGGGGACAGGTATTCGGACAGCAGAAGTTGAGAAGAAGTTAACCTGCTTTGCAAGAGGAAGAAGTTGTAAATAAGAGATGCGAGTTGTGAGCAGAAACTTCTCATACCGTCAAAGGCGAAATGTTCAATAGTTAAGCTTTTAAAACGCTCCTGCAAAAATAAGCGATTACTTTAATATTTCAAATTACGATAAAAATTATAAATTATTACTATTTTTCTAAATTATTAAAAATTTTCAAATTATATGAAAGTTATCTTTTCTACTCATTTTTGTTTGTTTTTTAAAAAAATCCTTTGTTGACAATTTATTAAATTTAATAAAAATTGGCCTTTGTCTAAAGATGTACTCCAAAACAAGTAAGACTTGATTAAATTAGTAAGAATTAAAATTACGAGGGTCGTTTGAAAAGTCCGTGCAGAAATAAAAACTACTTAATTTTTTGAGGTAAACCTTTTTTATTTTTCAACATAGTCTCCTTTTAGGCTTATACACTTCGTCCAACGCTGCTCTAGTTTGTTGATCCCTTCCGAATAATAGGATTTGTCCAAGTCTGAAAAATAGCCATTCGTTTCTGCAATCACCACCTCGTTTGAATAAAATCTTTTTCCCGCCAGCCATTTCTTCATATTGGGGAAGAAATAGTAGTCCGAGGGAGCCAAGTATGGAGAATAGGGGCGATGTGAAACGAGTTGGAACCCTATTTCCATTAATTTTGCGACCACAACTGCTGAGGTGTGAGCTGGTGCGTTGTCGTGATGGAAAAGGACTTTTTTGTGGGCCAATCGTGGGCGTTTTTCTTGCAGCTCGGTTTTCAAACGGTCCAATAACGATGAATAATATGCACCTGTAATAGTTTTACCCTTTTCCAGATAGTCGATGAGGATTATTCCTTGCGAATGCCAAAAGACAGTCGCCATAATCTTTCCGGCCGAAGGAACGGTCTTCGCCTTTTTTGGCGCAGATTCCCCCTTGGTAACCCATTGTTTAGATTGTTCTTTGGTCTCAGGAGTGTAGTGATGTATCCATGTTTCATCCACAGTGACGAAACGACGCTTATAGTCCTGCGGATTCTTCTGGAACAGCTGCAAACCGTCCTTGCAACACTTCACACGATTTCGTTTTTGGTCAAGTGTGAGCAATCGCGGCACCCATCTTGCGGATAGCTTTGTCATGTCCAAATGTTGGTGCAAAATATTATGTACCCGTTCATTCGAGATGCCCACAGCACTAGCAATCTCACGCACCTTCACTCTTCTATCATCCATCACCATATCATGGATTTTATCAATGATTTCTGGAGTAGTAACCTCAACAGGGCGTCCAGAACGTTCAGCGTCACTTGTGCCCATATGGCCACTCCGAAAATTTTGAAACCACTTATAAACTGTTCTAATCGAAGGTGCAGAGTCACCATAATGTTTGTCAAGCTTCTCTTTAGTCTCCTGAGGCGTTTTGCCTTTCATAAAGTAGTGTTTAATCAACACACGAAAGTCTTTTTCGTCCATTTTTTGAAAATCACTCGACTTCCTCGATTCAAACGAATGCCAAACACAAAGAAATAGACCGATCTGGCTGAAACTTGGTGTGTGTTCTTCCAAGAGATGCTACTAACTAAACATAACCTCGATACGCGCCAGTGGTGCTATCTCTCTGACTTTGCACGGACTTTTCAAACGACCCTCGTAGGTACTTGCAAATTGTAATTAGTTACAATTGCATCACATTCAATTACAGCTACATTTGTAAATATTTTCAATAGTTCAATAGTTTGACAAAAAACCCTTGCTAGTGCATAAATTGTAGCAATAACTTCATGTTCTTTTTTTATCCTTATATCAAAATAACAATCATCACAATAAAAAGAGATGAAAGATTATTTAAAATTAATGCAAAACCAATTAATTAATATTAAATATGAGTACACGATATTCCATATATATATATATATATATTTCCATTTATAAACGGTTAAAAATAATAAATGGATTTGTAAAGTTATAAATGGATTTAATATTTTCCATGTCATGCTCTACTTTTTTAACAACACACCTTGTTTGGATGTTTCCAGAGAACAAGAGGCTGTGTTCCTGGGAAACAATTCCAATTTAGTTGTTTTCCAACTGTTGTCAATTAGTTTCCAATGAAAGTAGAACGGCCATTTTTTTTGGTAGTTGTTGTTATACGTATATGTATGCTAAATTAAAAAAAAAATATTTAAAAAAAATGGTCACTTTCAGTTGTTGCAGCTGTTATTGTAAAAATGGCCAAACATTCAATTTATTCATCAGGAAAAAACAACTTTAAGTGGAAAATTTTTATTCAAAATTTAAGTCACATCAACATCTGAGGTCATTGGCGCCCATAGCTTTTTTCAGTGCATTATTATTAATAATAATAATAATAATGATAATATTAATAATGATAATAATAATATTAATATAAATATATAAGTATTCAAGATAAAATTATTATAACAAATGAAACGTAATAAAATTCTAATAATAAAAGTTATCTTCTAAAATTAAAAAACCTCAAATATGTACGTAATCGCAAAATGTAAAAATGATAAATAATAATTGAATTTGAGTAAAATTCAAATTCTGTATATATTTAAGAAAAATAATCAAAAAGTTTTGTAAGAACTGTTGAGAGAAGAAGAAGGCTCTGTCCCGTGAGTTACATGCCACAGAGTTCTTTCGCTTCTCGCGAGGAAAATAACACTATAATGATGATATATGACGCCATCCGTCTTTCTAAATTCTTTTTTAACTAGTTCACACCGTTGGACAAAAATTTCTCCGATAAGAAAATGCGTGTTTTCTTCTTGGATTATTAATTGATGTTTAACAATGCGGAAAAGTAATTTGATTTTTAGAAATCTTGAAAGATTTGTTGTATAAATTAAATACGTATAATCGATTAATTACTTAGATGTATTTTATTTTTACATTTATTAATTAAGCTTTGTTTTTTTTTATTCATGAAAGTACAACTTAAGTTTAATACCGTTGATAAAGACGCAGAAATAATAATAACTTTGGCTATAGCAGCAAAAATACGAGGTGTGTTCAAAAAGTAACGGGAATTTTTAAATTTCGCGGGTTTGGAGAGTCTGATTGTAAAATTTTTTTTTTTATTATGTTGGTACACATGCCCCTGAAGTACGATAAAATTTTCAGTAATATTCATTGTTTACTTCTTAAGTGGCAGCCGTTAAGGTTAGACGTGTTTTTCGAGCTTGGCGATTTTTGTTTGTTAAAAAAAATGGATCAAAGAATTTGTATTAAATTTTGCGTAAAAAATGAAATAAAGTGTGTGAAATGTTAATAAAGGCATATGGTGAGTCTGCTATGAGTAAAACAAGGATTTACGAGTGGTATAAGCGTTTCCAAGATGGCCGCGAAAACGTTGAAGATGACGAACGACCTGGACGTCCAAGCACATCAACAACCGATGAAAACGTGAAAAAAGTGAAAGAAATGGTTATGAACGATCGCCGAATCACAATCAGAGAAGTCGCTGATGATGTTGCCATATCAATTGGCTCATGCCATGAAATTTTTTCGGATGTTTTGGGTATGAAACGTGTGGCAGCAAAATTTGTTCCAAAATTGTTGAATTTCGAACAAAAACAGCGGAGAATGGAAGTTGCTCAAGAGTCACTCAATGAAGTCGACAACGATGCGGATCTACTGAAACGTGTTATAACAGGTGACGAAACATGGGTTTACGGATATGATGTCGAAACTAAGGCTCAATCGTCCCAGTGGAGGCATTCTGGATCGCCAAGACCGAAAAAGGCTCGACAAGTGCGGTCGAATGTGAAGGTTATGCTCACTGTGTTCTTCGATTTTAATGGCATAGTGCATCATGAATTCTTGCCACAAGGTCAAACAATCAATAAGGAGTACTACCTACAAGTTCAACGCCGTTTGCGTGAAGCAATCCGAAAAAAACGCCCGGATTTGTGGCAAAACAATTCATGGATTTTGCACCACGATAATGCACCTGCTCACACTTCATTGCTTGTTCGTGAATTTTTGGCCAAAAACAAAACTTTAACGATGCCCCAGCCTCCATATTCGCCAGACATGGCTCCATGTGACTTTTTTCTATTTCCAAACATAAAGAGAACATTAAAAGGCCGTCGTTTTACTAGCATAGATGACATTAAAAGCGAATCGCTGAAAGAGCTGAAAGCTATCACAAAGATCGAGTTTCAGAAGTGTTTCGAGGATTGGAAAAAGCGCTGGCACAAGTGTATTGTATGCGAAGGGGACTACTTTGAAGGCGACAATATTAATGTAGATGAATAAATAAATATTTTTTTCAAAAAACGAAAATTCCCGTTACTTTTTGAACACACCTCGTATTTATAATAAACTCAAAATTGATTCCAAAATCAAATTTGAATTTTCACCCCTTAGATAGAATACTGGGCATTATTCGTAGGATTTTAATAAGGAATAAAAATTGATTTGTAATCATTTTTTTGATTAAAATGCGTATATTAAAATTATTGGAATGCTTGAAATAATGCTATTACTGATTAAACAGTACAGCCCGCGCTATCTCTGGACAAACTTCTGTACTAACTTTTTTTCCTTGTTAGAAAAAGCCAAAAACATAATTTGGGATTTTCTTACATTTGTTTATACAATTTATTATAGTAATGAATTTGTTTTTTTACTATTATTATAAAACCATAATTTTTAATGTATTAACTTTAACAATCCCATGTTGCTATTATTTGTCATTTAAAAAAGTATATATTTGTATTGAGCAATCATTTAAAAATATTATTATTTTTTATTGACTACAAGAACTTGTCAGTGTCAAAAGTTTATGTAATTAAAAAGTATAGTCAGTTAAAAATTAAAATTAAAGGTACACTTTGGGTCTATAATAAAATTTGTTAAATTAAATTGTTGTTTGGGTTTCCCTAACTTAGGATTTAACTAACTGAGGATGGATCCAAAGTGATCCGAAACGTTTTCAATAAAAATATAAAGAATTTGAAACTGAATTTGAGGCTTTTTTTTTTTACTCGTTGAATACATTTGTGGATCAATCTAATCTATAACATTACGAAGGAAGAAAGAATACTGCCAAGTTCAGTTGGCAATATCAATTATAACCAATAACTTGGCAACTTTTTGCCAAGCTCTTGATGTAGGGAGTAGGTTATCTTAATTCTTTCTACGTTTTGGATTAATGAATCAGTCACTAAAAAAGATGAAGAATACTTAACAATATAACATTACGAGGTGTGGCGATTAAATAACGAGACTGATGCTGCTACAGAGAACTTTGCATGCGCCTAATCCTAACGACCGACAGCCGTGCAGCGTAAAGCCTTCTGCTTTCGATTGCAGCGTCTCACGTATTTGTAGAGAAATCTGTCTGACCGGAACCGTCGTTTGTGTAAGAGGTGTTAGTTTTGTTTTGCCGAAAACATGATACTACACATGTAGTAGAGCATTTCACTTGAAACTTTGGTAAAACCGGTACTGAAACTTATCTTTTATTAAATGAAGTTTTACCGATGAATGTTAATCACGTGCGCAAGTTTTTGAGTGGTTCAAGCGTTTCCAAGATGGCCGCGAGAAGACGTCGGAGATGATGACCGCCCAGGTCGCCCTTCCACGTCCAAAACGGATGAACATATCGATTATAATTAATCAACATTACTACCGTGAGGTGCTTGCTCAACTCCGTGAAAGAGTAAGGAAAAAACGACCCGATTTGTGGAAGGACATGGGTTCTCCATCAAGAGAGCGCGCCGGCTCACACTGCATTATCTGTCAAGTCGTTTCTAGCCAAGTACAACATCCCAGTTTTAGGCCATCCTCCTCATTCGCCTGACCTGGTGGCCCCATGTGATTTTTATCTGTTCCCCAAAGTCAGATCTGCATTAAAAGGAACACGATTTCAGTCCGTTGAAGCTGTGAAAGAAAAAGCGGCACTCGTCATGCAGGAGCTGACAGAAAAAGACTTCCAGCACTGCTTCGAACAAGGGTAAATTCGTATGTAGCGTTTTAGGGATAGGGGAGGGGTGTATATTGAAGGTAATGCCACACCTCGTATATTAAGAACCTGCTACACTTCAGAATTCATGAGAATTTATGTCAATTTTACTTGAAACATTATTAATAAATACTGATTTTAGGAGAATGCTAGGGGAGCAGAAGTCAATTTAGGCTTTCTAATATTCCATTTCTGTACATATTCTGACTTTACCATTAATACAGTGTATCTGCGAATTAGATATGTAAATTGCTAAAATCCTGAGTTTGCAATAAAGTTTAGCAAAAGTATCTGTTACAATTGGAAGAATTACAACAAGAGTGCTTCTGACTGTTTACTGTTGACGTTGTTTGCTTCATTTATTTATTTTACGTTAATTAACAGTTTCTATTTTATTACCTGTAAATCCAAATTCCCAGCTGTTCGCCATTCTGAAAAGCAACGTAAACAACATCTGCTCTCCTCATACTGCCAACACCTGAGCAATAATCCCTTGATACTAATCTGAATGGGTGACACCTTCTAGGTGAATATCTGCTCCACTTGTTCTTTGACTGACAAAAAACTTACTGTTCTTCTACCCTTGAAGAGAGTGCTACACATTGAGTAGAACAGATCATATTTACTTTATTCTGTCGTTGAAGTGGGTAAAAGTTTCATTCTTCGTTGAAATAATGAACTTTGCCTGCAGGCTTAGGTAATACTTTGCTAGTGAGGTTGCCGAGATATTGTCACTTATAAAGCAGATGTGGGTTAGCACTGCCTGCAGTGGGATAGAGATCCAGACGGAACAGATGTTACTATTAAGATCTTTGCCGTCTGGTGCCAGTTTGTGATATTCTCTCCATTTATAAATTGTCTCTCAGCTCTCGTTACTGCTGTATTTTTGTTATATATATATAGAAATATTTTTTTGTTATATTAATATATAATAATACAATAGTACACCCAACTCTTACTTGAACACGATCTTTTTTAACACGATTTTGAAATAACAAGTTCACCAATATGAAGAAATACACTTTGTTACATGAATTTTTTTGTTCTAGCACGAATCATCCCCAAACATTTTTTTAATTCTAATTTTGACAGTGTGATCTCAGAAGTTGGTCGGTTTATGCCCACACATGTGTCAGTGACTTGGTCTTGATGACATCACACGACTTCATGGCTTGTTTACTTTGTATTCCGGAGCTAACGAGGAATACCCGAATTTTATTATCACTTTTTTTTCTTTACCTCGTTGTACTTCAACCTAAACACAGCATTTCCTTAATCAGTGTTCAGTACACCACATTTACTGACATATCTACTGATGATAACATTTTTGATTCAGTTCGTAATAGACGTGCACGCTTGTTATTAAGTAGAGATGAATAGTTTCTAAATTGATATTTATTCCTAATTTCAATTTAAATTTTTATTTGTACTTACGAACTAAATTTTCACTTTACACTAATTTTAATTGTTTTCGTAAAAAAAATGGATTTCAAACATATAATAATGATATGTCCACGTTATGTGGTAGAAAGGAAACGAATGTTGGACGACATATACAGGTATTTAGATGCACCATTTCGCTACGAAGACATAGTATTCTCCACTAACATATATGTGCTTAAGTCTATAGCAGAGCTAGCAATGAAATATGAATATATTTAAAAGTTATAGCCGATTAGAATGAATGCAAGAAAATGATTAGAGAAGGATTACGTGATTTTAATTTCGGTGAAGCTATAAGGATGGCAGGAATATAGAGTACTAATCCATCCATTAGTTGTAAGGTTTATGTAAATAGTTGTATATAGTAGAGGGATGAATGTGTGAAGCGACTGTATTTATAAGTAAGAATGGAGAGTGAGTGATATTCTAGTGATAAGCACCTAGACGATGCTGGCCGTATGGCGGAAGCCAATGCCAAAAAAAAAGCAACTTTGTTTTCGAGGTATTAGTTTATGTTATTAATTTTTTACTTTCACAAATAAAAATATTGAGATCGCGCTGATTTTATACACATTTTGGGCTGTCTAGACGTTTATGAAATCGTCTGAGTACAATAGATTGTTTCTCCAAATGGTCTGTATGTTTCTTTCTATCAAGGTGTGCATGTATCCATCTAACTAGTCCAAAAAAACGGAAATTGTAAGAGCGTTACTCTTTTAAGTGGCGAACAATATTCACTTCTACTTTTACTGTTGCTTCTGCACTGAAACCCAATCTTATATTTTATTATTTTCTTTGTTGTTTCAGGAGAACGACCATTTCCATGTCAATGGGCTGATTGTGGGAAGAGGTTTGCCAGATCTGATGAATTAGCCAGGCACTGGAGGACACATACCGGTGAAAAGAATTTTATATGTCCTGTTTGTCATAAGAAATTCATGAGGAGTGATCACCTAAGGTGAGTAGGAATGTACCTTATTATGATTTAAATATAAATTAATTTACCTAGAACTCTTTGTATCCTGAGTTAGCAGGAGAAGATAAAAGTTATCCTGTTGGAAACAAAATAACGACATCTTTCCTAAAGAATAATTAATACAAATGGTCAACTACTCCTTCTTGTTCGTTTTAAATCTCTTTTGGAGATGATAGAATTCCAAGCGAACCATTGCTAGGTGCCTGAAACCTTTTATTGGCTGTGGAGACGGGAATTATATTCTCTTCTAGCTTTCGAACCCACTTAACATGTCGATTTCACCACGCAGGTCTCTCAGTCCCGGCCTGCAAACTTTTAAAAACCTTGTGACCTGTCGGCCTCTCTGTTTATTTTCCCACGACGAAGATAATCTTAAGAAAGTGTTGCACCTTCCTTCGCTTAACACTACTTCTTTCCCCGACCACCAACTTCCCCCAGGTATACAGCTTTGGCACTGTTAGTATCAGCCACTTCGGCGAATGATTGCCAAAACTGCCAGTTTCTTGTACAGTAGATAGGATGAGGCAACCTTCAACGTGTCTAGTGACGCGCACAGGCCTTACGCTTCTAGTAAACCTCCTTTTTCAGAGCATCCGCCCACAATTGTAGCTCCATAATTAGGGGAACCCAGCCTGGTCAGAGAAACTACGCTCATGGTTGGCTTGTCTGCCGCGTTCCTGATTTGTTCCTCGAAATTCAGCCTTGTTTTAGGTAATCGAAAGAAGATACTTAGCTGCACGCTTAGTTCCTTACCAATGCGCAGGAAATGACGTGCATTCTTTGTGGTGAGGATCATAATCTCTGTTTTAGAATAGAGCCAAGGAAGGCACAGTTGATACCTGTTAAGGCAAATAAGTGATTTTTAGGTATTACGTAGTTTAAGGAAGGCTAGGTAGGCCCGGTTTGAGGCGATGCCAGCAAAGCTGAGTTGTATTGTGATATTGAGTTCGATTTCCGATCTAGGCCTTGAGTTTTTTTTAAACAAATATTAAGTAAACTATGTTCGCTAGACGCCTCCATCTCCAAGTCACCGAATTGGTAGTCGTACGTGACGTATTTTCAAGTTATAATTTTATTTTCGTTCAACAGAGTGTCCTGAAATGATAATTCTTTTGTAAGGATGTTTTTTTGGATTCAGCATTAAAAAATTGAATAAATACTACAACTTTTTTATTTTAAATGTTTTGTTACAGTAAACATGCTAGAAGACATCCAAATTTCGATGCATCAGTTCTCCGTCAAAGGCGTTCCTCACATAAATCCTCATCGTTGAATTCCAGTGAAACATCTTCGGAGAATATGTCAGATTCAGTGCCATCACCAGAGTAATGCTTTTAATTATTTAAAATAGATTTAATAATATTATAAAAGAAAAGTAAAAGAAATGATCACAATCATTTGCAAAAAAATAATAAATTGTGAAAACCTTGTAAATTATTCGAACAGGAATTAAAAAGAAAAAACAAGAATTGATTTAAGCTAGAGAACCTAATGATTTGACAATTATACAAAGATATATACATACAATTTATAAAGAAACAATTTTAACAAAGAGGAAGAGAAAGGGAATAGTTTTGCGTCTGTGTGCAAGCGTGCTGTGCGTTTGTGAGATATTGGTGTGTGTTGTCCATAAGAAATTAGTCGACAATCTGTAAATAATATATATCTCTATGTACATACATATCAAGTAAAGCCTAAATTTAAAAGTAAAACAAATAAATGTTTAAGAGTGTAATTTCATTTTTTATTATTATAATTATTATTACTATTAATAGTTTTCTAATAAAAAAATAAAATAAATAAAAGTTAATTCAAAAACGTTTGGTAAAGGAGAAAAATTATTTTCTGTTAACATGTTTTGGTTTGTTACATGAATAATATTAATTATGGTATTCATAGTTTCAATATTTTTCCTAAATTCTAGTCAGTAATTTGCATTTCGAAGTTAAGATTTTATTTACTATTTCGCTAATAGATAGCTTGAACCAATAATTTTGGACCATCACGGTAAACAGTTCGTTCTTATTTTCTTTTAAGAGTTTTCGATATAATTTGAGATGTAAATAATCTCAATGCATTCTGGGATAACTCTAATAAAACTTATTGTATTTTAATTTCATTTTTTTGTTCTCTAGTTACACTAAGAAGTTTATTTAAACGAGCAGATTCTAAATTAATTGCATCATTATCCATAGTAACTCTGCGTTTGTTGATCACATTTTGTCGGCATGAAAATTGTGTTTTTAACGTTCAGTTAACTGAAATGTGCCCTTAACTGTGTTATCTTTCTCTTTCGAAAGGTCATCCTTAATGTATTCGTTCTGTTCGTTTCGTCGTTCGCCACTAATCGCTTGCTATAAATAATATGCAAATAATAATGCAACTCTCCTACCCATTACCTGTAGCTTTGTCAACCACAAAATACTTGTAACTTCTTGGATTCAGCCCATTTTACTGCGTAACATTGCCAGCATAAAAGTATATCGTCTTTGTCAAACCAATATCTGTTATGTGCAGACTAAAAGTATAACTTTGAGATATTCAATAAAAACGTTCTCCTGTACAATTTTATATGAAGCAGAGTTTTGAAAACTAATTTAAATTAAAGTTATATGTGTTATTCGTTATTTTATTTGATTTTTAGCTATTCAAATGTAATAATTTACTTATTACCAAATTAGAGTAATTAATGCACTTAGTAGATTATAAATGGTCTAATTTATATTAGTATTTATTGTTGAATGAAAAAAAAACTGGCATTAATCAGACTTACACTTTAAACAATCATAAAATGGACGGTAGTCAGGGTCAATAAACGGTTTAACTTCCTGTAACCGATTGAACTTAGATCGAGTTATTTCCATTGGGCCGGTGAAGGTTCAGGATACTCTCGAGGAAGACGCCTTCCTTGAGGAAGTATTATTATAATCATGTGGACAGGCGAAGTTTGAAACACATTTCCACTATTAGACCTGTATAAACATCCTCTGATATCATTCACAGTGGGATCACCCTTTATCAGCTCTGACAGACTGAAAATTGGTGGTTAGATGCTCTGTAATCTTATTTGATTACGTTAGTTTTCTTAGTTTTTATTCTGACAATATTCTGGCTGAAGCACAGAGCCAGAATATTTAGCGACCACAGTTCACCGTATAATGCTTAGAGTTACATAGCAGTCTTTTTATACGGAAATTTGGTTAGTAAACTAGTCATAATAGTCAAAATGGCGAAATCTCCAAAAAAGTACACTCAGCAGATATTGGTTTGACAACGACGATTTCTTAGTATTTCTTGCAGGAATGACTGAAGCATTCCAGTTTCCTTTTATAGACTTTGAACTGTATCTCGCATTGCTTGTTCATTGTTTCTACTAGTAACACGGCTCCTCATCCATGACTTCGAAAATGAATAATTTTCAAAATCCATTCACAATTTGTCATTTTGTGGTGACAAATAGCAGCGCAAAAGTCGCAAGTCTGCACTCCATACTAGGTAAACAGGAAACAAAGATCAAGATCAAAGGATCCTAGTGTAATTCACTAAATCTGCATATACTCGAGCTTGGTCAATTCTAGAGCTTTTTTTTTGCCATCTTACTACCTTCTTTATTTACCATTGAATCAAGTTACACATAGTGTGCCTCATAGGCACTTGTTCGCGGTGTCATAGGCTTTTTTGGCCAACATCTAGGTTTGACGTTAATCTAATTTACTGTAATAATGGTGTAAAAATCTACAAACTTCAATCTTTCGGATTTCCTCTGTTATGATCATCCATAACTTTGCTTTTTTTTCCCCCCATGTAAACACATCAATTCATTGATGATTTTTCAACATCAGAGGATCCAACGTAACAGAATTGGTAGTTGATTTACAAGAGCACGTTTACTTTTCTAAGAGACTAAGCCCTGCAATCCGTACAAAGCATTCTCGTAAATACTAGCTTCAGAATACCATGAAAGTTTAATCGATCATCCATGCAAAGAGAATACAATTGAACAAGAATAATGTTCGTTCGAACTTTACCAATCCATTCCAAGATCGTTCACAACTTGAATAAGTTTTTCTGGAACGTCTAACTTCCATTTTCTACAACTTATCATTCACTGCCTAGTCAGATTTTTAGTTGAACAAACCTGATAATTCTGTTTGTTTGTTGACTCTGTTTTTTTGAACCACGGATTTTGGAATTATCGATTTTTTTTTTTTAGAAATGACATTTGTTCAAAGTTTATCAAGATTAAAAGACTACCGATAAATTTATCTAGATCTATGAATTAGTTGCAGGACTTAAAATGCTTAAATTTTTCAGACATTTAGTTATTAAATAACTTCTGAATAAAAGAAAAAGCTCGTCTTTAACTAATTATAAAAGTAAAAATCAATACAAAAAAAGGTAATTTCATGACGGAAGAAATGAAATCTCTCTATGACATGACAATTCTTTATCCAAAACATTTATTTTTTGGTTGTAAAATCAAATCCTCTCCGTTACGTAGTTCACCTAAAGCTGTACAAATTCTTTTTAAAATCTCTATTATCTATTATCTAAACAATTTTTGTATTAATTTTGCCAAATATTATTAATTTTCACCTTAAATTTGTTGATTGAACATTGTAGGCAATTTATATGACCTCAAAGAGTAGTTGCATTATCACCATTTATCCTCTAACCTTATTAATGAACCTCGTCAAAATTACCCAAGAGAATTACCCAAGTTTCACCAACAGTTTAGCTGGCTGTTTTGATTTCTTTCACATCCATTGTTTAACTTGCTGTTTAATCATTATATTCTGTAGATATTCCATTTTTCATGTTATTCAAATTTTTGTAAAGACTTGCTAGAACTATGTAGCCGGGTGAATCTACATAATAACCCAGTGAATATGAACCGCTCTAAAGAATGCACCAATTAAGCAATTGCAAACCAATCACTGTTTTCAAGTTACAAGAAAATTAAATATATTTAGCAATTAATTGCGAATTAATAAGTTCTCCTACATTTAAGTTATAATTTAAATCAAAATAATTTTCGGATTGATCTTGAATAATTTAGTCCACATAACTTGGAAAAGTATCTTTTTAAAACGTCAAAGTTGTTAGCTTCTTCAAAAGTTTTCATTTACTTTAATAATTTTGAACTTTGTTTTACTTGTCAGCTTTTAATTGTGAAACAAAATATATATATTCTCTAATTTGCATCTCAAATTGAATTCAATGAACAACAACAATGTGTAACCTACCACAAAATTATTTCTTCAATTATTTTTTCTTCATATTTGAAATCATTAAAATGCATATTAGAAAATCTACATAAAGCTTAAAATGATTGGCTTTCCCCAAGACAATTATTTATTTTAGATTGGACTGCATCAATGCGTAATACTGAATCGAATTATTAGAGAAATCGAAAAAGTTTAACATAATAAAATTTGGTAAATAATGTAAAATGTTTTTAATTAAGATTGGCGTTATGGATAAAATTTAACGTTTTAGAGAGCACTTCTCAAGTAAAAAAAAATAAATAAAGAAAAAAGTTAATGTTATCGTAAACATTTATGGGAGAGATAAGCAAAAGTATTAGGTGTGACATTAAATTGGACTGACAGAAATTTAAAAATAAAATAATCAATATAAATTCTGAATTTTGTTTTTTAGGTCTAAGTTCAGAAAGTTATATTTGGCTCTGTTAATACTACATTATCCAGAATGTTTCTGGTGCTTCTCTCCGCTCCACATCTCTTAATCTAATCGTCCGCCCTCTTATTTTTCCTTGGGCCAAAAAAAAAACAAGCATCTTGCTGAAGCATTGTATCCATGATGTCACCTAAACCTTCTTAGCAAGGTTACTGTACTTCAGCTGGCCTAACTTCTAAGACGGCTATTACGATGATTTAAGATCACGATTTTGGTTTTCCTTTCAGCTTTCCTTTAGATTTATCATTCCTCAACTAAGTGTTTTTGTTAGAGTATCCTAATATTTTCTCACAAATTTTTGAACAAGAATAAACTTGGTGCTAAAGATGGCCAATTTAAGTGTGTCCCCCCCCCAAAAAAGGACTTTTTTTGAAACCTTTAAAAGCTCTTCTTCCATTCCAAATTTCAAGATATTAAAGAAAAAACTGGGATCTGTCACACCTTTCTCCTTCTAGCTTATAATCTGTAGTCTACATTTCAAAATATTGCTCTTCTACAAAGATCTTGCTTTTACCTCCTGGTAAAAGTTTTTGCTTTTTTTTTTTTTAATTAAGTAAAAGTGTAATGAATGGCCTTTTAACTTGAGCATCTAAATTCTAGTTGGGGCACCTTTAAGGGATTGCTACATTATTTACGATAATAATGTTACACAACGGTATATATTTTTTTTTAAAGAATACATGTCATATCACGTCAAAAGCTTTTATTTAAAATAAATGAAAATCTATTTTCAGACATCTCAATTGTTTTACGCATAAAACTGAACAAAACAAGTTAATGAATATTTTACAGTGATTTAAAAAGATACGACCATGTCTGCGTATTACGTAGGATGGGTAAAAGTAACTTATCCTGTGGAAAATCGGATTTACTAGCAGCAGATAGAGTTTGTGAGTAAATTAAAATATCAGACAAAAATGAAACAAGCAATTATTTCTCTTCATTGCACTAAAATACCGAGGACTAGAAATCAACTTAAACAGTAATCTTCGATTATTAGAACAGCTTTGAACAAGAACAAAAATTAAAAACCTAATCATTAAGATCTAAAAAGTATTGTTGTGTTTACTGAAATATTTTCAATTAAATTCAGATTTAGGCCGATCATTTTGATTAAACAAAAATACGCGTACTTTCAATAGGTTTAAAAAAGAAAAATACAAATTAACGTGTAAAATGAAAATATGATCCTTTTGGTCCAGTTTTTAATCCATTTTTAAGAGTTGTTTTTGTTAGTTTGTCTTCAATATGGTTTATATTTTTCATTTTATAGGATTCCACTGCAGTTTTTCTCCATGACTATTATTGCATTTTCTCTCTACAGAGCATCCAAACATTACACACCTCCTACTGTGATTTACATTCTCTCTACTATTTTAGTTAATTTCTAATTAATTTTTAGAATTCCAAGACGTGTGCTAACCTACCTCCTCACTTTTTGCTCAGAAATTAAACTTTTACACAACACTACCTTTAGGAGAAAAATTAATTACGTATTTTTAAAAGTATACATTGTATTTTAAACAAGCGAGAAAAAGAAGGTGCAATTTAGCAAAGAAATTTGTATCCTGTAAGATTCTGTTAATAATGTTTCAGGCAAACGTTTGGATATTTTTTTTGTGCTATAAATAGACAAATTACAGTTAGGGGTCCAGACATTTTATCTGAGAATTAGTAAAAATGATTAAAGATATAAAAATTCTAGTTATACTTTATTGATTTGCCAATTTAGTGTAGATTTATCGTGCATCGTATCTGTTCTATCCATTTTTGAATGTACTCTGTACTGACTTCCAATCTTTATTTTGGAGCTTATTTCTTCTACAATCATTTCTTCCACTTAGAAATGGCTTTTCGTAAATGGTGAATGTCTATATCAGCTAATGACTAAAGACGAAGGCAGGCCATGTCTTGTCTGCCTTTCTATTGTAAACTTCAAATCTTGCAAAGCACTGCTCTGTTTTAAGCCATAATAATATTCTCCAGTTATACTAAACTATCAACAGTTTCTTAGTTTGTTTTTTTAAATTTGATTGAAGCAAATCTCCTGCTAAAATTTACTATTAAAAGGTACAGAATTTATGCAAAAAATAATATTTTTGAAGTAGACAATGTTTTGTAGCGTCCATTAAAGAAAAAAAGAAAATCAAAAAGCTTCATAACCAACTATCAATCATTTTCTTAAGTTATGGGCTTTAAAGGAAAGGGATCTTTGGTAATTTGGTAAAAAAAAATATATATATATATACAGTCGAACCTCGCTTAACGAGCATAATTCGTTCCAGAACCTTACTCGTTACGCGAAATACTCGTTAAGCGAAACAATTTTTTTATATAAATTAAAATAAAAGGGGATAATTGCTAGATCAGCCACACTTACACCATTTTCTCGTTTCTCAATGATTTTACGTTTCAATTCTAACGTTATTTTAATTCTTTTCGAAGCCATTTTGTTAGAGGGATAACAAAATAAACACAATAATATTTAAACACAAATATCACTATATGGACTTCCCCTACACACCACTCATTCGGTGAAGTTCGGTTTCGACTGTATCAATGCATTAGATACGTGGAGAATATGAAACGCATATGCGTAAACAGGAATGACTAATCGAAGAATGCGCAGTTTTCGATGAGTCAGCGAAAACTGCGCAGTCAGCGAAATATCATTAGAAAACTATCGTTATGCGAAACATCGCTCGCTATAAGAATCAATTTGTTTTACTCGTTATGCGAATTACTCGTTAAGAGAGGTGCTCGTTATGCGAGGTTCCACTGTATATTCAAAAACAAAATATGAATAATCTTCATTTTAAACTTTTCACGAACAATAGTTACCATTAATACATAATTCCGTCAATTAAAGGTACTTATGACAGAAGTAAAATAAGTACAATTATTTATTGAATTCTTTGTTTTGAATGAACAAACTTTCAAGAAATAATTTTTTTTAAATAGCTGCTATCCTGATTTAGTGGTACACAATAAAATTTTAAAAGAATATTTACATGTAAATAAATATAAATATATATTAAGCAAAATATAATGTAAATAAATAAAAAAGTATAAAGCACATTTTTGTCCTTCAAACTTTAAAACGATTCTTAGTAGCAAAATTCTCTGCTCAAATATGTATTGAAGAAAACAAAATTTATCTTTCTAATTAGCAGCTCAATTCTGTTTTGAATTAATAAAATATTCTATTTGATAAATAAATCTGTCTTTATATTTAATATAATATATAAAAAAAGAATTTAAGCTCTATTTATATACCATGTATGGACCAAACTATTGAAAAAAATAATGTTTGTTTGGTAAAAGAAAGATATTGTACTAAAAGCTGGAATTACTTCTTTATTTTAAATTGATTTGGTTTCTTGTGTTACTTGTATTGAAATGAGTATTTGAAATGAAAGGGCTATTACAGTTGGAACTGTTTAGTTTCTACATTACAGTTCGCATACTTCATGATACTACATTTAACGTTTCATTTACAGTAAAAGATTTGGGTTGAATTCGGCCATATGAATGAGATGGATTCTGAAACGAGGTGACAGTTAACTCTCACAGTTTGTTGAAGAGATATTTGTGATGATATAGATGCGCCGAAAGTGGCAGATCTTTGTGATAATTTGCTGCTAAAATCTATATTTTAATCCTGATTTTATTATTATTATTTCATGCAGTTTTGTAGCATGAAATTCTACAACTTACACCAAAAAACTTGAAAGTAATCTTTTCTCAGCTAAGAAATTAGTGCAGGTATTATCTCCCAATATTGAAAACACTTTGCTCCAAAACACTTCTTACTTAGTTGCAAAGAAAATCATAACTGCAATGAAAACCAGAATCATTTATTTCTTATAAACAACTATTTACAAAAGATTGAATATATAGTTTTCGTGACCGCAAATTGTTAAACTTAGGATGGAAGATTTGCGAGGAATCGGTCAAATAAAACAACTCGTTTTTTTTTGCTTATTGTCCTCTTCAGGGCGTGGCTCTGCGGATTTGTTGAGTTACAGAATCGCTCTGAAGAGGACAATATATTTGTCGAAACGTTGGCAAAAAAAAGACGAGTTGTTTTATTTGACCGATTCCTCGCAAATCTTCCATCCTAAGATTACAAAGATTATTAACATACTTATCAATAAACTCGAGAGAAAAAAAAAAAATCCTTAAATCTTCACTACTAACATTTTATAAGTCCATCAACAGTTGGCCTCGTACTTTTCTTGAACAGTAGAGCTGTATTAATTAGATAAAAAGATGTGTCAACTCTTTTTTGAACACAGTAAGCTACCTGAATTAAGGTGGCCATGCCAAGAATGCAGTTTTTTCATCCATTTTTTTTTTTAATATTTAAAAATATTTCAAGTAAAAAACAGAACATTAATTTCGGATTTTGTGCAGGGATTCCCAGATATGACGAAAAAAATATGTTTGTTCCTTCTAACCCGAGGAGTCCCTCCTTCTTGAATGATTTAAAGGATATTTGTTCCCCAAACTTAGTCATAAACCTTTTTTAAGACTTTTTACTTGGGTTCCTAAAGTGGTGATATCCTACGTTTTAGAAGTACGTACTCGTATGTTCTAAAACATACTACATTCAGTTCTTTACAAAAAATATTGTAAGTATATGGAAAGTGCGAGAGAAATAAAAATATTACTGTTTAAACAAAAAATGCAAATAAATCTTAATTGTATAAAATGGCCACTTTATTTTTTTTGTGTCAATGTAGTATGTTTAACAAAAGAAGAAATTAAATATTACAATTGAAAAAAGAATTGCCGTAATGATTCAAACCACTAAATTAATTAAAGGCCCTTGAAGACAAACTTTTCTCAATATCCAGCAAGTACAAAATACTGTAATAGCCCTCTAAATTTTAAACTGAATAAAAATAGAGAGAGAAGATATTTTTTAGTAATTAATAAAAAAAAAGGCCCTGAACAGTGTTAATAAACAAATTCTTCGGTACCTGTTTTTAATTAAAAACGCAAATTTATATACGCATGAGAACCTTGCTTATTTTTTTCTTCATTGAACATATTTTTCTATTAAAAAAAGGAAAAAGGAAAAAAATAGAAATAAGTTAAATATTTATAGATTCTTTAGCTCAATTTTTAAAATAATTATTAGTATATATATGAATATATACTAATTTTAAAAAAAAGACACCCTACATATTGTAAAGATTTTTGTTTATTTTATCTCAGAAACTGAATGTTCACTGATTATTCTGACTGATAGTTAATAAAAGAGAAGTGCATGCTTGCTATAGATATGTGGTATTCACTCTTTTGTGTTTGGTTTTAATTAAAAATAATAATTAATATCTTTAAACTTCATCCTAAGGCTGGAAACATAGTGGAGCGGCGAGCAAAGCGGCGAAATCAAACACAAGTTAACATATGGGACCGCGCATAGTGGAGAGCAAAGCGAAGATAGAGCAACGCTATCTATAGAGAGTGGAGCAAAGCGTTATGACATGTTTGATTTCTTCGCTCTCATCGCGCTCAATTTGTAAAGGTTATTGCTCGCAGGTTATGGATATTGTTACATTTATTGGTTTAGTTTGTTTAAAGAAACCTCTGTGCGACCATAGTATTTGCGAAGATACAATAGTTTTTAACAATTAATAATTAATAGTTAAAATTAATTAACAATTAGTAGTTAATGGAGAATTCAGGTAATTTTTGCTACATTTAATTTGGTTCTCAATCCCTTAATGCTAACTTTCTTCTAAATACTAGGCAAAATTAAATTACATTTTCACGTCCTACTACTTCTGATCAGAACGAATTCTCCAATCCTTCTGTAGCGTCGTACTACTCCAGTTTTTCAGATGAACAACATTAATTTACGACAAATCATGGTGTAGTGATTTAATAAAATTATTGTGTTTTTTTAATTGACTAATTTCTTTTTATCTGCATATATTTCTATTTTTTTATTTATTTTTTTCTAACCTTAAAGTAACTGCTAAGTAACTTAATGGGGTTACACAGATTTGTATTTAGTTAATTTTTCTATATTGTGCCTAACTCATGTTATGAGCTGTATTACTCAAAAACAATAAAATTTGATTTTGATTAATGGGGTTACATTGGGCTAGTATGTAATCAAATGTTGATAAGACATTCGAAAATACGCATGAAACTTGCCAGGATGCTCCCGAAGTTGTTGGTACAAGTGATGAAATTCACCAAGTTCATTTCTAGACTTATTTATGTCATGTACAACTGCAGCTCCTACTACTAAGCTGCTGCAAATACCAAAGTTTCAACGAAGAATTTTCATATAAAAATAGTTCCTCCATCTTGTTTCGTCGAAAGGAGAACGCGACTAAACTCGTCACTATGTGCATGCGACTCTTTGCTCGCTGCTCGTCGCTCTCTTTGATCTGAAGCAGCTATCATCGCCGCTTTGCTCGCCGCTCCACTATGTTTCCAGCCTAAAACATTTGGAAGCTTGATTTTACTTGCAATAATTCTAATAATGATGCAAATCCAATTATTTTTTTTGTATAAAAGATGTCTTATGATTTTCAAAATAAATCATTATTAATTAACACCCGAGATAAAGTGAATTTATTGTTCATTGATCAAAATCTGGATAAAAAGTTCTTTACTTCATTCAATGCAGCAGAATTTCTTGTAAGAAAAAATAGAAAACAAACGAAAAAAAATCTTTGAAATTAATCTTACTTATTCTAAAGTTAACAAATAGTTTATGAAATCATATACAGCTCATGATAAACAACAATATTGAGTTTTTGGTTATAGGTTATGATACCTGTAATATTTTTGTTTGCGCAATTTTTGACTGCTTCAGATTATAGCGAAAATTAGTACAAATTTTTTTTTGTTGACCGATGTTCTAATTAAAGGTTGTTAATTAAAAGATTTGGTTGGATGGCACTCTTATCTGCCACACCGCACCTATCTTTTATGTTTAAACAATCGATTTTTGTTATTATTATTATTTTTTTGGGGGGGGGGGGCAGTAAATATCGTAATTACAAAGCTGAGAATAAAGATCATTTTAAACGTGCAGTTAAAAATTAGAATGCGTTGAAATTGCAATATAATTAAGAAAAATAAAATTAAGCTATTAAATGTTAAATGTGGAACCTACTTTAGGTTTTCAGACAAATACTTTATTAATTCTTTTACTTTTTACATTTCTCCTAAAGTTTTATGTTCAAAAACTTAGAAATGAGTTCCTCGGTGAAGTGAAGACGATATATTTTACTAAACTGTTCTGTTGTTAGTTATTAGATTTGGTCTTGGGTGATACAGTAATGATGCATTGACAATTCTTTAGTTAGAGTCAAGGTTTAAACGTATTATCTATATTCTTAAATTAAGTTGGTTTTCTAGATTTTTGATCTTGTCGTGTTTTTGGGTTATTGATTTATTTTTTTGTGAACGCCCTTTTGCTACCATTTACGGCCAACATCAATTTTCTGAATAGTTCTCGGGTACAAACGCTCCTAAAAAAGATATTCAACTTTTTATATTTATTCTATAATTTGGTCTAACTGAAAGGATCCTATTATGGGTCTGCCATATAAGTGTTCGGCATCATTTAGCTTGCAATCTGCGTTAAGTACACTATAATACACTATTCTTTTACGAGTCTCACAGACATACTTCGGGAACTTACCAAGAAAAAAAGACGGAATTTAAATTTAATAGATGAACACTGTGCTTAATAACTCGAGCAGTCAATGCGCAATAACAAAAAGAAATGAAAACCATGCTCAAATTTATGTTAATAATATGCGGAAAAACTTATTTCTGAAAATTAAGCTTTTATTACATTATAGCTCTCCTCTTTTATTAAAAATGACTTTGAAATTTTTTTTTTCTAACTAAGTTTAATTTAGTATTCAAATAATTGCTCCGATTCTCTTGACTAGATTCATCTGCTAAATTTATTGTCTTATTGTAAAAAAAAAAAAAAATATATATCTTTATAAAGGAAAAGCCCTAGTTTTTAAAAAGAAAATTTTAAGTTGTAGTTTAGAGTTACCAAAGTGAAAGTTAAAAAACATTAGATATTTTTATTTCATTTTTTTGATTTTCTTAAGGGCAGAAGAATATTTTTCCACTTGATTTATTGTTTTAATATTAGTAAGTTAATTCATATTTTAGTGAAAATGTGCCTTCTTTACTAACATAAATAAAGAAAAAAAAAAATAAATGAGAGGTAAAAATCAATTATTAATTCTATTTCTTAAAAGTTTTCTCCTTTTCTTTTATTACTTTTTATTACCATTAAGATCTGATTGTAAATTACTGTAAATAATGTAAAAATATAAATATAAAATATATTGTATACATTAGTATATTTATTTACAAACAATATTCTAATTTGAGTTTTGAAATATTTGTTTTGATATAATATTTTGAAAAAAGTAAAATGTGTGGAAATTTTGTTTGAAGAAGAATAATTAAACTACATTCATGTTAATTATAAATTAAAATTAGCCAATAAAAAAAGAAGATCTATTTCTTCCTTTTAAAATAAAATGATTAATAGAAATATTATAAAAATTAGTATCATATATGCATACTATAAATATAATTATGTAATCTAATCTAACCAGCGACACTATTATTATAAATAATGTTATTAAATGTTTAACAAAGAAAACTCGTCATGTTTCCAGTGTAGTGTCCCTCATTATGCAAAAATGCCTTGTCTAGTTAAATATGTATTTCAAAATAGCCTTTTAAAAGTAAAAAAAAAAAAGAAGAACATCCAATAATATTAACAAGAGGAAAGTAATTTTATCAAAACTTATGTAAACATATTGTATAAATTTATGATTTTAAGAATAAGAATATTTTTACTAGCGAGTAATCAATGTTATTAAAAATATTAATAAAGGTGTACATTACAGTCAAGATGGTTTTATTGTTTTGAATTCTCCAACAAACTGACTGTAACATTATTTTAATTAAAATGCATTTGTTTTTAAACTAGTTCTTTCATCATTTCAACCTTTTCTCCATTATTTACTTTTTCCTGTGTGTTTTCGAAAGGCTTGCTTTACCTTCCTTTAAAACAGTTATCGACTTTGCGTTTTTATCAAAAATTAGCTTAAAACATATCCAAGGCTGGTAGCAGTAAAGTTGTAAGCTGAAGGTTTGTATAAGTTTCCATTAGTTGGAAATTTCTGTCTTCTAGACCAAAAATAAAATTAGTGAAAATATGTACAGGCCGCAGTTTGTTAGCTGATAGGGACACATTGCTGAAGTAAGGGTTTCAATTGAATTGACAAGCTTATTAAAGTACAGCAATCACTTCTATTTATTTTATTTTAGATAAAATGCTTTAGTTTTACATAAAACACTAGTATTATGTTAATTTTTATATTAATTTTAGCGGAATCAAGCTGTAAATAATAAGCTAATATTGTTCTGAAATTATTGTATTAAATGAATCTCGCTTTAACTTAGCTGAGGACAAAAAAACAGACTTAAATATAGCATGCTCATGCTATCTAGCGGCAAAAGATTAAACTACTTTTTCTTACTAGTTCTTACACATGCCGCTAGATAGACTAACAACTTATAATTACTGCAGTATGTACTTCCATTATAGGGAAAAACTGAAGCTAAATATTGCAATTATAATAACTTTTATTAATACCTAATACTAAAAAACAAATGCGAACTTTTGTAGTTAGCTACTAAGTACTTACATTTCACGTCAAATTTCCTGACCATTTTTTTTTATTTTTCTAAAATAAAATGTCTACTCAAAAAGTAAGTTCTCAAGAGGTTTGGTTAATTTTTAACAATTATTACACTACTACTCATTTCTTTTATTTTTAAAACGTTTACAAGTTGTTATAAAATTTCTTTATCAGTAGTCCTAATTAATTAATTATTTATATAATGTTCAATGAACATTAAACTGGATGACGAAATTATACCGATTATTTGTGTAAATAATTTACTTCTATAATACCAGCAAAACTATGAAGTTTATTCATTTCTTTTGTATCACGTAAACTTTCTAATAACTAAAACGGCTTGAATTATCTAATAATTGTAAACTTACCTTTCAAATTATTGTTAACTTCAGAAGCATGGAACTTTCATCCAATATGACATTAACTTTGTAGATTCCTTAAGTGATATTTTCATCTTATCAATAGTACATACTACTTAAGTATCCAAGAAAGTTAATTGATTTAATACAGGAACTGGTCAAAACAGAAAATCTTTCTAAATTAATTCTTGCGCTCACGTTGTTTACCTTTCCATCAAGATACAGATAAAGACTACCTCAAGTCTACCTATATCACAATCTATATTAAATTTCGCGTCGTTTATGTATGCTAGTAAGTTCAGACAGGAGCTGCTACAATATACAGTAAATTTTGCAATTGAAAACACGTTTAATTAATGGTGGTAAATACTGTAGCATCCATTATATTCAAATGAGAAAATGAGACTACTGATGAAATTCTATGGTGGTCACCCTATGGGTGGCTACACTAGCAAAGGCTCATCCACTCCAGTCTGATTGACTTTATAAAATTAAGAATGTTTTTTATTGATTTCTTCCTGCAAAAATAAGCTGTAAGTAAAGAGAAAAAAAGGGCTTCTTAAAAGAGGTAAGAGCAAACGTTTAAGGAAATATAAAAATAAACCTAACCATTTTAAGAAATTTTTTACTACAAAACAACCTGAACATATTATATTTCCAAATTATATTTAAATATAAATATAATAAAATTATCAAAAGAAAAAATTCAGGTACCTTCTCAAAATGAATAGTCTGTTACGAAAAATTCAAGTTTTTTTCCTGTTCTTTTGTTTTTCTTTCTACCATAAAGAGTAGTAAATTTCTATTTTATTTGGTATATTGTGTAATCAGGTTTTGCTATTTTTAAACTAAAAGAAATTTATCCATTTGTTTGTGGATTTAAATTTTAAATTAAAATAATCAGTGTAATTTAATTATATATATATAAAAAAAAAAATCATTTATATTACCATTAAATCAGCTTTCTTGACAATGTTAATTTGGCATACTGATGCCGTTAACAACAAATATTTTTGGAAGAAACTAAATCAGAATAAATAAGTAAGAAATTTATTGCCCACGCAAAGGCCCGAACAAATTCAATTGAGCAAGTTGCATACTTTAAAAACTTCTCAAAAAAATATATTAATTATTAAATAATTAAATAAATAAATATGTCGTTAAAAAAGAAGAACTATACAAATACATTATTTCTATAAGACGAAATGGAAATGGACCTATTTGAACAAGAAATATATATATATATATATATATTAAATAAATTAAAATAATAACAGTGACAACAATAAAAGAAAGAATAATAATAAAAGGGATCTCACATACATTATAGATTGATTAATCATGGTACAAATTTTTGCTTTTTCTCTCATTATCCAGAGTTAATTTAGGCTGGCAAATGTAAAAACACAGCTGGTAATAAGATATTGATACAAAAGAAAATAACTATAGAATGCACAATGTGTATGCATATTTTCTTGAACTTCAAGTACAAAACTACAAATTCTGAAGGCTCAAAGTATCTTCTAAATTTTAATGTTAAAAGAAATTTCACAATTTAAGAACTTAAGAGTAGTATTTAGAGTAATTATTAGATTTTTAAAAAAAGATGATTCAACTTTATTTTATCATCCACAAATGGCTTCAATCAAAGCTATTCAAAATTTCTTAAATATAAACTTTTATCAAATTCTTACAAATTAAAACTATAGTAAACTACATTTACAATACTAAAAATTCAGTATGCAATCGATATTCTAATATGATTTTGAAAATAAGAAAGCACATATGATCTTGTTCATCAGAAAGCTCGACAAAAGTGGGATAAAATGTACAAATTATGGGAAACTGAGATTTTCAGAAGGATGGGATTGGGATTTCTAGAGTTCACAACATTTCTATCACAGCGGCTGACTTGTAATTGTAAAAGTTGTCTACAATTACCAAAATCATTAGCAATTATATGTGCAGTTAACTTTAGAGACTTATACATTATCGTAACAGCAATGTAAGAACTGAAGTAAACATTAAGAGAGAAAAGTATTTTAGCATCTATCTACTGTTTGTAAAATAGAGAGCTCACAGTCCGGTGTTGCGACAGTGTTGTCTGTAACGAGAGAACTTTTTTTTTTGAGGAGGCTGGCAGTGCACTGAAAAAAGTCCCGAGCGCCATTAATCCCAGAAGTTGGCGTGCCTTAAATTTACAAAAAACAAAATTGCTAGATCATGAAGAAAAGACTTAGAGGAATGGAGTCAGCGAGGCTTTATTATTACATGTGTAGAATGGCTAGAGAGACATTCAAGGGTCTAGTGAATCAGTTCGATTGTACAGCCATTTCTGATGGCGTTGACTTCCCTAACTCCCGGAAACGTCTATGACGAGTGGTGAAATGATTTAATAGAAAACCATCGAGCCAACAGAGATCCTCCTGAAACTCAAAATAAGAAGGAAGAATGATTGGTAGGCCTTTACGAAAAGTAATCACAGCATGATTAACTCCCGATTAAACAGCCTAGAAGGCATCTGCTAGAAGCTGAGTGACTAGCGAATGTTGACCAATGGTGCTTTAAAACACTTCAACTGTTTTGGAGAGTCTTCTCCGGGTAAGTTGCTCCAGTCAATGGCGGAATTTTCACAGTGAACCCGATTTTCAAGATGTAAGTAAAAGAAAGATGCGACAGGAAAAAAGAAAGCAATGCCATGAAAAACATACGGAAAATAAGAATAAGTATGGTACTCATAAAAGGAATTAATGCAATGTACTGTCAAATTCTAGTCGCGAATAAATTATTGATGAACAACATTGTAATTGAAACATTCGTTAATGGCAGTTTAATCTTTCTTGAGTTAGGAGAACCAAACAAACAAAAACAAAGCTTTAGTAGTTTAAATTCTAGATAATTTATATAAAGCAACGGTGAATTAATGTTTAAAGCCAAATTTGTACGCCTAGCTAATTGATTTTAATTCTAATGCAGGCGAACATTTATTAAATCCAATTCTAGCATTAACAAAATTGTAAAAGCATTATCTTTAAGACCAACCATAAAGTGAAAGAAAATAAATTTAAAATAAAAAATGAGACTACAAAACTTGCCGTAGAAATTCTTTTTTCTTGTTTCAACCCCGCCAGCTAATATTTAACAGTTACCATTCATATTTTAATTAAATTAAACGATTTTGCTCAACAAGTAATTTGTAATCATTTTCGTGTGGTTAATGATTATTTAGCGCGACTACTAATCCCCTAACTAGTTGAATTTAGTCAGTACTGTTAGAACACTTTAATTACTCTGCGCATGGCCTTAAATTTTGAAGAATTTTGCAACCTACTTCATATAACCAGACCGTTATTATGTAGTTTCTCTAACTGCTCTGATTAATCACAAATAATTGAAAATCGATTTGAATTTATTGTAACAGTTATCCCTCATCGCGTATGCTGTGAAAAATCACAAAACCAATCAGGGTTTCTATTGGAACATAACCTATTGATAAAAAAAGAAGTAATTTTCTACGTTATACGATGATTTCTAGTTCAATAAAACATAAAATATTTCAAAACTGAGGCGTGTTTACAAACGATGTGGAATCTAAGTAAAATAGGCACTTTTTAAATTCTATGTTATGATGAAAATGTATGCAGGAATATTTGTAGAGAAATAGTGATCCAGGCGTGGAAGGCTTAAGACAGGGGAGAGAAATCTACTAACATAACATAAAATTAGTTAAAGTGTTAAAATGTGAAAAAGTGTCGTTCCATTTACATATTTTCTGAGCTTTAAAATTAACTTAAAAAAATATGATCAAATGCCTACCAGATCGTGGGTTTAAATTACATACTATTACTTTAAGTGGCGAGGTTAAAAAAAATCTCGTGTTACTACCACCAAAATTGAAAAAATATTAAAAAGAACTTGAAAATAAAAGGAAAAAAATACATTTTTTTATAAATGAACACAATTATACACAAAATTTCCTACCTTTATGTACATTTTTTTATTCCTAAAAAGAATAGAAAAAAATCTAAATTCTAAGTGTGTCATTTTTAGAGGTGATTTTTCATTCAATAATATTATAATTATTTTTTGTTTAAACATCATTTAATGAAAATAAAGTGTGAAATAAATTAGAAATATTTTAACTATGAAGAAAAATCTATTCACACTCACTGTTTAATGAAACTGATTGACTACCATTGATTTTAATAGCTACAAGGTATCTTGGAACTGAACCTTCTGGATTTTTAGCCCATTTCTGAGATTATTCATCAAGTTCATACTGAGAATTCCAATTCTTTTGGCAAAGAAAACAATCAAGCTGTGACAGATAAAAACAATGATATAACCTAATAATGCGTATTTAAACCTGTATTATATAAAAAAGTTTAGAATCTAGTAACATTCTGCTAACAATTATTTTATCGTTTGCTTTGCTTCTTTACATCTCGACCACTCCTTTAATATCTTAACAAGACAAATATAATGTAGTTATCATTAAAAAATTTTGCTCTCAAACATGGATGGAGAAATTATTAGATAGTTACATGTAAACTTGAGATAAAAGAAAATTTGTTCTCAACCATTCTTCAACAGTTTCGGACACAATTTTTAATAATAAAAAGTACACGCATAATTACAATTAAAGTGATTTAAAAAAATTAATTATAATTACAATATTTACAATTTGAGCATGAAATTAATGATCGAACAGAAATTTTAAGTAGTTACAGTTGATTCTTCTAGATCTCTCACCGCTTCTTGTAACCTTCTTCGCGCTAACTGCACACGCTCCTCTTGTCTTCGAATATCCTCGTCGCTTATGTTCATTGCCTAGAATTTAATGTTCATCTTCTATTTAGTAAATTCATTTAATCAAAATAAAGCGAGAAATTAATAAGGAAAGGAAATTATGATATTATAAGAAAATAAAACATAAGATTAGTTAGTGGCAATTTAAATATTAGATTGACTACTTGGGCGATGCGAAAACCGTTACGAACGGAGATTATTCATTATAAAAAGTACTTTAATCCTTCACAAGCATATAGGTGTAACTAGTTCTTCTTATTGTTTATTTTAGAATGTACCAATTTTTTCTACGATATCAAAATTTTGAGTAGAATTCTTTAAAAGACACAGTAAAAAATTGCTCCCTTAAAAAATCAGTACTTTTTCATACAACAAAATATAATTCCTAAAAGTTGATCATTCTGAATGGGGTTATTTGGTGTTCTCTTAATTTTTTAATGTGTTCATTATGTAATTTATTACAAGGTGAATGCCAGGGTCGACTATAACTGGAAGGTAAGTTTTCACTACAGTCCATAGTAAGCTAGGAAACACAAACATAGGCAGGATAACCTTAACTGGCTGGGCCCAGTCCCTAGGCACACACGACAGGAGGAGAGCAAAAGGCCTCTTATATTTAGTCTGATTGAAGCAAAGGTTAGTTTGCGATATGCGATCTCGTATCATTTAAGAGGAGAGACCAGTAGAGTTACTACGCATGAACGACTGTGACTCTCGTTTATTTCGACCAGTTTCTTTGGAACAGAAAATTTAATAACTTCGGTAGAATCGTTTCTAGATAATGTGACAAGGTTTTCCAATCACGAACACAAGGAATGGTAGTCTACAAGGAATCAAACAGCTGACACTGTACTTTTCCATAGTCAAAGTGAAGATATTATGGTTCATTAAATTAGGCAGGTTTAAAAGGAGATCCATAGAAGCACATTATAAATTATCAGCAGGGAAGGGATTAGCTATGCGGTTAGCGTACTGGACTCCCACGCGGAGGTCCCGGGTTCGAATCCAGCTGCTGACCCTTAGATTTTCTCTTCCTAGGAGCTTCTTACAGCTCACTGTCCGGTGATGGACAGTGTTGTCTGTAACGAGAGAACACTGTCCGGAGGCCGGCAGTGCACTGGAAAAAGCTCCGGGCGCTAATGACCTCAGCTGTTGATGCGCCAAAAAAAAAAAAAAAAAAAAAAATTATCAGCATTAAAATTGTTTTACGAAACCGCAATTTTACAAAATATCTAACCTGATAAATCGTCGAAACCTGTTAATCTCAAATAACTACAAAAAAAGAGTTAGTTACCTGGACCAATGGTTGTTCAGGATTGATGTATATGCCTGGGTCTTTAGAAAGAGCAGCCCTAGATGCTGTTTGTCCAGTAATAGGTTGAGACAGTACATGAAGAGCAGTGGCCACAGATTGTAGAAGAGTTTCCCCTCCGACATTAGGTCCAACTGGACGCAATGACTTAGGCAATTCCATGGCATCTACTTCACAACCATCTTTATCACTCGCTCGCAAACCCTCAAGTCGTTTTTCCCAAAATAACTTCAATTTAAAAAAATATATAAACATACACAAAAATTGGCAATCTTATTTAAAAACTAAAATGTATGATTTTTCTTTATTAAAATACCTGTTTCGGTTTTTCTTGAGGGCCATGTTTGAAATCAGTTTTAACTTTGCCTTCTTGCGTTTTGTAAACTGTGACAGGTTGCTTGAAAATAGAAGCAGTTTGTCTGATTGGTGGGACCAACGACGCATCGTTTCTTACCCCTCGACTACTATAAAAAATAGATCAAAACTAATTCTACTTAAACTAAAATGGAATTCCACAAATTTTATGATTATTTTAATTGCATGGCATTTAAACTACATCTATAGTCATTGTAGTTACGACCTAGTGACTTTCCTATTGATGATTATTTTTTGCCGGAATCTAGGAATAAGAAAGTGACATACCTGTAGTCAAACTGGGTGGTCCTTGGTTTTTTAGGCCTGCGAAGTGTATTACAATCGCTAGTCGAATAATCAAAAGCTGTAAGATCTATCGTATCGGCTACTGGTCGAGAAAGGTGAGGCTTAGGATCGTATCTGTGGGCTTCAGGACTAAAATATAACAAATTTAAATTATACAAGTAGCAAAAACAAACTTTTTAATTTAATGAAAAAATTAGACGTGAACAAGTAGGGGGGTAGAAGTGACATTCTGCGGCTGGGCCATAAAAAAGTTTTATTTATGAGTTGCTATGGAAGCAACTCAACAGGATGAGAGCAATGCTACATCCCTCCCAAAATATTAACCAACAAGTGATATAGCCTCCCTTTGAATTTTTATAGACGTAACAAATGTAAATCTGCTAAAATAATTAAAAAGTAATGTTTTTAAATTATAATATGCAATAATATTTTGGTTCATATGTTCATAAAATAATCCTAACTTGTTTAAATTGCTAAATAGCTGAAACATCAAAACAATAAGTGAGGAAAAATATAAATTACGTTTTGGCAAATGGTTCCTAATCTATTGCAAAGCTCCAATTTCGAAATCAGAATAAATATTATTTTGCAGACCCTATGGTGAGAAGTTATGATTAAGACAGCTAAATATAAACAAAGCTATGGAAAAATGCACAATTTTTAATGTCAAATGTGACAATTGCACTATTTTCAAGGAAAACAAAAATGAAAACAGAGAAAATTGAGAGGAAGACATTAAAAATATTAGTAAGGATTTTAAAAGAACCTTAAAAAGAAAAGAAACACTGAATATTTATTAAAACTTTAAATACTACAAAAAAAAATAAATTATAGCGAAGCTCCATACCACACACGCATACACACAACTAATTTGTAAACACTAATCAAACATTATTTTAATCTTTATTTTAAATGTATTTAAAAAGTTAAATTATTGCTTTTACAATACAATTTGTTAACTCACTCGCGCAGAAAGGTTAGTCAATTACAATGCTAACAAAAAAAAAAGGGCAAATTAGAAATTAGAAAAATAACCCTAAATGATAAGAAATTAGTCGTTAACAAACTACCTGTAAAAGCTAACATCTATTTTTCCAGTAGAAAAACCAGATTTTCTAATAGCCTCTTCTCTTTGCCAAACTTTTGGTAAACTGGAACATTCATACTTCTTTTTTTCAATTGACATAATTAGATAAAACCAGTACCTAACTACAACTACTTTCTAACTATAAACAAAAATCTAGGTCCCAACCTGTAAAAGAAGTCTTCAATTTCTTCATCTTCAAATGTTGCCATGATCTTTTTTCTTACAATCACTTTTTTTAAAAATTCAAAACATTCTTAGTTAAGTTCAGCTTTTAAGAAATTTTTAATATAATACACTACAATAATCATGCTATTTTTATTTTAGCGATTATTTTTTAATGTGTTAAAAGAAATATTTTATTTATTAGGTTGAATAATACTAATCATAATTTCAGATGTTCAAATTTGTATTACCTTTCTTGCCGCTGTTGTAATGCAGTAAGTCCGTAAGTAGTTATTTTTTAAAACTAAGTGTTTCATTTTCTAAATAAAATGAAATTAAATAAATTATGGTAATTTTCTAATAGGTACACTTATGTGGCTCCATCACTAAAATAAAACCTTCCCGTGAAGGTTAAACTTATTTATTCTGTGTGTTCTGAACGATGCTGTGATGAAAAAGAATATTGCAGTTAATTCACAATATAGGATATTCATTATAATGGACGTGTACTGGTAATGGAGTTAAGTGCTGAAATTAAGCATAAAAATGGTTTTTGCAAGAGAAAAACATATCAAGTTTTTTAAAAGATTTTTGGATTTGTTACCCGCTAGACTTTCTAAAGCGGATTCAACAAGGTATATAAACTAGAGCATTTCTAGTTTTCCTTATTAATAAATTTTTATTTAACCAAAAGATAGTTGCTTTATTATTTTATGAATTATGTAATACAGATTTCTGTTTAGTACAAGTAACTACTTCTTGTAGAATTAAGACGATGAAAGTATTGGTCATAATTTGTTTGGTGGTTCTGATGACTTCAAAATACATCTGTGGTTCAATTAATTTAGTATACTATACATTCATTCTTATCTATCAAGATAGATGATTTTAAGTAGATTTACGTAGAGTGTTAGTACATTTATCATAACAGTTCGATAATATTTAAGATGTTATGAGTAGAATTGCCGTCTAACAGAAGTTTTTTCTTCGAAATTAGAAATTACTTAATTCAGGAAATTTACATACAAACTTTCAATGCCACGACCAATAATACATGGAACTTAGTTAAAACCATAGAAAAGCTTCTAATTTTGCTCCTGCCTTTTTTTTTTTTTTAATTTTATTAAAAGTTACGGAATCTTTTATTTTTGCAGACTGAGTATAGCGTTTTTTGCTATTTCCGGCCTTGAAGTTTTAAACGCTTTAGATGAAATAAATAGTGAAACTAAGAAAGATATTTGCAATTGGATTTACAGTTTACAAATCTTACCTAGCGAAGGTAAATCATATTCTAATTGTCATTGTTGTTATCATTATTCATCTTTGGAATGGAATAATTCCATATCTAAAGTTCTAATGAGTCTATATTGCTACATAAGAAAAACAACTACAGTGGTAAGAACAAAAGTCCTGACACAGTCCTAATCCGCCCAACTTTTACACCAGACTGAACATACCGAAATTTAACCTTCAATGGTTATTAAGTGCAATTAAATATCAAATTCCAGAAGACAATCAGTTAGAACAAAAGGTTCTGGTTCTATTTTCCTTACGGTGCATACCTTCTTTCTTAAAATGGATGAATGTTTCATTAACTAACCCAACTAAAGTAGCCTATCCTACCACTGTTTCCAGAAATGAATCCAATCAGGATGAAGTTCTTGTAAGACCATAAAAATCTCATTAACACTCTTTAAGGCTGGAAACATAGTGGAGCGGCGCGCAAAGCGGCGATGATAGCGAAGAGCAAAGCGGCAAAAACAAAAACTAGAAATAGATAGAGTTGCTCTATCTTCGCTTTGCTCGCCACTATGCGCGGTCCCATATGTTAACTTGTGTTTGATTTCGCCGCTTCGCTCTTCGCTATCATCGCCGCTTTGCTCGCCGCTCCACTATGTTTCCAGCCTAAGTCAACCGATTAGCATCTTAATCTGCTGACTGTTCACTGATTGGGGCGAGTTGTCCATAACTGGAAGCTTGTCATACATAAGGCAAGCGACACACCAACTGCAGGCCCAGTACCCCTGCAGAGAAAAAGAAGCAGATTTGGTTAAAATATTCATTTCATTACCTGAAATTTCTGAATGACCTGGATTACTTTGACTAGAAGGTCACCTGTAATAGAAGGTAGCTCTCCCAGCTTCTGGCGTTCCAGAACCAATTGAAGACAATTCTTCATTCAGTCTGACCATTCTTGCTGATAAAAAACTTATCACCTGAAATACAGCGAAAAAGTAAATCTCCGCCTTGAAAACAGTGGTCCATTAATAAATATATTTATACGTAAGTGAGATGGCGATAACAGAAGACAAGTTATTTTGTATTTTCAGATGGTAATTGTGAAAAATGCGGTTTTCAAGGAAGTGACACTTTTAATGTATTATGTGATCAGTACAAGGAAACTTGCAACAAAGCGTACGCGAATGGCCACTTAGCAATGACTTACACAGGTTTAGCTTCACTTATAACACTAGGTGATGATTTGAGTCGTGTGAATAGAAAAGCTGTTACTCAAGGTGTTCGTGCTTTGCAGCAGATTGATGGAAGGTAAGCTGTAACACTTCTGAATAGAGTGTTAATTCATTTAATTAGAACAATATTAATAATATTAATCCTTATACAACATCCTGTTTATTTCATTTCATATACAGATGATCTAAGATTAGACTTAAGAGTTACGTTGATTGCCGTCACAACACCATTTTTGAAAGTTGTAATAGCAAATAGTGGGTATCCAAAACTCTCACGCAGGGTGTCGTGCAATTTTGGTGTAGAACCTTACTTTCTTTTCTATTAAGTGAAAAATTAGCTTTGTTTTTTGATTAAGGAACATAAAAGCAGTGTAAATGTTGAAAGTAATTTTTATTCCTCTCTGTAAGATGCAATTTTGTCCCTCTTTTAGGTTAATGGTTCCAATTTTTTTTTTTTTTTTTTACATTGTGACTGAAATTTGACTGTCGTTGTGGCATTCTATTTGGGAAATAAGAGAGATATTTGTGATAAACGAAAAGAAGATTTAAGAGTTCATTAGAACTCTTAATGTTAAGTTTAACTGTTGGTACAAGGAGAAAGTTCTAAATGGTATCGAAAGGTGAGTCCTGGAGAAGTATTAAGGGTCCCATTAAGGAATGTCACAGCTGAAGAACAAATTTAGTGATTACGGTTCTGAATTGTACACATAACTTTCGTAATTATCTGTTCACTTGAAATATCTTTCAAAACTTTTCAAAATTTTATTTCTGATAGACATTCAGGTTAT
This sequence comes from Rhodnius prolixus, assembly GCF_049639745.1. NCBI lineage: Eukaryota > Metazoa > Arthropoda > Insecta > Hemiptera > Reduviidae > Rhodnius > Rhodnius prolixus. The sequence continues at coordinate 26,975,382 of NW_027411615.1, forward strand.
AATCTCGCAATACTTCTGGATGGCAAAACGAACAACGATAGCCAAATGTTTGAGTTGCTTTACAAAACTAAAATGAAGTAAAGTTTAACTGAAGTTTTGATAGAAAATTAAGTACTATTTTTTTTAAAAGTATTTTCAAAAATTATTAACAGAAGAATTATATTTGTGGAAATTTAACTGTTCAAAACGCATTATTGCAGTTTTTGTGGTACTCTGATGGGAAGTGAAAATGATATGAGGTTTGTCTATTGCGCTTGTTGCATATGCTACATTCTCCAGGATTGGTCGGGCATGGATATTGATAAAACTGTATCCTATATAACAAAAAGCATGGTGATTTTCTTTCTTGAATACTCTGAAGTAGCGTTAGACATGACTTAAAAATTATAAAAGATTTATTTATTTTTCAGTCTTACGATTATGGTTTTGGTCAAGGACCTTATTTAGAATCTCATGGAGGAGTAACGTACTGTGCTGTTGCTTCCTTAACTTTAATGGGAAAGCTTTATAGTGAATTATCCGAGAAACAAGTAAATTCTTTTTCTGATATGCTATACTTATTTTCTTTTGGGTATAACTTATGTATTTCTTTTATGGTAATTCAGATTGAAGGACTTAAAAGATGGGCAATTATGAGACAAATTAGTGGATTCCAAGGGAGAGCTAACAAACCTGAAGATACATGCTATTCATTTTGGGTCGGGGCGACACTTAAGGTAAGCAACTCTTATGTTAGAATTGATTTGAAAAGGAAAAAAAAAAAGAGTTTTCTCTTTGATTATTTATTTCTTAAAAATGCATTTAAATGGTACCATGATTTTTACATATTTTTTCAGGTTTTAACTTATTTTTTCTGAATATTTAAATGTATTAACATTCGGATAAAGGTTCTGGAAAGGATAGTTTCCCTTTAAACCCATTACTTAAAGAATAATTTCTTCCACTCATTGGACATCCAAAAATGTTAGTTTTTCTCCGAGAGAAGCAGAAAAGAGAGGAAGAGGACGCAGCAGCTAAACTCTGGACTCAGATTCCAGATCTAAGTAAAAATATATTCTGTAAGCGAACGGGTTTTCTCAATGGGCATTGACGACCTGGGGGGAAGCTGGGCCTGCAGATTCTATGGGGAGATGAAAGAAGTTCCAATGAACCTCCGCGCTAACTGCGAAGCCATTATCTAAGGAATATCTGGGAAGTTGTCAGGTGTTGAAGGAGTTTATTCCCTTCCTAGAGCTCTCTCTGATTAAGAGATTTTTCTGATATCTTGGGCTGGTAGGTAACTAATTAGGTGAAAATGACTATCTAATTTTATTCCTAAAATTTTCATATTGCTGTATAAGAGTAAAAGAATATCGACTTCATTTATGTGTAAGAAGGAAGATTGTTAGGCTTAGTTACCATCCGCCGGGTGTAAGATTCCTGAAGACGGAGCTACACCACTCACTTATGGGATGCCTACAACAAAAACACAAATTACTTTTTCCTGCTTATTTTAAACAGTTTGTTGGGAGTTAAATAAGCTTCTGTGATTCTCCAGCAAAAATAAGTGTCCCGCTATTACCTTGGATAAATTAAGGCCTTAATAAAAATGGTGTTTATAGAATTTTATTTCAAAATGGTAATTGAGATGTACATTCTGATTTGATAAATTTGGTTTGTTATTTTAGGCAAACCTAACAACAATGTCGCCCTAGCCTACTCTTAAATTAATATTTACTCATTTTTGTATTATATTTATATTCACTCTTCCGTCCACGACACCTAATTGGTAGTTGGACGTTAAGCCCCGCCTGAAAAAATAGGCGATTACTTTACTTTACTTATATTCACTCTTATTCTTCATTACTTAAAGATGCTGAATTTTTTCGAAATGGTCGACTACAATGAAAATCGTTCATTTATTATGACCACACAAGATAATTTAACTGGAGGCTTTGCCAAATGGAAAGATTCAGAACCTGATCCATTGCACACATATTTAGGTAATTATGTTGCATCTTTAAGAATATTATTAAATAAAATTTTATACTTTGTATTTCATTATCTATTTTCGTGAATCTTTGTTTCTATTGATTCCGCCCGCTTTCAGATCAGGTTGAAATTGAATTTAAAGGGTAGAAGAAAATTCATTACTTTTTTTGAACCTTACATTAAGTGTAAGGACAGTGTGAACAAGCGTTACTTTTTGAAAAAGCCTTTTAAAAAATTTTGTAATGTATATTTTATATTTTATTTCTAGGTATTAATGGATTAAGTTTTATTGGTGAAGAAGGTCTTTTAGAAGTCGATCCTGCCTTAAATATAAGCGTTAGAGCCACCAAATATCTACATAAATTACAGCAGTCTTGGAATAACTAAAAAAAAAAAAAACAACAAAAGAAGCTGTTAAATGATATGAGGTATTCATTTGTACATTTTTAAAGCAATTAGTAATCACAAAAAAAAAAGCCTAAATGTAGCTTTATTAGAGTTAGAGTCCTCTATAAGGCTAATATTTTATTATTATTTTTGTCGAAATAGGTGGAATGTATATTTCATTTTCTAAAATAATTATCATATTTTAAAGAACTATTTTGTTATTTTCTTGCCGTCATATGTCATAACGACTGGTAGGGATATTTATTTTGAATTGGTTAGAACTTTTATTTAAACTGGACTTGCTATTGGTAGTTCCAAACCAACTGTTCATTTGATATTACTCATTTATTTTATCTTCACATTAATTTTTAAAAGTTTGTTTCTTTATCTTTTATGTATCACATGTTTTGAGGGATACAATTTTTATTTTTATATTTTAAATAGGATCTCAGGGGAGTATAGATTTCAAATAGCTCTAGTTAATCTAATTTGGTACTGGGGCCTCTAAAAGGAGGTAAATATTTGTATTTAAGCTATAAGGGAATCCTTTGCTCCCACCCCTAGAAAACAACTCACAAGAAGTGGAGTAAAAGTAGAGGCGATCGCCCCTTCATCCGGCTTCACGTTGAAGGTGGCGAAGCGTGCACAATGCTTGCATACCCCCATAAAGTGGACGGAGTTTCGTTCTTCTGGCCACCCTTCCAGCACCTTCTTTTTGCAGCTAGTTCTACCTTATTTAGATACTACTTTATGTGTCATTGCCAAGATAAAATAAGAAAGTTTTTGGGGCCCCTTCTGAAAGATCTAGGGATGCTTCATACCTGCCATACTTTTGCAATAAATAATGTGCTTTCGTTTAAACCAGTGGTTCCCAAACATTTTTGACCCATGGACCCCTTTTTATAGTCAAAACTTGCCCACGGACCCCCAAGTGAAAAAGCTACATAAATGCATAGTCTAAAAATTACAAATTTAAAAAAGCATTTTGTTGAAGAAGTATTTATTGAAATTATAACTTTTGTTTAAAATAAAATTTAAAAAAATTAATTATTTGGATGAACGTGATAAGATGTTATGAGTATATTTATATCCGGCTCAATGTTTGTGAGCAGCAACCGCAAATCCCCACGAGTAATCTTTGGTTCAGGTCTGCATGAAGAGCCGTTAAGTGTTCGACAGTAAGCTAGCTACCAAATCTTCATCTCCATTTTGCAATTTCGAAAGATTTGGAAACTGAGAACGTTCTCCTCTTCCCAAGTTTTGTTTTTAAAGAAAACGTTTTGCAACAAACACAAATATAACGCTTTTAGTTTTGATTAAATTTAATTGGTCACCTTGTTAGTTTCTAATTTCCATAATAATAAAAATGGATCACAGTTTTATTATTTTATATTGAACCTTGCGCGGACCCCCTGACGTTCAGGGACCCCCAAATCAATTTTAATTTTCCACCGGCCCCCTGAATGATACCGGGGATCCGTAGGGACCACTTTGTGAACCACTGGTTTAAACCATTTACAATGGGTCTCAATGGCACACTGCATTTTGTGCCTCAACAAAATACTTCTTGGGTGCAGTTTTACTTATAGAGTCCAGTTATAATATCCAGAATCTCGAAAGGAATAATTCAATTAAAAATCAGAAAGCTTTTCAGAATTAAATATTTTAATTTGATTAGATCTTGCCGAGGCCATTACAAATTAAATTATTAATTTTCAGTATTAGAAAACTATACTTTCCTACTATAATTATTCCAATTTTCATTATATTTCTTTTATGTAGAGGGGGATTAGTTCCACAGTAGTTTTTATAAGTAAATTTTCAGAAGAAATAGAAAAAATAGAGCAGAGCAGGGTTTGTAGGTATATAGAATTGAAATTAACTAGAATGTTGACAGATTGTTCCTGTAATCGTTTTTGTTTGTACGTTGGCTTAGAAATTTATTTAATTCAAAAATATAATTTATTTTGTGCTTTAAAAAATTATATAAAAAATACATATATCTTTAGTTTGTCAATACACTTTATTAATATTTTAGATCACTTGTTATTTTTTGTTTTATATTACTGCTTTTTTATTATTATTATTAATATTATTTGAACGCTTTAAGAGAAAATTTTATGAAAAACTTAAAATAATAAAAGTAGGTCTTGAAATCTATTTACATATTTTGTTTGTCTTGAATTGTTCTTGTTTACATACAGTAAAAAAAGTCTTTTCTATATTTCATTTCAGATATATTTCAAAATTCCACTTTAATTTTAAAACCAGGCCTATTAGTTTCAGTATATCTGAAAATTTTTATTTTAAGTAAGTTTCTTTACAGAAAGTAGTCAATAAGTAAATAGTGCTACTATTTTAATTAGTTCATAAATCCATTATGATTTTTGTTTATTTAGAACATTGTATTAATGGTTTAAATTGAATGATTCTTTACTCATAACAACAACCCTTATACAACTGTAAATAAAATTGTCCAGTTAGACCGAATGATAGTTTAAGTAAAAAGTTTTCTAACATAATTTGGGTCAGATTTTTTTTTTTTTTTTTTTTATAGAGATGTTATTTGTTTAATTAAACCTGTTTGCTTTACATGTTAACAATCGTTGTTAAGGGATTCAAGATTTCTGGTTATGGTTTTTATTGTCCTAAACATTGTTTTTAAATTATCAACTTTACTTCGATTAGCATGGCTCTAGGAAACCCAAAATCCTTTTGATTTGTAGTTGTTATTTAGTTGAAAAATAAATAAATAAAAATAAAAGTAGAACGAAATATGTATACTGTATAATTGAAATCTGTTTGTTGGGAGTAGATCTTGAAAAAGTGATTGTCAAACATTTTGGTACGAATATGTGTTCTCGTCCGAGATTCAGATATTATGCAGGGTTGTGCCTTCAGAGATAAGTGATACTTAAGGAGGTAACGTTTCACAATGAGCCATTTTTAAATAGTTAAATCAAAATTAAAAATTCTATACCTACACCCAACAAAACAGATTACAAAACATAAAAAGAAAAGTTCATCAAGTATGTCACGCCTTAATTAATAATTTGTTTCGGAAGAAAGGGGTTATTAGCTCAGTGTTACCACAGCGAACTTGTAAATTTGGAAGTTCTCCGCTTCGAGCCCGTGAGGGACTGTATTGTGTGGTACGCAAGATTTTTGTTCGGAGGTACATAACAAGCTCTTCTTCAGTAATCATACGTTCAATTTCACTATAGAGTAAGTTCTAAAAAATTTTTGAAATGTACCAAGTATAAAACAAGTTTGAGTTATATCTTAATTAATAATATTTCTAATGTGTTTTATGACTTCTTGTGGTGCTGTTTTTCACTCATTTGGGAATAAAAAAAAATATGATGCTATGCTTCGTTGTATAAGTTATAAGAGCAATATCTATATTTTTCTTTATACTTTTATTTAGTTTAAAATGCCTGCTATTCTTTACTATGCAAAAATGGTATATATAACGTAATAACCTTAGTTTATTGTAAACTGCAATTTGAAGTTGAAAAAAGGTACACACTGGTTATATAACCTATAACATTAGTGGATCAAATTTCTAGAGTAAGACTGAGTGTTTAGTAAAACAATTATTGAATTCGCAAATATTTCGTTTCGGCTTATTTGTTTGGTAAAGACGTCTCTATTATAAACGAAAGAAACTTCAATTTCTTTAAAGGTTAAGTTGTTTACGGGTTAATCTCATATTAATCAAAAATTAAAAATTTTCCTCAAGTTAATCACTTGTTAATACTTTATTAAAAACACTGTTTGTTATGCTGTGTTAATAGCGTTGCTATATGTTCCATGTTGAATAAATGAAATTAATGTTAGAATCAAAATACGAGAATACATTGAAACATATACGATTATTAACCTCCATGTATGTACATATATACTCCTTTTTGATGTATTCGATGCTGCTATGTACCATACATCAAAAATTGGGATTGAATTTCAGATCAATTAATTAATTACCTGTGAAGTAAAATGAATCGAATTAAGTGTAATAATAATAAATTTGTAAAAAGAAAAGTTTAAAAGGTTTATCACGCACAATTTGTCAGTATCAATGAATAATATTTATCTTTTTTTGTTTTGTTTTGAAATGATTAGAGGTTGGTCCAAGTTTATACTATTAGCGGTCTTTTTTTTAAAAAAAATTAGTAGGTGGAATTACAATTAAAAGTATGATGTCTTTTTTGAAAATTGTGGGCCACTCTCACAACTTTGATTTTTCAGCAATTTTTAATGTTGATAATAGAAGGTTTTCTAAGTCATAGGATTCCCTGTTAGCAGCTTGTACGCTTTTGATTCGATTATAACCAATACACATATGAACACCAATAAAAGCCATGCCACAGAGAAGGGATGGCCAGCGTGCTTTTTCATTTGTCAATGATTTTTCAATTTAGTTTGAATCCTTAATTCCTTTACTGGACCTGTTATAGAATTTTAAAAATGTCAAGATAATTTAAAAAGAAAAATGATTGTTGTGGCTTTAACTGAGGGGAAACTGATTTACTTACTGTTAGTGGAAGTTGCAGTTTTAAAGGATGAGTGTTAAATAGTGAAGGATGCCGGGATCCTGCCTCAACAGATTATTTAGTTTAGATGGTATATCCATACTATCTTAAATTATGATTTATCCAAGTCAATGACTATTGGGCCTTGCAAGATGGGGCTGTTATCTGTACATTCTAGTAGAGATAGTGAACAGTAAGAATAGTGCTGAAGACGATCCAGAGTACGTCTTGAGCCATGTTAGAAGAAGGCCAAATAAAATCTTATTTCTAGAACAAATATTCTTAATTAATACGCACAAAGAAACTTGTATCGTTATCCTTTGCTATCCTCCCTAGGTTTTCATGATGGCCGGCGCCCATCTTTCTGAGATCCTTGGATTCTTGGTTCATTGTTATACAGGCAACGTCTGGTTTATCTTCATAATGGCTTTACTTTTCAGCGTTACTCTAGTGGACCTGCCTATCTTGAACGTGTTCTCTTCATACTATCTATCAGATCCAATCTCCTAACAAACTCTTGCGCAACTTGTTATTAGTTTCATCAATGACAGTTGGCATACTCCTATACTACACCTTGCAAATACCTGCTTCTTCCCCGCACTTCCAATAGTCTGTGGTTCAACTTTGTGTAATTGCCAACTTTTCATTTACAAGTACAGAGATTACTGAAAATGGACAGTAATAAATTATTTTTCATTTGAAATAAATGTTTTGTTTATAGATCTGGCATTTCCCAGCGTTAAGAAAAAAGTGAAGTAAAGTAAATTAGAGGATTTAGCAATTTTTTTCCTTACATCACTTGCACTACTTATTACTAATTGAGACCACTGTCTTTGAGTCCCCGGGTCTTATTCTGGATTTAGTTATTTCCGCCAAAGGACCATGCACCTTCAACTTCATTCCATTCCGTTCGACGGGCTCCAAAAATTCCAGTATTAAGCATCAAGGCCAATTTTACTCGCTTCATCTAGCTTCGCTTAAGGCCTTGATGTTAAGGCCCTCTCATTCATGCACATACTTGTGTTTTTTAAAAATATGGCAGTCCAAACTATCCCTTGATCTATCTTCCATGATTCAGCCAGCATACTTTACACAGCGAATAATTTTTTTTTCTTTTTGCTCGTTCATTTATTTTTAGGCAACTTATGATTGCCCCATAAATCGAATACACTTTAATGTTTAGGCGACTATTGCTTTAGACATAATTAGACATTTCCAGAATAATTGACAGATACCCCATAACTTGGATTACCAACCAATGGTGTTCTTTTTTAAATGATATGCATATGTAAAACACTACTAGCAATATTTTTATTTAAATGAATAAAAATACATAATTCCATTTAATGGCTATTTGGATCAAAATATTGCAAATTGTTAAGTGAATGTTATCATGGCAAAATTCTAATCACTATTTTCGTATCATCCATTTCTCTCATTTTCAAAAGAGGAATTTGTTTCAGTGAATAGTTTTTTGCAGTTAAAAAAATAAATAAATTTAGAATTGGATGTTAATACGTTGAGTGTTGCTTTGTAATTTTATAAGAAAAAAATTAAATTGTAATTCAAAAACACCATAAAATAAAATAAATTTTCAAAAATTAGGTAACTGGCACAGATATTTATTAATTTTTTTAAAAATAATTAAACACCTAAAAATATCCATTTAATTTAATCTCTTTTAATTTCTATTTAAATAAATAGCATATTATTTATGATTTAATAAATTTATCTGTGATTGTATATATTTATACATTCCTAATCCTTTGATTTTCATTAATATTTTGTTATACTATCTAGTTTTTATTATAAAAGAGGGAAAAGTGCCAAACTAATTCTACTGTGATTTTTCACTCGCTTTTCTATTTAAAATAATAAATACTATTGGCAATATTTCGTACATATCATTATTAGTTATCTTTTTGCTACTTCTATCAGATATATTCTTTGTAAAAGGCATTTTATACATAGCAAAATAAATAAAGTATCTACATAAATACACATTTTTATATATCTTTTTTTAAAAAAACATTAAATACTCCTATTACATATTGAGCATAACATTTTATTAATTTCTTGAAATCGTTTATTAGTTTCTTTTCTTCTTAAAAACGAAATGTTGCGATGTCAATTAAATTTTACAAGATATATTTGTATTTTAGCTATTTGATTATCAATTTCGAGCCTCTGACTTGGGTAAGATCCATCTTCGAAGCATCCCTTAAAAAAATAAGTAACAAAACCTCGGACAGCCACGGTTTAGCAAAACATAGCTGAACTTTTTATGCGTTATTGGCAAGAAATAATAAGATGTTGCAAGAACTTACTAGTAGCGTTTAAAGATTGGAATTCTTAACTTGAGAGAATGATTTTGAAAAAAAAAAAGGGAATGTCACCTTTAGGTAGGGCATGCCACCTTGCTATAGATTCAGGAAGGCTTTCGGCTGTAAATAGATGTGAGCTATGGAGATAAAAAGTTGTGAATTGTAAAAAGATTTTTGTTGAGATGAATAACTCTGCCATGTTGGTAAAGCTATGAAGGATGTACCTGTGAATTGCGGTTTCAGTCGTGTCTCATCTAAATTTAAAGATCAGAGAAACTACTATCATACCACCAGTAACAAGTGGCTGCGGGTCTTGTCTCAGGCATCCTGTTCTCGCTATTTATTTTTTTAAAGGCACAATCGGCTCTAAATACATTACTAAAGGACATGTCCCACAGAGGGTGGGTTTGTTCTTTTGAAGGAGAGTGGAAACTACAACAGCAGGTGAGGAAAAACGATCTCTTATATCCAGTGTGATAGCCTGTTCAATCAGAATGTAGAAAATTAATAAATAAACGGATGTTTATTAGAAATTAGTAGCAATATTATAAAATATACATGGTTAGTTGAATACTATTGTAATAGATGGTGCTGACGTTAGCAGCAGTCTATAAGTACACCATGTTTGGGAGGCGGTTCCCCTACACCGGTGTTAACTGTTGCTATACACCTCACTTGTATAGTGTGGTCTGTGGAGGTTTTTTAGTTCAGTTCATATACTGTCGTAGTTCGATTCGTGTAGTAACACTTCAATTCTGTCGACAATTCGTTATCAAAGGAGCGGAAATTCATTTACGAACGTTCTGTTTAACAGGTCGGTTTTTATAATTATTTTGAAATTTTATTATTTTACTTCACAAATAATTATTTAACTTTAAATTAGTAGTATTTTTCGTCATTTTTATTTATTTATTTCAAATTAATGAATGTTTTAATTATTTTAAATTTAAGAAAATAATAGTTGTTAATGTGATATCCTGTTGTCACCTCAGCAAATTACTGCAGAGATCTGTTTTATCATCCAATCAAGCTATTATCATTAATGGTTAAAAACATTTTTTTCTAGATTATTCTAAAAGCTAATATTGAACTACAATTTTTCTTTTTTAATAAACACAAGATTAATTTATTAAAATAGTGCTTCCTGCAAAATTAATTAATATGACAAATATATTAGTTCAGTGAATTTTTATATGCAAAATTAACTAAATCATTTTTATTTAAACTCTATTAACCTTCATAACAATAAGAATTATGTTGGGGACTGCAACATGTTGCTATATTCACCCCCTATAGTACCGGTAGTAAGCAAGGGTTGACTCTAATGTGGTGGGGCATCCTGATTTTCATGGTACATGTAACTCTAATATTGAAATGGAGATTTTCTTTTTAATTAAACACACAATATTTATTCATAAATATCTCAATTTAAATTATTACCCACTAAAATTGTAATACCTAGGGTTCATATTTTTTTAAGGCATTTTTTTTGCTGTTTTTTTAATTTATTCTAAGTAGCGTTTCTAAAAAAAAAGTGTAACGCTAAACAGTGCCTTTATTGGAGTAAATGGTGTCGAAGGAAAAGACTTTCATGTATACAGGCTGGTTTGAAAACTAAAATTAGAGAGGGCGCTATATTCGGGAGAGGCAGTTCCTACTGTACTCTACCCCTATATTCAGCACTTCCGACAGCAGCAGAAGAAGCGGATCCTTGCAAATTTCCTGGATCCGGCTGGCAAATTAGGCTTTACCAACTAAATTCACCACCTCGGAAAACAGAGGCAATATTCCCAGAAGTTGAAGACAAAAAACATTCCATCATTATATAGGTCTCAACAAGCCGTACGACCTCTTCAAGACCATATAAATCCTCAATTCAAAATCCGAATTAATTTCTTTCATCAAAAAGAATGATTGATTACCTGCGATAATCCGTTCAACTGTTTGCGTGCAGGGATGATGTTGAGAGTGTTGGAAGAACAGCTGAAACTGTTAATAACTCTTTTTTAATATCGAAACCAAATTAAATGATGATTCTGTTGGTTCTTTATCACTGACCCAAACCATGGATTGAGCCACTTCAGTGGGGAAATCAAAGTTTGAGGAACCTCCTCGAAACCGGTACACCTGGGATGGCTTATGAAGCTCTTTCGAATACCTGTGACTAGAAAGCGGATGCGAGTCCCCCATCACTTAGTTTTCGCCCCAGAAATTAATTTGAGAGAGGAGAAATGAATACTTCTCAACAAGAATTCGAAATATCTTATATCATCAGCAATCCATTATTTTCATTTTCAGCTTCTTCTTCTGTCACTTTACCCATCCTCCAACTCCTGTGCCTACTTGGAACACTTTTTAGGAGATGAAAACGAAATGACTGAAGTTTTTTGCTTCTAAAGATAGCACCTATTATTTAAAGGGTTTCGAAACAAGAACCTCGTTCAAGTTGTAGCTTGATAATTGAATAAATAAACTAACTTTTTGAATTTTAAGGTAAAAAAAAACACCCAGGCTTTAATTGTATTTTAATCGTATTAAGGGTACTTATTCAAAAATTAATTTTAATTAAAATCTACTTAGTTTTTGTCTTACTCATCAATATCAAACCTTGCCACATCTATATTTGTTCATATCTGTGTTTGTTAATAATTATGTATTTATATACAACCTTCATTTGCGTACGATAATAATATTAAAATATAAGTCCTTCACAAAGCGATATACTAAAATACCTTGTGCTACTTAGAATTGTTAAGAATAAGTACTTGAACTGTAAGAACGACGATCTCTTGAAATAAAATGCATTCTGAATAAATTCCATAATATTTGAAATATCATAATTAGATTAATTTACGCACTGAAGGCAGACTAAGTAACAGAAAGGAAACATTTCTAAAGTTTGGGTATTCGCTCAGAAGGGTACTAATGAGAAAAGTTTGCAGTGAAGTGAAAATCATATCTCTAAGAGAGGGTAAAAAATTCGGAGGTCTAAAACTTTTAAAACTTTATCGACAATTATTTCTATAATTCCATTCAATAATTTTTTTTTTTATTATTATTATTGGACTTTTTCTTTATTTTAAAAACTAATCGATTAGGAAATTACCTCTAAGTAGCTGTAGGGGTAGCATAATAAAAAGATAGCTCTGCTTCAAAACACTCCTATGAAAATTTCGAAATGGAAATTATAGGCCTGTTTTTTGAAAACAAACTTTTACAAAGAAAGAATTTTCGAGATTCTATTCTAAGAAAGTTTATTTTAATGTCATTCATCACTTTCTGCGTGTCTGTGTGTATTTTTTTGGGGAGCGTGAACAAAATACTTCGAAAAAGGTTAATTACAATATATTTAAAGAGGTCCCTACTTCTAGAAGAGATGTCTTCTTCTGTCTATTCGCAGTAAAAATCTCCTAACTGCATCTGTAATGCAGTAGTAAGACAGTAGTTCTGTTCCGCCGTGTCAATGCTTCGTTATGAAATCCGACAATGCCCTATTTATGCCTATATCGGTGTCTGAGTTTGCTGTACACGATAATATCCTTTGTTTCACCCCTTATAGCAAGCTTGCAATGGTAGCTCCTAATCGTATACCGGCTACTATCATGAATAAAATTAAACTTTCATTAAACTTGAATTTCTCCTTTATTTGCATTATTTATTTCTATTTTGTATTGCCCATGTTTGGTAAATGTAGGAACTTTTTACTCTCTTTAGTTGAGACCCAACCGTCCAATCTTATTTGCTTAGATCAAAGAGGAACGTCTAGGTAAATCTTGAAGACATGCGTTTTTCTTTCCCAAAGAACAAATTCTCAACCACCCTTGTTCCTCACACGGTCAAGAAATACTCAATCATGTAGTACCATTTCTTCATCTTTGTTTCTGGTACCCATCTAGGTTATTCCGACAGCAGGGCACTTGATTCAGTCTATTTTAATGATTTCAAGTAAGTGACTAAGCTGTAATGTAACCTAAATAAGATGAATAATTCATAAATCTCCATCCAAAGAAAATAACAAAATCTGATTGCGCTACTGATCGGAAAGATATTTGTCTATAATTTTGAAGGGCTACTTAGTACAGCTGGAATCTAACCAAAACGTAAAATAAAGTGAACAGTACAAAGGAATTAGGCTATTTCTCAGGCTTTGCCGGCAGAACAACATTGAATCTTGTGTTAGTCAGAAATGAGGACAATTCCTTTCTTAGATAAATTTTCTCTTCCCTATTATTAGAAATAAATAATTTTAGTATTTTTCCCCCCCTATTTGTAAAAGTTAAATTTTGTTTAAAAAAAGACTAAAATAATGCATAAAAACACATTAAGAATCGAACTTCATTGCTAGAAAAATCTCTGTGAAATAATTAAAATCATTGACTTGGTGTAAAATTATAAAAGTACTTTAAACTGAAGTTTAATTAAAATCCAAGTGCTTCTATTCTATCACAAGAATAATTATGATTTAAGTTGAAGTGCTCCAGAAAAAATCAATGAGAAATTGAATTTTATGTTAAACCAGTATCTAAAATTGCGAATTACCAATATATTTTATTAATATTTCTGTCCTTAATATTCGAAATTAATCATTTTTCTAACTCAGACGCCACTACCGCTTCCTCTCATCTACAATCTGATTTACACAAACTAGAACCCTGGGCCAAAAAGTGGAGAGTTAAATTCAATACTCAAAAGTGCGAACAGATAACTTTTACTCTGCGTCGTAATTCTTGTCCCTCTATAAGTTTTAACTCAATTCCTCTTCCTTCTGCTAATTTAGTTCGCTACCTTGGGATGTACATCGACAATAGACTAACGTGGAATCCGCACATTAAACTGAAAAGACTTGAACTCAACCGACGAAAAAAATTACTGTTACGACTAATTGGCAGACAATCCAAACTACCACTGGAACATAAAAGACTAATATACAACAGCGTACTCAAACCGATCTGGACTTACGGACTCGAACTGTGGGGTTCAGCCAAACTTTGTAATTCACAAAAAATACAGTCCTTCCAATCAAAAATTCTCCATTTTATATCTCTAACTCTACCCTCCATAACGACCTCAAAATCTCATACGTAACTGACGAATCTAAATCTAAGTATAGAAAATTCTTTGACTCTCTTCCATTCTGTACCAATCCTCTTATTCAAAATCTTGCCTCCACAACGATTCCAGATCGTCCTCCACGACGATTGAAACGCTGTTGGCCTCGTGACCAGCTCCAGTAGTGAAAGAAACTCCAGCGAGAGTGTTGCCGGAGGGCAGCTTCTCTCCTCAAGCTGATCCAGCCATAAAGTCTTCTTTCATCATATTCACTGATTGCATTTTATTCTTTTGTAGATTGTGAATAATAAATAAATTACAAAAAAAAAAAAATCATTTAAAATCCAAAAAAAAAGTAGTAAAACAGTTTTTTCATCTATAAAGTGAAAGTTTGTATTGTTTTAAAAAATTCAGTTAATTAGGTATTTGCTTCATTACATTGTAGAAGATATACTTTCTTCTTCAGTTATGTTTAAACCTTTCTCTTAAATATATAAATTATTATTACGTTTATTATGAAATCAAATTCATAAAATTCTTTTAGGTATTATTTTTTTAAAACTCTTGCATTGTTGTACGTCACCGTGTAGATATATTTTTGTTTTTACTTTTTTTTGTGAACGTAATAAACGAAAAAGCGTGACTTACCACAGTTTTATCGAGGGGTCCCAGTTCTTTAGAACACATTTACACGATATACTGTAATTTGGCGAAAAAACGAATAAAATAAATTTAAGGAAATAGAAAACATATAGTGGCAAACGTGCGCATGACTTTTTTACTACTGCAGTCTTCTCAGTACTGATTGGTAATCGTAAATTTTCATCAACAGAATCGTAAAGTTCTTTTAAGCTTTCCCCAAGAATACTTTGAACGGTTATCCATCATTGATTTCACCTGAGAGTGTACCTGTCTCTTACATATTTACTAGAAAGTTAAGTTATACACGAACATAAAACGACACATTTTAAAAGTATGGGAAGAAAAATTATTTTCAGATGATACTAATCAGATTCTTCGCTCTAGTTACCGGCCAATTTACAGAACAGTTTAAATTAAAATGAATGATTAATCAACTAAGAATTAATTAACAGAATTGATAATAATGCAATTGAATATAAGTGGACCAGTGATTCAGTTTGTGTGTTGTGAGATGACGGCCAAAACAATTACCTCTAGTCGGTTTCCTATAAAATGCCCTACTTGTAATTTGTAATGAATTAAAGAAATTGTATCTTAACATTTCCGAAGTCAGTAACACAATAGATTTTTAAAAATAGATTTTATTGCTAAATCAACCAAAAAAAAAATAATAATAAAATTCCTGAACATTGTCTATATCTACCTTTTTCACAGGCTTTACGTTCAACTACCAAATTTGGAGTCGTGGACGGAGGCGGATAGCTATCATATTTTCCTTTAAATCTCTCTTATTAACCATTAAATACAATCCAAGGCCCTAGAGATCAGGAATCGAACACAGTACTTTGCGAAAATTTATTATTATTGGCACATAAATGTTGATCTCTTTTATATCAATAAGTTCTAAACCACAGAGAAGTTTAAGCTTAAATTTTTATTGGATAAATAGTATTCAAATGTATTTAAATGTTAAATCTAGTGTAAATACCAAAATACATTTATGTTAAAGTAAACATTTATCTATTTTTTCAGTTTATTTTCCTTTAGTGCTGCTACTTTTCTATATTTTACTTCGTTCCTTAATACGTTATTTAATATGCATCAAACTCTATTGTAATAAGTTATTAAAACTTGGAAACAGTGCAATCAACAAATACAAAAATTAACGTAATTCTCAATTTTTCTGTTTCATTTTCTTTTCAAGTTTGCTTCACTTATTACTTGGTGCTTGAAATTCGAAAACGCAGTGCCTAAACCAAGTAAGACGGCGCGACACCTCAAGGGCCGTGCGCCGACAGACAGCTGCCCTGGCCAGCTGTTACTCACACCTGGCGAAATTTCCCTCCTTTTCTGATCATCCTGTACTTATTACTTTTAATATTGAATGAATTATAAAGGAACCACTAGACCCGTTATTTTCAGTTGTGTCTAATCAGTGTAAGTGTGCCACGGAAAAGTTGCGAAGATCGCCACAAAGTTTGCTCTAATATGAAATTTAGCGAACAAGTGTTTTGATTTCTTAAATTTAATGAATGTGAAAGTGTTCTATATTTAGCTTAACGAAGTCAAGCACGAGGGGGCTATGCCCTAAGGCACCCCTTTTTAGGAGGGTTATCTTTTTCCCCCAGGTCCTAGACTCCTCTTTTTTGTCTGTTCATCAGTATTTCGCTTCCATTAAGAGTGATTGTTGTTTGCGACTAAAAACATGTTCACTTAGCTTATCACTCCTTTCTTAGCAATACTTACATCAACAAATCGTCTATTGGATCTTCTTCTGACTCCTGAACACGGAGGATTCCAGTTTCTGTGATTGTTGTCAGCAAATATACCTATATCCCTGAGTGGGCATAACCACATTTCTTCTTTTAATTATGCTAACGTTATGTTATTGTTACTTTTATATCTATAATGCTATTCGTTAAAATCATAAGAAAATATAATAATTAATAATGCAATGTAAAGATAATAAAAATCAAATTAAAAGTTATGTGCACAATGTCGCTTCTTTACAAAGTTTATTAAAGTATTTTCGGAATAAATATATTTTTTTAATTGATAGTGATGAGTAAATAAAAACTATAAAAAGGTTATTATTCTCTTAGGCAGAGGATTAGCTGCTCAGCTGCAGTATCCTGGACTCAAGACGAAGATCCTGAATTTGAGTCCAGCTAACTGATCTTAGGTTTTCCCTTTCTAGATGCCCCTCACAGCTCACTGGTAATAAGTATGTAAAGAGAGAACACTAACGTTAGGTAGGCAGTACACTAACATTAGCTTTAATTGCCAATGAACTTACATGGTATCACGTTTTTTGAATAAGAACACCGTGCGCTATACGCATCAGCATCATGGCAATATATGGGTTCTTGTAACAGAAAGGTGTACGAACAGAACAAATTTCTTTTTCTTTACATTTGAAGATTAACAAATTTTTGATATGGACACATGTTCGTTTAATCCATACTTTGTACTATGTTTAATCCTTCTTTGATGTTAAGTAATTTTAATGTTAAGATTTTTTTTCACACATTAGTTTTTAACTTTTATTTTCATAATCCTGTATGAAATAACATATCCCATCTGTTAGCTACCATTTGTTTAGGTTCTCTGTTTCATACTTCAACATGCCATCTACATAATCTCCTCCGCTATCTTTTGAAGGGCTTTTAAGTGAATATTTTAAACTCATTGAGTTTAATCTTTACTACCTGAAAATGATGCAATTCTTGTTTAACGAATTGTAGAGTGTGGAACTTCGTAGCTACTCGCGGTTGTTTAGAAAGGGGAAGGTATTCAAAAGTATAAGAAAGTTGGGGATGGTTTAGAGACAGAACAAAACGTTCGCACCGCTGAGTCACTAATGGTGAAAATAAAGAGTTTTGTACGATAAGATAGGAAACATACGGTCATATTTCTCTATGGAAATGTAAATTCAAATTACAATATTGCTCAATCCAAGTTAGGTACTTGGACAAACAAAATTTAATGCACTATAAAAGCTTGGCGATGTTTTATTGATGAAAATGTTAATTTGGCGTTTCCCTAACAGTGTCATCATGAACTTGAACATATTACATCAACATACATTACTTCTGTTTTAGTATACCTATTCTTGTAATATTCTAATGAGTTGTATTTTAATTAAATTTGAATTCTTATTCAGAACTAGCCCAACTTAAAATGTACTTCTAGTGTACAATTACTATTCTTATTTAATTCTTTCCGTATTGTGTTCAAAAATATGTTTGAATTTGTTTTTACGTTTTACATGTTGATTATATGCTAGCATGAGCTTTACAAATGTGTGAATCAGATTGATTCATCTCATCGAGACATTTAGATGCCAGCTTTAAAGAAATTTTAAAAGAAATAGTTATAACTACTATTTCCAAGCGTAAGTATTATAAATGATAAAAGGATGATTTAATGAAATCGTGCACCAGTTTTACAGATTATGATGAAAAAAGAATATGTTCTTTTTTATTGATCGCATCTATAAGGGAAAATCAAATGAGTCATACTTCCTGCAAGATCTTTTTTTTAAGAAAAAATTACTGCAGAAACAAAACACCAAAAAACAAGGTTGAGATCTTCGTTTTGGTCTCCTTGGGTAGTTCTCGAAGTTACAAATTGATAATTTCTCTCTTTGCTCGGTGAACACACGTTATGCATGCAAGGACAAGGCAGTGTGCTAATGAAGAGATTAAAAATAGCTGAACTTGTCGTTAATGAGCTTCCAACTCTTATAAAAGCGCTGATAAGACAAATCCGCCTTCGAGCTATTTATTACGTCACACACTATTCCTTCTTCAGCACACTATTATTTGCAGCTAAACGGTTTGTAATTTTTTTCGAGTGGAATAATTTAATAAGGGCCTATCATTTAGCTACAGGCTAGGTTCTGGCACAGTTGATGTGATCTAGAAATTCGTGGAGATCTTTGAGAAGAAGGAAATCTGTTTAGTGAGACTTTGTGACCAACTAAAGAAAGCTGCAAAAGTTAAAATGCTACAAAAATCAAAGAATCTACGTTTCTAGTTTTTTGATTGATTATTTCCAGAAAGCGTTGTTTGTACTAATCAGACTTCTGTATTAAGTGAATTTAAACTGGAAATCTTCGCGAGAATCAGTATTAGGATTACTATTATTTTTGTTATTTATTAGCGAATCGATCTTCTCGTAAATAAAATTTTATGTACCCATGATATAACTGTGATCGGAAAAGCGAGGGTCGTAAAGATATAATAATCTTTGCACATTAAAATATTTTGTTTGACTAAAGCAGAATCAGCTGATATTGAACGAACTTAAAACTAAAATTTATTATTTTCAGCTTTGGGAAATAGGAAGGGATACTCAATGTGGCAATGTTTTTGGGAATGACGCTGGGACAGTCACTAATTGAAAACTCACATAAATAAACTGAGCTATAAGCTATCTGAGGTAATTTATTTAACAAGTAAATTAAGGGAAGTTCTTGTAAATATTTTTAGAATGGGCTGTGTTTTTCATAGTTCCATACAAGGATGGAATCTGGATTATAGTGTGGGGATCCACACCTAATGCTTCTATAATATTCAGTTTTGAAAAGAAAGCGAAGCTGCAGAAACATTCCTTGTGGAGATGGTTTTTACTCGCCTTGCTTCCCGAAAGAATTTATTCATCACACTTTTACTCACAACTGAAAATGTTCTTTTCAATAAAATCCACATACTTTTTCCTTTAGCAATTCTAGCAGAAAAACATTTTAACAGCACAAATTTGTTCTAATAACTAGTTTTCAAATAATAGAAAAATATTATTTTTAAAAGTAAATTTTCGTTTACATCAGTGGGAGCTGAAAAGATCTAGAGGGGCACTTTTGGTCAAAGGCAAATTTAGTGGGCGTTGAGGACTAGCCGGCGTCCCCCTAGGGAATGGAAGGAGCCAAAGCATAAGCCGTGCGTAGGTTATGGCAAGATTGCCAGCATTGGGAAGCACTTAAAGAAGGTTTTACAAATAGATTTCGGAATGTCCTCAACATGATCATTCCAGATTATGTCCGAGAACCTTCCTACAAACCTACAAACAGCAGAATTATCACTGCAAGAGGAGTTGATAGAACTGTCAACAAACTTTAGAGTTAAAATTGAAATTAATAAATGGATATCAAGAATTTTGGCTTCAAAGGGAAAGTCCAGTATTATATCCAGCCGGATGGGCTACAGTCAGAAAGTTTTTTATTGCATTCTCATCGCCAAATTTAGCCGAAACAGGATTTAGCGTAGTCTTCAATCAACTAGCAAACAATAGAAACTGATTTTCAATAGTGGAACGCGGTGACTTAAGATTGCAGATGACAAAATGGCACCAAATATCGAAAAATAAGTGTCATTACACCAGACTCAGCCCTCTCACTAATAATATTACATCTACTCTTTTAGTAATATACATCCCTTAATCAAATTTTGAACAATACGCCAATATTGCTAATATCTTTTAACAAAATAATTTTCTAAATCTTTCTGGTTTTTCACCCAAGACTCGAGTGCTATCGAATCATTCTTTGAAAAAGTTTACCTCGACCCAATAAAGTTGAGAACCTATGGATTACAGTTAGATTATTGTTTGCAAGAAGGGGAGCTGGTAAGTTTATTTTTTTCTGAAAAGGGGACGGTGAGTCCCAAAAAAGGTTGGGAATTTAGACTCTACATTAAAACAAATTGGAGCATTTTGTTTAAAGGATGCACAAAGACTATTCTTTGAAATATTCGAGTTAATGTGTTGTGCAGAAAATAATGCGAGGTAAATTTGACTAAAACCACGAAAACGAAATGTTTAGTAAAATCCAAAACTTCTTGAGAAAACCAATGACTGATTCCTAATCAGAAATGAAAAGTTGTGCTTCCAACGAATTTCTCTGGTTCATAATTAACAATGTAAGCTATTTTTCCAGGCGTTCATTAAGTCTAACAACCGTTCAGTGTTGTTCTTAGTTTGACTAACTATCCTACTTTTATTAACCAAACAGCGGGAACCCTAAATACTACAATATATCTTAGCTTTACGATCCCACCTCAAGCAGTTCTGTTACCTGGGTGGTAAGTTTTTTTTTAATCACACAAACTGACATCGAATTAATTTTCTTTTTGTAAATATGTTCTTTCTCAAATATTTAAAAAAATTCACTTTCAATTTGGAAAACATTTTTTGAAAAGAATTTGTAGTACGTTAGCAATCTATTTTTCTTTCTACAATAAAGAAGCAATTCTCTCACTAATTGTAAAATGAACTCCTTTCAGAGTTAGAAAAAAAAAATCATCCTTACAGGATTACTTCTTGAAGAACATTTACATTAGATTTTTTTATTATTATTCAAACAGGCTTCATATGATGTAGTTGGGTCAACAGTGTTATTGACAGAACTGGTTTGACAATTAGAAGAAACTAGGGTAATGAACGAATAATTAGGAATATGTTCGTGTTTAAAAGTGATTCAACCAGCTTTGTTGGATATTTTGAATTCTAAAATAGCTACTACTTTAGATCCAGTAACTGTTCTCGTGCATTTTATCCGCATAAAGTAAACAAAAAAATAAGAAAAGGGTTTTGATGTACTTGAATATTTTAAAAGGCTGAACGAATTTCTTTTAAATAAGCGCATAAACATTTAAAATACTTCTTTTTTTTTTTACTGATCTTAGACAAAATAAAAACAGAAGAAGTCTTGAGAAACTGTTTCTTTTTCAGTTTTTATTGGCGAAAAACAAAAACAATTTTAAATGACTTCACTCAACTAGTTGTAACACTACCGCTCGCCGTTGTCAACCTTCTAACTACACTACTTGAGTATGTTAACCCTACTTGTTTTAATAGAAATTACATGCATAAAATCTAAATATTTAATGTTTAAATCAGTAATGTTAATGCTTTTTAAAACTGCTAGATGTAAAGTATTCGAGAAGTATTTCAAGTTTATGTTAATAAAAACTGGGATAGCCTAGAGGAACAAAATAATATTTTTTTTTTCATTTTGCCTTCCAAAAATTGTTCAAACATGCTAGGTCCAGTTCATTCATCATACTTCGCATTATTAATTTAATACTGTAAATGTTGCGTGCAACTTCATGGAATATATTGAGTGATTTGTCTCAGTGGGAGCACTGTATCATTAGTTTATTTCTTTTCGTAAAATAATTTAAATGTAAAGGGAGAAAATATCATGATAGAAGCTCAAAAATTTGCCCTGAAATACGTGTACAGTAGTTTTGAAAGGCCGTGCAAACGGTTACTTCCTTAAGCAAATTGTTGCTTGCGGGGACTTCTTACAACGTATTATTAAGACGTGGCATTAATTTGTGCCTGAAGTAAGAAAAAAAATAAATAAAGGCTTTCAATAGCGGTCCATCTTAGTATCCATTACTCCCCTCGGCTCTCTTCCCTCGTCCCAATCTAAAATTATTAACAGAATATTAAACTGTAGAGAAGAAGAGGGAATAACCAAATTAGCCGGTTTATTATCGTATTGCATATAATTATTTGGTAAAAACGATCAAGGTCGCAAACATGCATGCCATTTAAAATCCACTCACAATATCGGACTTTTTTATTTCTCCCAACTGCTCTGTAGTATACTGCTTTCTCAGAGCAATAAATTCTGTTTTCTGCATTTAAAAGAATCATTTAGTAATAATAATAATAATAATAATGATAATAATAAAAAGAGAAGAGATTAGCTATAAGATTAGAGTATTGGATTCCCACGCGGAGGTCCCAGGTTCGAATCCAGCTTCTGGATCTTCGATCCTTAGATTTCCTCTTCCTAGAAGCTTGTTATAGCTCACTGTCCGGTGATGGAATGTTGTCCGTAACGAGAGAACACTCTCCGGAGGCAGGCAGTGCAGTGGAAAAAGCTCTGGGCACCAATAACCGTAGATGTTGATGCGCCCTTAAATCATTAAAAGAAATAATAATAACAATAATAAAAACAATAATAACTTAAGTGTAAGTAATAATAAATTAAATAGTTTTAAGTTTCAAATTCGAAAGAATAGTTCTAATTTCTGTCAGCTCAACTTGAAATACATATTACTTAACTGAAAGTTATTTCAATTTTTCGAATTTACCTAAAACATTGCTCAAAAAATGCTGGTTTTACTATAACAGAATTATGCACATAGTATTCAATAAAAGATTATCATTTTCTGTTGGAAGCAATCAGGGATTAATTCTGTTTCAGTGATAGTGTTCAATTTCTGAAGTTTTATCGTCTTATTATTATATAGCTTAAGTGTTTCTAGTTCCATAAACTCTTCTAATATCTAGAATACGAGGAATGTTTATCCAAGCTGCATGATACGTTCTGATATGGCTGAACTAAACAGAAAAGCATCTTTGAATCACTTTACAAGTATCTGCGTTTGGCTCCATTTTGGCCGTTTTTAATTCAACAATCTAAATATCTACTGTGAACACTCTCTTTTAAAAATCGTAAATTGCGAAAAATAACAAATCGCAACAATATAGTCACGATTTCAAAGGTAACGATGGATGCCAGCTAAAAATCTTGTTATAAGATTGGAGATGGTATAGTACTAAAAAAACAAAATTAAGTTTGAGATATTTGCGTTTTTCAAAGCTGAAAATTGAGAATATGTACTAAAGCAATATTTAGAAAATCAAAGGATGCACCGACAGGTTTTTTAATTACTTCGAAAACTCGTTTAATAACTTTTAATCCTCAAGAAAAGCATGAAATTTTATTATGCACAGCCCACTTATTGATCAAAATTTGAAGGTAATTTATTATATTCTGTAACATATACTGATCACTGTAACATACTGATACTATTTATTTAATGAAGTAATCATTATGTAGAATAAACGTCAGGCTGTCGAAAATAGTGACAAGTAATATTTAGGGCGATTATTGATCAGATAATTGTGGACTATCTGCATTAAATCTTTTATTTAGTTTTCGTTCAATTTCTGCAAAATATTGCCCAAAAAATCTAGTGTAATCAATAACTAATCTAGTGCAACACAGGTGATGAGAACACATATAATTTATAATATAATATAATTTATTTATTTCTACCTGTCGATAAGATCTAATTAAATATTCCTTACATTTAATTAGAGACAGAACAAAACGTTCGCACCGCTGAGTCACTAATGGTGAAAATAAAGAGTTAATACATTTAATAATACTAATAGAGCTAATACATTTAAAAAGTGTACTAAAAATACACACAAAATATTGGTTGAGAAAAAATAATTTTCTTAATAAAAAATTGGTAAGTTAAGAAAACTTGGAAAAATCATGCCATCCAATATATTGAATAGATTTACTTACCTTAGTTTGCTTTGCCTTTCTTTAATATATTTCCTCTTATATTCTGAACTGTTAGAGGAGTTCTCTGGAATTACTTTATTTATTAAGGCACAATATTAAGTTAAAAGGAAACATCACGCCGAATTATTTATAATTAATTTACATTGCCTTGCAATTCATGTATATAGCGGCAAAAGGGTTGCTAGTACAGATACATTTCAACCAGGTAACGGTGTGGAAGGTCGAGTCAGTTCTGTAGAGAAGGTAAGGCCTTACATTTACCTCAGAGCTTCCCTTAAAATGGTATATACAGAATGGAATTTTCTCTAAACCACTCTTGAGAGAGGTGTTTGTTACATGCACCGACTAATTTGCAAACTAAATTGGAAATTTTCTTTTAAAATCCGATACCATTTATTCTGTTAGCAGTCTAGCTAAGTGTATGCAAATATGCCACTTTTTATTTCTTTGTACCACTGACAATGTTGGTGCGATTTTACCTCTTAGTTCATTCACTTAAAATATCTAGTCAATATTGTCTTAACATCAATATTATTATTCATCTTCATGCTGGTGACTTTAGATTTATTTGGTAAGGTCATCCAACAAACTCTTATCTTATGACATAAATATTGATAAACAAAAGAAATCTATATAAAATATAGACTTCTTAATATAAACTTCTATTCCTTGCAACACAATTACAAAGTTATTAGTACATTGTGGAGTATTTTTTATCTTTTTTTTTTGGTGACTGATTCATTAATATAAAGGAAAGAAAGTTTATTACCAATTTTTAGTCATAATTATTTATTTATAGTATTTCTTTAGAAATGAATAATTGTTGAAGCTTTTTTAATGGTAATATGCCATTGTTATTGTTCCTTAATAATCTTTAATAGCTTGAAGTAATTTTATTTAAATTTGTTTATAACAATAAGTTTTCTTTGTAGACTGAAAATTATGAAATATTTTTTGGAGGTTTGAGAAAGAAAATTAATAAATTTAACATTGTTATAAAAAGTTAAGCATCTTTACTTCATTGCTCTTGCCAAGGTTGACTTATGTATTCTACTTCCATCGAAGATAATTGGTTATTCTTTTTAAATTATTTATAGAAAATAAAAGTAAAAATTACCATAATATGAGTTCCAATACTTAGAAGTACAAGGGCGTAGCCAATTTCCCATCCAACCAGTTTCATTGTTTCAAAGGTAACAAAACAAATACAATTTAGATGTTTAAATATTTTCTACTGTCAATTGTCTAAGTGATCCTAAAATAAGCGTCCTCTACTAAGTCTGCGCCAATCATTTAAAGTGTCAATCTTTCAGTCTTATTAACTTCATACAGACATCTTTCAAACGAGAATCGTGTAATTTCAATGGATTGAGTTATTTGATTTTTGTAAGTGTTTTTTTTAACTGTTTCCTTTCAGCTGTTTATAAACATAAGACAGATTGGCAAATTACTTTTACCTGTAGTTGGTTTTCCTTAGAGTATTGTTTTAATGATTTTTATGTACTCTTTGACCGGTTCTTGTTGCCTTAATTTTACTCTACCTCAAAATTTATACTTTTCGTTTTTTTTTATAATGAAAAATTCAAAACATTTCTGCAAACAATATTAAAAACTATCAATGCAGTAACCATTCGATTCATCTGTTGATGAATAAGAACAAAAAAAATCATACATATTCAACTTTTAATTTTATTCTCAAATTGGTAATTGTTTATTATTCCCTTCCCTCCAGACCCCACTAATGGAGAGTGCTTGGAAATTTGATCTATCTTGCTTGCAACTAAAGTGTTCAGCAAACAGTAATACAACCTTTGTAACGCCAAGGTAATTACAGACTTCACTACCATCCTTGTGAAAGGCATTTAAAATTGAGATTAATACACTTTTTATCTCCACCATTATTAATTAAATAACTTGGAAAATGGTTTTTATTTATAATATTCTCTGAGTGTACTGACTTGAAATAAGCGGAGAGTCATTTATGTTAAAATTGCTCTTTAAGAACTCGTTAGCATTATTCAGGCTGAGCTTGCTCGAAGCAAGAGTATCTTCTTATCTACAGCACCAATTTTTTGAGTATTCTCTATGGCTGAGGATCTCCAGTTATACTCAAAGTTGTAACAAGAGAAGAAACAAGATAATTTATGATAGAAACTACATAACTTTAAATCTGATGAAGCATAATAAATAAAAATAATGGAAATTGAAGGAATTTTAAATGATAATTAATCTCTCCAAGATATAATTTATCTCAGCCAGACGGAGAGCGAAGCTTGGTCAATCTCAGTAATGAAACCATCAATTCTAAAATGATGCTAAGTTATGTCACCATTAATCACATGTATCACATTCATGAGAATGAATTTATGTTCAAATAAATGATAGTATGCTAACGGTTTTTGCATCTACAAGTAACGGAATGGATTTAAGGAGTTGAAGATAACTTTTCCCTTAAATATTCTCAAAAATGAGGATTGTTTTTATTGATTTTTCTTAAATAAATGAAAAAATAAGAAATCCTCGATCAGTTTGACTGGAAATATTAGGATTTCTGCTTCAGTGTATCAGTAATTAAGCCAGAGCTGAAATGTATACAGAGGATTGCCGAATTTCAACTTACGTCTGAAAATTGAATGGAAAAATGAGAAATTTTCCACTAGTTGTGAACAAATGAAGGATAAAGATTGCAAAAGAATGAAGAATGAAATCTCAATCTTTCCAGTCAAATTAGACGAGAATTCTTAATTTTTCCATTAGTTTTGCAATGGTAATTCCAAATTTAGGCTGGAAAAATTAATGAAAGAATAAGGAATTCTGGTCTCGTTTGATTGGAAAGAATGAGATTCCTGCTTTATTGATTTGAGGTGCAGCAAAGAATTAGAAGTTACGATTCAAAATAAAAGGAAAAAATGGAATTTCCGTCTAGTTTCAGAGGAAAGATTGAGATTTCAGCTTCAGTGTGTTAGTAACTAAGCCAGACATAGAATGTATTCACTGGTTAGCCAGAATTTTGAGTTACAATTGCAAAATAAATGGGAAAAATGGAATTTTCGTCTAGTTTCAGAGGAAAGATTGAGATTTCAGCTTCAGTGTGTTAGTAACTAAGCCAGACATAGAATGTATTCACTGGTTAGCCAGAATTTTGAGTTACAATTGCAAAATAAATGGGAAAAATGGAATTTTCGTCTAGTTTCAGAGGAAAGATTGAGATTTCAGCTTCAGTGTGTTAGTAACTAAGCCAGACATAGAATGTATTCACTGGTTAGCCAGAATTTTGAGTTACAATTGCAAAATAAATGGGAAAAATGGAATTTTCGTCTAGTTTCACAGGAAAGATTGAGATTTCAGCTTCAATGAATTAGTAACTAAGCCAGACGTAGAATGTATACATGGGGTAGCTTGAATTTTGAGTTACGTTTGCAAAATTAATGGAAAACTAAAGAATTCTCATCTAGTTTGACCAAAAATATTGGGATTTCTGCTTCAATGTAGTAATAATTAAGCCAGAGCTGCAAGGTATACAAAGTAGGGCCAACGTCAGCACCCAGCTTAACCGGGCAAGTGCCAGGGCCCATATCGCGTCCAGGGGCCTCCGGTAATTGCCCCCTTCATCGAGTGGAAGGCTCAGAAGAAGCAATTGAAGCGAATCAAGAAGGTGGATGAACATAGTACAAGGTATATGGTTCTAAACAGAATGACTACCAAAGAAGACAACGGTTAATCTTAAGAATGGTGACCGGGGGCGTAGCCTATTTATTTAGATCGTTTTATTTACTGTATAATTTTTAAACTAGTTGGCTATCGCCACATGATTACCTCCACAAAGGGGCCCGCTGAGGCTCTGTCGCTCACTAAAACTTGCCCTGATTAAATATTGGTGTTTCTTACTATGCAGAGTATAAGAACTATAACAAAGTTTTGTTCATCAAAATGACTTTTAAACTTTTCATTTAGAATGTTCATTTAGTAAAAAAAAATCCTTCTTATTGAGTGGTTCCCTACTCCCTAATTTATTTTGATGGGCTATTTATCAGTTTCATTGATTTGAGTTAATCGCGTTAGTCGGCCATTTCACCAAACAGAAAAAATAAAATCTTTTTAAATTATTACAGTTCCTATAATAGACTTCTTTGAGTGAGACGGCACTTTATCACTGTGTTGTTCTACCAATATTAAAATGTGCCAAGTTATGGTTAAACGTTTCCTCAGTCTAACAAGAAGGTAAAGAATTTATTTTGAATTTAGTACCTAGTTACAGTATTGATATTCCACAGTGTTACATTAATATTAAATAAAATGACGTAGCTAGAAGGCATTCTTGAACGTTTAAATTTCAGTTTGAACAAAATTCGTGTTGAATATTAATATTAGGGATTTAAGCTGATACAAAAGAGATTATCTCACCAATTTTAGAAAACATTTATAGGACAGGTAAACGAAGGTTTTCTGCCAGTTTAAATTCATATTCTGTTAACGGAGATGATTAAAAAATTCCAGCAAATGGAAATGCGAAACTCGTAATCTCGAAGTTGAGGAATTGTACAATTGCTTTTAATTGTAAAGAACTATAAAACTGTTTAAATAATATTGCTTCTTTTTATTTAAAATATACAAACATACTTAAAGAAATGTTTAAAAGATCTGATAACTGATAAGAAGTACACCTAATTTGATAGAAATAAATTGATGGAGTGATTTGTTTTTAAGCCCCAAATAATAATAAGGAGACAGTTCTTGCCGTTATTTCTGCAGTATGTTATATGTTGTGCTTTCAGTACTATTTATTTTATTTTATTGCGATGTAATTAGGGCGGTTGTTGGTCTAGTGTCAAGAGCGTGGCTTTGTTAGTGGGAGATTCCCAGTTCGAATCTCGCGTTTGGCTACTTTTTATTTGTTAGAAAAAAATTGTTTATAGTAAAGTATGTGCTTCCGCACTGAAAAATTGGCGATTTCTCTACTTTATTTATGATGTGATTGGATTGATTTACACTTTTAACTCAACTTATTTACTTATAAGTGACTCATTACCTTTCAAAATAATTATCCTTCTATTTATATACCAAATTGACATTTGATGGCTCCTTTATTTCTATTGATTAACACTTATTGATCATTAATTTTTAATACAATCTACAGCTATTTTTACCTACTTTTTTTTTTTTTAAATATGTTGAAGTCTATTTTTGCCTATAGATGTAGGTTAATCTTATCTTAGGTTATCTTATTAAGTGTCTGCATTTCCATATGTCACTATTATTGAGTGATTTGATGCAATGTGTTGAACGAAGAGATAGGATCCTCGATAGCAGTATTATCGCTGAATAATTAATAGCAATTTTCATTTGCTTTCCAACCAACATCAGTGAAGCTGAAGATAGTAAAGAAGTGGCTGGATAGAGGAGGCGTTTAATTTTCCTAATGGCTCTCTTTTTGGAGGTCTGAACTTTTATTTTACCTCCAAAATGTTTCACCTGGCATTCAGTATTCCTACTTGACTAAAAAATAAAAGATGAAGAGAAGAAGTAATCATTTTTGGAGTATTTATTAATATAATTTGTATTCTTTACTATTTACTTCCAAATTTTGTTCACATGAGAGCCTCCAACATTTCGTGGTATATTTTTTAATGTACCAGGCCGATCCAAAAGGAATCTTAGGTATTAGAAATATTTATTAATCCAAAAATAGTGTTGATTAAAAGAGTTATTATTCAACTGAAGCGCAATCAGGGCCGTTTTTCTTTGCTTTCAGCAACAAAATCATATTTTTTGCATTTTAATTTTTATAATCATAATTTTATTGACATAATATGATTAATTTCTTCTTTTTGTTTTCTTAATATGTATGTATTTTATTAATTTTATTAAATAGTCTAAAATCGATCTTAATTTTGAAAATGTCTAACAGTTTTTGAAATATTTCAAGAATGTTTCTTTTTCTGATTATATCTATTTAAAAGTTTTTTTTTACGAAGTATAAATCAAAGTTTATTTTATATTTAATATTTCACAATATGTAGGAACATTTAAAATTGTTTTTATCACCCGATTTATTTCTTACTTTTAACAATTATGTCGTAAAGCAATAAGGATAAAAAATTACAAGGCCACCTGTACACATTTTCAAGAATTATATACATTTTGCTTATATTGACAATAGTTTATCTTTTTTTTAGCTTATATATTATCTGTAATGTATGAATTGCCATATATTATATTTACAATTCTTTTCTTTTTTACGTTTTGCATTAATATTTACTTTTATGGCCTTTTTATTTACATAAAAGTACTGTGGTTTTAATGTATTATTTTTTTGTTTGTTTAACAATAATCTTGTCCGATTGTATTAGTCATTTTATTAAAATAATTTTTAAGCCATCTCTGGAATTGTAAACACTAGCAAGAGGGAATACTGGATCTAGTTCGCTGGAACGTATGAGTAATTAAAACAATTGCGTAAAAGATGAGAGAGAAAGAAAATTATTTACAGTTCTGTCGACAATGCTCTCTCTACTCATTCCGAAACTCTGGATGTGACAGTAACATATGGACCAGAGGCCTCTCTTTTAACACCCACTCGTAGTTTTGGTCATTTTTTGTTCTCTAAAACTGATATATCTCTAAACATTAATATCGGTAGGAAATTCAGTTTTATTTAAAACGTTTCTTTTTAAAGGATAAGCAATTGCGAGTTCTATGCGCTTCTAGAAAATTAACTGTTGGATTTAGAAACTGTAAGGGGAATGAGAAGAGTAAGTTTCGTCTCGAGACTGTGCAGATTTGGAGGACTCAAGTCGTGGAAAACCTCAGTACATTTCTGGATGACATGAATTTAGGGCGGAGAATTATCCAATTCCACCCTAACTCCACTTCAGGTTCTAAGATTTTTTTCTGAGAGATAGTTCAATGAATTTTGGAAATGGAAAACTGTATTAAATAATTTGGTCCTATCTCGGTACAAATATAAGGATACTAAATTAGAAAATCGGCTTTTCTTCAACACTTCGTAAAAATTTAAAAGTAAAAGACATTCGCAATCTCTCCTTAAGAATTTGAAAAAAATTGGAACGTTTACAAGTCATTTTCAAAAAATAGTTTCTCTTGTATTTCTACCATGAAAATGTAAAATGACTTTTAGACTTCTTTGCTAAATAAAAAGTTTACTTGAAGTTGCTCTACAGTGAGACATCTATCATGTACTTTATAAAGAAGATGAAGAAAAAATAGTAAGTACTAATATTTCTATTTGAAACAGTATTTTGTGATACCAACAATTTTCATTGGGAGAAAATGCGCATAGAGAGTTCCAACATTGACAAAGTATACTAAAATAGGACCATGTCCCGAAGGGAATGTTAGTTTATTGACTAAAACCAGCGGATTCTTATCCGCTTTTTCCTCTATTACTGCTCTCCTGATATTTCTCCTCCACAACAATCTAATCTCTTTTTAAATTGATTTGTAATTTAATTTTCTACAGGCAAAACTCTTTATCCAATCTTCCTAACCTAATCTTTTATTGATCAGATTTAAATATCTAGTGATCAGATTATTTCCATGGAAATCGATTGGTTGGGCAAGCATTCGGTTTTCATAGTTTCTTTTTCTTGGATATTTTACACTTTATGTGAGTTATGGTCGTTAGGATTGCGACTCCATCCACGGAGTGAAATAGGCTGCTGCTCTATTTAGGTAGAATGAAGGCACTGAACTCCAGTCTGTGTACATGCACAGGTGAGTCAGCCAATCGGCATCTAAGAAGGACTGCAGGGTGAATAGTGTACTATTCAGTGTAGAAGTTGGAGTCTTGATTCCATTTTGGAAAAGGACATGGTCATCTTTATAATCCATCTAACTGGAGTAATGGAATCCCCAGATCTTCTTCCAATGTTTTTTACATGGGTAAAGAAATGACAGGAAATCAAACTGCTTCTGTAAAGCAGAATACCAATTGAAATGCCCGGGAAGAAATGACAAAGAAGCGTCCAAAAAACTTACAAATAAATAACTGTCTTAGCTAAATAAGATAGTGCTAACTACAGTCAGGAAAATAGTTCTATATGCGAAGTGTGGCAATTAAATAACGAGACTATTGCTGTAAAACATTTTATTTTAAATTTATACATATTTAGTTATTATTATCTTCAATATACACCACTCCCTTATCCCTTTAACGCTCCATGCGAATTTACCGTTGTTCGAAACAGTGCTGGAAATCTTTTTCTGTGAGCTCCTGCATGACGCGTGCCGCTTTTTCTTTCACAGTTCAACGGACTGAAATCGTGTTCTTTTTAAAGCAGATTTGACGTTGAGGAACAGATAAAAGTCACATGGGGCCAAGACAGGCGAATGAGGCGGTTGGCCTAAAACTGGGATGTCGTACTTGGCTAGAAACGTCTTGACAGACAATGCAGTGTGTGAGCCGGCACGTTGTCTTGATGGAGAACCCTGTGACTTGTTCTTCCACAAATCGGGTCGTTTATTCCTAACTCTTTCACAGAGTTGAGCAAGCACCTGACGGTAGTAATGTTAATTAATTATAATCGATATCTTTATCCGTTTTAGACGTGGAAGGGTGACCCGGGCGGTCA
This sequence comes from Rhodnius prolixus, assembly GCF_049639745.1. Lineage (NCBI taxonomy): Eukaryota > Metazoa > Arthropoda > Insecta > Hemiptera > Reduviidae > Rhodnius > Rhodnius prolixus. The sequence goes on from NW_027411615.1 coordinate 27,008,212, forward strand.
TCATCTCCGACGTCTTCTCGGCCATCTTGGAAACGCTTGAACCACTCAAAAACTAGCGCACGTGATTAACATTCATCGCCATAAATTTCTTTTAATAAAAGATAAGTTTCAGTAGCGGTTTTATCAAGTATCATGTGAAATTTCACGACAATTCGTTGCTCTACTACATGTGTAGTATCAGGTTTTCGGCAAAACGAAACTAACACCTCTTACACAAACGACGGTTCCGGTCAGAAAAATTTCTCTACAAGCACGTGAGACGCTGCAATCGAAAGAGAAGGCTTTACGCTGCACATCTGTCGGTCGTAGAGTGGCTAATATCAGCTACCAAATCTTTAGATTACGACTTCTGCGTTAACAGCATGCCTCTTATCAAGATTAGCAGCATCATAGCTTCACTGAAATTAGAGAACTTAGTTTAGAACAAAAAGAAATTGTTTTTGAACGGATTCTTGCTCGTTGTGACTTTCATGCTGCAATATGGTCACCGACCAATTTTAGCACGCATCACACTCATTACATTGTTCTGTCTACACATTAGAAAGCATTAATGCGTTGCAGGTAAGAAGCAGCTGAGAAGTTGGAGTCTTGATTCCATTTTGGAAAAGGTTATGGACATCTTTATAATCCATCTAACTGGAGTAATGGAATCCAGATCTCCTTCCAATGTTTTTTACATGGGTAAAGAAATGACAGGAAATCAAACTGCTTCTGTAAAGCAGAATACCAATTGAAATGCCCGGGAAGAAATGACAAAGAAGCGTCCAAAAAACTTACAAATAAATAAAAGAACGTTCACTGGCTGCCTGTTTAGGCACTAATAAAATTATTGACATTCCACGCCAATATGTTCATAAATTTAAATCACTCCAGTGGTAATTAGCTATCCTCCATGCATAATTAACTTATCCAGGTAAACATAATAATAATCATGGTCTGAAACTAAGTAATTCTGTGTCATTATCTTGATACTAGGCAGATATTTTGAGTTTTGCCTATAGTGAAATTTCATGATTAATGAAATTAACTTACTCCCAACTAACAAGTTTGAACTCATGTTTGTTTTGGATATTAAAACAAACATTTTAATTAGATTTAATTTATTCTTGGACGTGATTTTACAAATAATTCAGTTTTGTTTTCATGTTTTTCTATCTACTGTTGCCCTAGATTCTTTTTCCTAAAATTGTATTATGTTTCTATTTCTATTACCTAATGATAATTTTTACATTTATAAATTACCATTGCAGTCCTTAAATAGTCACAAACGAGAACTGATCCCAGGTGTATAAAATTCTGAAACCACTCTTGATAAATATTGTGGAAAATAATAATAATGATAGTAATAATTACAAGAGTAAATTTTGCGTTTTAGTAAATATGCTAAATTAAAAATTGATAAAAGAAACGTTTTATACTTTTCCACGAAACCATTACTTGTTTGAAAGAGATAATTATTATCACAATTGTAGCGAGGAAAATTCCAGTAATTTTTGTTAAACAACTAGACGAGATTTCCTCTGACTGCCATTTTTAGAATTTATCTACTAAATTATTGAAACGTAGAATGTTTATTATACGTTAATCCACTCTAGTAAAATGGGAATTCATTCATTTTTAGGGTGAAATCTGATTAAAAATAACAATGGGAATGATATTTTCTATCTTTTTATACTTAAGAAAATTATTGAACTTGACTGTGGACTGGAGATCCGTATTCGGGACTCTTTAATGCTGGCCATTTCATTCATTATAAGTTTTTTGATATAATAATAAAAGGTGAGTAATATCAACATAATTAGTTATAAAAATTTAAGTAATTTTACTGCATTAACTTTTCCTTCACATTTTTAGAATTTATTAGATGTCACAGATTATGAATGAACTGGCCAGCACAAGGGTCTGTGACATCTAATAAATTCTAAAAAATTTAATAAAAAGTTAATGCAGTAAAATTACTTAATTAATATCAATGAAGTATGAATGAAATGTTGGTTACCTGCTGATTTGTGTGCATTTTGGCGTTTAATCAACCCTTATACTTAACATTTGAAACTGTAAGTTTTTGTTAAGGAGATTTTTGTACCTTTCGGATAGATTTTTCTTTTCGTCTATTATTTGGGTGGGGCAAACTCCCCTCCTTATGAGGCATAGCGTCGAGACTTTTAAAGTACAAGTCTGAACAAAATTTCGATTCGAATGACACTTCATTCATGAAAATCGGTTCACGTCTCGATAATTTGAAACGATTGCTATACTTCCTCTTAACAAGTGTAAGAGCAGAATGTCGTTTTAATGTTACGTAGGGGAGCCCTAATCCTATCATCCTACCAAATTTTATCAAAATCGGGCCAAGATTTACAGAGACATTAGAAATAATAATTTTGGAGGGGGCCTTACATAAAGGGGGCTAACTTCTCTCCCATTCGATGAACAGCGTCGAGACCCCCAAAAGGCACATCTACATAAAATTCCGAATCGAATGACACCTTATTCATGAAAATCGGTTCACGCGTTTAGGCGCTACGCAGTTTACAAAAAAGGTAACAACAACAACAACAACAACAAGAAGAACAACAACCATTTTTGAAAATGCCGTTTTTGCTCATTTTCAGCAACTTTTTTCTCGAAATCTATTATATCTATGTTGTTGCAAAAAAATTACAGTTGTAAAGGAGGATTTGCCCTACATTTTAAAGAAAATTTGGGAATTTTATCTTTTATAGAAAAAGAGAAAAAAATTGTCAAAGTTGGGAGTTTTTCAACGTTACGCTTTTTCGTGCAGTTTTTGACGATCAACCCTTATACAACTGTCCTACCGGACAGTTTTAATTTGGTTAGATTTTTCTTCTTGTCTTAAAAGAAAGCATCACCCTCCGATGCCCTGAGTTGTCTGTAATGTGTGACCAGTTCCTGGGGGATGGTTTAATACGAGTAATTTTTTTTGTTAAAATAGAAGCTTTTCAGCAAGGATATTGCTGAGGGAACAGCACTGAAATGAAGAAACAAAGATCTGTTTTTCTTTTTTCCTAGCAGTTTCTTGCAACCCTAGTGATCGTGATGGCATAGTCTGCAACAAGAGAACACTTTTTAAGAGGCTGTAAGAGCACTACTGAAAAGTCTCACTTATAGACTCAGAGATCCACAAATTATAAGAAAATCAATGGAGCCGCTATTGAAAATATTGCAAAAAAATAATAATAATAACAGTAAAGTCAGAAGATAATTTTTTTTAGCAACAAACCAATTTTTTCTCGTCAGCTCTTTTTAAAAATTCTTAAAATCTCTTTTAGAAAAACTTCTGAGAATCTCAAAACATTTAAGAAATCTCAGTTAAAATAATCTGCAATAAAACGTTTGAGTTTACTCGTAAACAAAATTGTGATTTTTCTATTATTAAACTTAAGTTAACAAATCCTGTATTAACAACTACAGGACCTACTAATTAAATATTAATTCCTGCAGGAGGAAACAAATCCTCAAGTGTAGAGGTTTTTTAAGGCGTAGTCCTGGGGAAAGCAAGCTAGAGTAAGGAGTACATATTTGCATACATCTCCTGCTAAAAGAAAAAATAAAATAAAATAGCGCGTTGGAAAAGCCGTTCCCAAGTTGGACTGAGGTGCGTAGTTTTTTAATACTTCATAAGGTTTGTTGACCTGAGTTGTGTACTGCGCAAAGGATGGTGAACATTGAAGTCAGGGCCTTTTTACACTCAGTAAATAAGGAAGATGAAAAGCTGTTCAAATAAAAACTATATTTGTGTACGTGGGAAGTGTTTGGCTGAAATGTAGTTTGGGTTCACTGTTCATTCAAGTTGGCTTAACCATATTTGACAAAAATATTTAAATAAAATCGTTGGTATATTAATTTTTGTTTAAGTTTTCCATACTCTCGCAGAAATTGTTATAATTCTTAGAATTCCTCCGATTACCATTTCAAAACTCTCTCCAGTTCTTTTCTACTTTTACTCACTAATTATTTACTCTCGTGGGTAACGAGAAGTTCGACGGCCAACAAAAGCTTTAGCGACTGCTTTTCTAATAAATACACTTTCATAATTCTTATCCACGAAAAAAAATTCGCTTTTTTTAAAAGAATCCCAAAAAAGTTTAAGCAACACGCAAAGTTACTACATTCTATTAGTTTATTATTATAAAATTTAATAAAAACTTTAAAGTTTTTTTTTTTGATTAGAAAAATTTTATTTGCATTTTTTAAAATAATTTATTCATTAAATATTTTTCCAACTGGGAAGTCATCCGAGCCAATTTGATGCATGCATGAGCTATCAAACGATTCTGGTGGTATGAACTTGGTTTACAGAAATCACTTTGATCTTTTACTTAGTTTAAAAGTTTATTTACATACGACGAGGCGCAGTTACGCTATTTATTGATTTAATTAAGAAGAAAAAAAAATCTTCATTACATGTTCATCTAATGGCAATCGCTTCACATACGAGGGTCGTTTGAAAAGTCCGTGCAAAGTCAGAGAGATAGCACCACTGGCGCGTATCGAGGTTACGTTTAGTAAGTAGCCTCTCTTGGAAGAACACACGCCAAGTTTCAGCCAGATCGGTCTATTTCTTTGTGTTTGGCATTCGTTTGAATCGAGGAAGTCGAGTGATTTTCAAAAAATGGAAGAATAAAGAATTTCGTGTGTTGATTAAACACTACTTTATGAAAGGCAAAACGCCTCAGGAGACTAAAGAGAAGCTTGACAAACATTATGGTGACTCTGCACCTTCGATTAGAACATTTTATAAGTGGTTTCAAAATTTTCGGAGTGGCCATATGGGCACAAGTGACGCTGAACGTTCTGGACGCCCTGTTGAGGTTACTACTCCAGAAATCATTGATAAAATCCATGATATGGTGATGGATGACAGAAGTGTGAAGGTGCGTGAGATTGCTAGTGCTGTGGGCATCTCGAATGAACGGGTACATAATATTTTGCATCAACATTTGGACATGACAAAGCCATCCGCAAGATGGGTGCCGCGATTGCTCACGCTTGACCAAAAACGAAATCGTGTGAAGTGTTGCAAGGACGGTTTGCAGCTGTTCCAGAAGAATCCGCAGAACTTTAAGCGTCGTTTCGTCACTGTGGATGAAACATGGATACATCACTACACTCCTGAGACCAAAGAACAATCTAAACAATGGGTTACCAAGGGGGAATCTGCGCCAAAAAAGGCGAAGACCGTTCCTTCGGCCGGAAAGATTATGGCGACTGTCTTTTGGGATTCGCAAGGAATAATCCTCATCGACTATCTGGAAAAGGGTAAAACTATTACAGGTGCATATTATTCATCGTTATTGGACCGTTTGAAAACCGAGCTGCAAGAAAAACGCCCACGATTGGCCCACAAAAAAGTCCTTTTCCATCACGATAACGCACCAGCTCACACCTCAGTAATTGTGGTCGCAAAATTAATGGAAATAGGGTTCCAACTCGTTTCACATCCCCCCTATTCTCCAGACTTGGCTCCCTCGGACTACTATTTGTTCCCCAATATGAAGAAATGGCTGGCGGGAAAAAGATTTTATTCAAACGAGGAGGTGATTGCAGAAACGAATGGCTATTTTTCAGACTTGGACAAATCCTATTATTCGGAAGGGATCAACAAACTAGAGCAGCGTTGGACGAAGTGTATAAGCCTAAAAGGAGACTATGTTGAAAAATAAAAAAGGTTTACCCCAAAAAATTAAGTAGTTTTTATTTTTGCACGGACTTTTCAAACGACCCTCGTACTACAGGATTTACTATAATTTTGGATTACCAATTTAGGGAACCAGAGAGTGAATTCTAGCCCATTATCCCTCTTACTACATATCAGCTCTTGTAGACGACCACTGTGGCACCTAAGGGAGTCTTTCATTTGTTTGTTTGCATGATAAGGCATCATAAGGAGTTTGAGTTTATGTAGGGGGTGATTTTAAAGACACAGTTGGCGACTTCAGACTGTTATCGTGACCGTCTTTTCTTAACCTTGGAAGTTACTTTTGTACGGAGGTCTGTAGGAGTTACGAATATTTATTTGTATAAGATTTTACGCAGTAAATGAGCGATCTGTGAGAACTATAGCTCTAGGAGAGATGGCCACGGTTTTTCAGGCCGAATTCAATGTTACCTTTGAATGATTACATGTTGAACGATTGGCCAGTAGAAAGTAAAAGTGAGAATATATATTCTGACAATCAGTTAGAGCAAGCCATACCACAGCTTTAGAAAATGTAAGACGAAAGACTCAATGGCCTAGTTCAGAGAGGTACTGTGAACCTCTTCTTGGTCCTGGGTGTATAGGAGACTCCCAAAACTATCTATGGTTGCCGAAACGATTTTTAACAGGAAATTAAAAATTGTTGATCAAGGGAATTTTATAGCGTAGAAGGATATGGACATATGACTCTAATCTGAAAGGTTTAGTTAAGAGTAGGAATTTTTGTCTGTCTTTCAATGGGTTGCCTCAGAGGTATGCTGAAGAGGTTGCACTGCTTACCATTAATAGATAGGATGTTTAAGACTGAGTTTTAGAGTTACACAAAGTAAACTGAGGAATTATTGTGTGTTTCCACTTAGATCTGAAACTCCAATTGGGAACTTTATGCTATGGTACTGGGCCAATCAGGAACTAGGCACTCTTGCAGAGAGTGACAACTTGTTGCAATGATTGCATACAATAAATGAGAATACCCAATTATTTTGAGTTGGACCAGATCTTCCACGTGTAAAATGGATTTAGTATCCAAGAAGTATAAGGTTTCTTTGACTTTTAGCAAGTAATTGTACCCGTTAATAATTTGTCTATGCAAGATGAATGTTATTGATATTTTAGATTAATATAATCAACGTTACTGATATTTAAAATTGAATCTCTGCGGCACCTTTGTTTTATACAGGTACAAGATTGATCACAGCATTAAATTGAATAAATTGATTTAAAAAAACAATAACATGAAGTCAACAAAAATGAAATAAAGAGCTACTTATGCAATATAATATTCTTAGATAAAATTACTGCTTTAGTCATGAAAACAGTAAAAATGTATTGTTGTGTGCAAACTTACAATATGATAAATTCACCTATTGGTCGCAATCGATCTTTTCCTGAGTTAGTCTGGTAGTCATGTCAATGCCAGTCTGTCTAGAGTGTTGGGAAAATTTATTAAAACCCAGAGAAAATGTTAAATGCCAACCAATCTCCAAATATATACCTTGGCGGCTTATATAACTGTAAATACTCGCATGTGTTTAACATGAAATTGATTTAATTCTCTTTGTTGTATTACTAATTTCATAACAATAAATTTCATTATTTGAAACAATGTTCGGTTATAATAACAATTTTATTAATAAAACAGGAAACAATAAAACCGGGGAATAACAGTTTTATTAATAATGGATCGAAACTTTATAATACTGATATTTTCTGTCAAATATTTTTTTAAAACAAATTTTGTTAGTTGAAATTAATTTTTGCGTGAGTAATCAATACATTATTGATGTAATAATTGATTCCTACTTCATTATTTTTGTAAGTAATGTGTTTATCTTAATAAAGCTTATATCCATATATTCATCTTCATTTAGCATAGATTAATTTCTTTGCAATACTTCTTATTTTCTTCTAGATTACTCATGTTTGTCTTACACCATTATAATTCTAGCTGAGATAATTGTATCATTCTCTAACTTATTGCAGTGTTACTGATTCCTAACCAGACAGGGCAAGTAATAAGTCAGTTAAGATCTGAGAGTAGAAGTGTACAAGCAGTTAAAACACTGAGGTTTCACAGCTGCCCTCTCTTAGTTAGGTGGATAAAACTATCTTCAGTATTTTTGATAGGCCTAATCATAATTTTCAGAGTAATGTATGAAGTCCAATTTTGTCTCTTGTCCAAATTCTAAGCTAAGATTTTCTACAATTTAGTTTTATTCTTTTCCAACGTATGTTACTGGTGTTAATTTTTCAAGTTACGTTGAAAAGAGTGTACAGAGTGAAAAGCCTTCTATCCCTAAAATTGATGTCTTGTTTCCCGGGATTGCAGTAATAATGGTTGAAAGAACATACTTTTGACTTTTGCTTGTTTACTTCTATTCTCAGATCTTTACTGACTTGCCCTGTCTGGTTGGAAATCAGTAATACTGAAATAAATAAGTTACATTCACTTGTTACCTACAGAACATGAAATCTATGATAGTGGCATCATCAGTTAGTAATTTTAGAAACTGTTCAATATAACTGAATGTTATAAGAAAAAAATTAAAATTAATTGTTTTATTAAAATAAGCAAAGGCCATGTGCGGTTAAATTATGTTACAACTGATAAGCAATTTGTAAAATTCAGATTATACAACTATTATTGCCTAAATATAATTTGTTTTTAGAACAGTTTTACTGTGTTACTGGTTAAGCTAAAGTCTTGATCATATATCTTGGTCTAATTATCTGTAAAACTGAAAAACGTGTCGAAAAAAATTCAAGCAACCTTAGAGAAGATTTAGAGGAGCAATTTCCATGATCTGTTACACAAAGTAACTACAGAATTTTAATCAGTAATGAAGCCAAATAAATTAATTATTTATAGAATAATTAGTAAATTAGTTTTGAATTTCATTCAATTAAAAACAGAAATATGTGTTAAGTTTAAATAATTTTTAATCATAAATGTTAAAGAATTAATTAAATTTATTTATAATGGTAAAATAAGACCAGCTAGCGGATCAGAAGAAGTGGTAGACCTATTTATAAGACTCCTACAAGGCAACACCTACTGAGATTCTAGTTCAGCTTCTCATTTGCATTAAGATGCGTCAGACTTATCAGGCGATTGCACCCAGCGACTGTTCATTCTTTTTATTTTTCTTTAAACTACTAATTTATTTTTATTTTTATTACTTCTTTTTTTCTTTTACTTTTTAAAGATGACAAAATATATAATTTGCACAAATTATATATTGTAAGATAATAATTCTGCACCCACTGTAGTTGCATACAACAGAGTTATTGAAGACCGTATACGCCTCTATAAAGACACTAGTCCATAAATATGAATATGAAAATTTTACGCTGGATGACTTAGCAAAATAACTGGATATAAGTAATATTTTAAACAGTCTGTTAGAATATAATTATGTTAAATTTGTTAACGAGAAATAATGGTTATTATTTCTTTATATTCTTATAATCTTATATCTTTATATTCTCTTTCTAAATTAGTTAAAATTATTGCGATCAATGCCCTTGATTCTTTTGTTTTAAAGACAAGGTTGTTTATGAGTGCAAACACAACAGTTCAGAAAACAAAAACAAAAAATTGCTTAAGGTAGTCTGAAAATAATTTTTGTAGCGTAGAATTAAACTAAAATAACTAAAGTAAAGAATTGTACTGGGATTCCACCTCTGAATGGTTGTTGAATGGAAATATATATTATTGTTTACTTGGGTTTTAATTGGATATTTGGGTTTGTTTCCAATCCTGAGTTCAGGTCATTCCTATACGGTGTAACGGGACGAAGATATGATAATACTTCTCTCAATCATTCAACAATAATTTCATTTCTGCAATCGATTCAATAATTTTGAAGTTAAACTCTTAAACTTTAGAAATTAACGGTTACCGCGTTGGTTAATAGGCTATGATTATAGAACATTAGACTAAGGTTTAGAAAATAATTAAATTTGAAATAAACAAAGCTGTTTATTTTCTTAGAATTGGAAAAATGAATAAAACAGTAATACTTTTCCTGCTTCTGGAATGGGTGTTACTTATCTTGAAATTTGGACTGATATGCTTAAAAGGAACTTTGATTTTATTTATTTTAAAAAGAAATTTCATTACTTTATACACTAAAGCACAATTACTTTGCAGATATTAATCAATGGTAATTATTATTAGTTAAATAATAAAAAAATGTTTAATAAACACAAAGTTGCTTATAGAAAGAAGAGGAAAAAAGACAGAGGGCAAAAATACTTAAAAGAAAAACTAATCAAGAAGTTCTTGTTTGGCTCCTTATCTCACTATTGATTTAATAATATCTGCTATAAACTGTTTTTAAGAAACAATACTTTTTACCCTTTCAGTTCAGAAGTTATATTTATACCAAGTGTTGAGTTTTTAAAGTACCCTCTTTATCACACATCTAACCTATTTTGAAATGCTATCGAGTCAAAAGCATTAGGCATATTTATGAACTTTTAAAAAATTAAAAAGAATGAACTGTTATGGCTTTTTAGTGAAAATGGGATCTTGAAACATTTCACGATCTACATTAGATAACAAAAACGATCAAAATTACGAAGTTCGTTATTAATTCACATAAAAAGTTTTAGCAAAGAAGATGCGTCTTAATTTCGGAATATTAATATATTTATTAACTTTTGATGTAATTTTGTAAAAGTTTCTTTACACATTTTAGATCTTTTGCAGACTCAGGTAGTACAACTAATGCCCTTAGTTTTTACATCAGAAATGAGTTAGGCCATACTATTAATTGGCTACAATCTTTACGCTGTTTACTGTTTTCTTAATATGCTTTTAGTTGCCTGTTTTAGTTGCAGTAAGGGAATTGCCTATACCTTGCTTAAATTTTAGCTTCCATACTCTTTTTTTTAAAAGGATATTTAAATTACGAGCAACATCTTATGTAAAAGTGGTTAGTAAGTAATCATCTAACATGTTTTTACCAGAAATTTGATGCATGTAATTAAAGAATGAAATTAAAGTAGAAAAGAAAGAAGCGAAAACTCTAAATAGATAATAAAGGCGCAGTAAGGTACATATGTCAGCTAGGAGGAAAATTTGGCGAAGAAGAATAAGGGGAAAGTAATGGAAGTTACTGAAGAGAGAAATTAGAACAAATTCGAGGTGTAGAATCTATGAAAGAAGGACACTATAGCATATACTAAAGATGAGAATAAGGTTGAGGAGTTGTGAATCAAATGAAGATGACATTGAGGACAAAGCGGTTGGAAAAGGTTATTTAAGAGAATGGAAGATGCCAATAAGTTTAAGCTTAGATGTGTGAAGCCTCGTAATTGTTGAAGGAATTAGCGTATTATATTATTATAAAATTATTAACTGATTCTTTCTCTATTAACATATTGGTTGGGTGAAATTACATTTTTCGTGTAAATTGGAATTTTATGTCAAACATTTCCAACCTTGTTTCTGTTTTCTAGAAGTTTAAGTATATTATATACAAGCGTTAACTTCGAGACAGTGGTATGCGATAGGTTGGACATTGAATTTATTTGCTTGTTCGGGTTTTGAAGAGTTTATACTTAAATGATGAAGTTTAGAACTGTTGAAGGGTTTTTACGTTCTGGAAGTAACTCAACTCATTGCTAATAGGAGAAGATTGATATTGGGGTAGCAGTAATGAGAGAAAGGTTATTAAAAAAAAGTGTCCGAAAATTAGTGCTGTGGTTACTTAAGACTAAAACAGCAAACAAATGATAATTTGTAAACCTTTTCTTCTAAACAACTTAATTATTATTGGGAACCATTATTCACACCGTGAATATCTTGAAAATTTTTATGAGATTATTGTTTAGGATTGGACATTGATTGGCCCAGTAAGTCATGAAGAGGTTTTATATTACAACAGCGACAGTAAGTCTACCCTTCCACAATATATAACCCTTTATCGTACGCGAATAATATATTCCCATTGCGTGTTTCATATATCGACCTGCCTGCAGTAAAGGGCGCTTGACGAAATCAATGTTAAAAAAAAACCCTTTTCAAGTAACAATGAAATTACAGTTATCCACTCTTTCAAGTTACTTCATGTTGAATCCAGTATTTCTAATGAACATCACTGTGAAAAATACGAGGATAATAGTGGATAATAGAGGATGTGCAATCTGAAAAGGAAAATAGCCAATGAAAATGGAATTATTTTGAAAAATGAAGACTTTCTATATTTTCTGAACAATGAACATTTCCATGTTAATTTAGGACATTTATATAAAAACTGAACAAATAAAATTTCAATATTTTCTGTTTTATTAAATTTAAGGGCGAATAAGCTTTGATGTTTTACAAAGACTGGTAAAAGAGAAATAGAGTACTCATAAAATTCCGACATGTTCTCATACTTTATGTTGAATTAATTTATTGCTTTTAATTAACTTTTCTCTGTAACTCTCTTACTCCATATTTAATTTTATGTATATCACACTGTTAACGAGAAAATAATGTTCGAAGAAATATTATTCAGTATTTAATTAAAAATGGGAAAATTATTTTATATCGATTTATATTAGAGATAAATTCCACAAGAGTTGGCCAAAAAAAGCTACCGTGACGCAAAGGTTCTACTTTTTTTTTTTTTTTTTTTTTTTTTTTTTTTTGGCGCATTAACAGCTGAGGTCATTAGCGCCCGGAGCTTTTTCCAGTGCACTGCCGGCCTCCGGACAGTGTTCTCTCGTTACAGACAACACTGTCCATCACCGGACAGTGAGCTGTAAGAAGCTCCTAGGAAGAGAAAATCTAAGGGTCAGCTGCTGGATTCGAACCCGGGACCTCCGCGTGGGAGTCCAGTATGCTAACCTCATAGCTAATCCCTTCCCTAAAGGTTCTACTGAGTCACTAAATTAGAGATAAAAACTATCTTTTTGAAATTTACCAAGATGGAAATACGTTTACAACGATTGAATAATTGGTTTACACCAATTGCGCATGCTTCTAAATTATTTATATATCTACCTAGTTGTTTTACCCCTCAAACCACAAGATGAATTTTCCTGACACGAACACTAAGTTAGGGTCGGATCCGACCCGATACTGTATTTTCTTGCTTACAGTGAAAAACTCAAATATAACTCAAAATAACACATTTATTTCTATATAAAATGTATAAATTTTTTAATAAATTGTATAATTTTATGGCATTAGTCTATTTAGAATGGACTAATAAGTGAAGAAATGAACTTGAAAAAGGAGCTTTGTTTCAATAAAAACAAAACAGTTTACAAAAAGGTTGAATGAAAATTAAAGTAAAATAGTGGTGTGGTAACAAAATTATCACATTGTTAAGGAAAAAAATCATTTGATTGTTCGCCATTATCAGTGGGAACAAGTGGGACATATTTTCCAATCGTAAGGAGTAATTCCTTTGGAAAACGCTTGTTTTTCAGTCTTTTTTCTTCTAGAGGTAGCGTCAAGGCAAACGCAAGATTCTTGAGAAACGTCGAACGTGCATCTCCAGAGTAACTTTCTTCATTTTTGTTCCACTTGTGCAGGACAAAACGTATAACGTTAATACCAAGGTCGGGTCGGATCCGACCCAGAATCTGACTTACTGAAAGAAATACAAACCTAGAGAGCGGAGAAGAGACCCTTACCGAATCGGCGGAAACAGTGTGGCCTCTTCCTAAGGACTCACAGAAAGGGTATACCGAGTCTAATCGCTAAGAGTTAATTGTGGGGGGAACAATGGGAATATGTTTTCGCCTCGCATCTTGTGGTTTGAGGGTTAAAATAACTATTTCCTGTGATAAGGTTTCCAGAATATGTTTCAAGGGTTCTACAATGTGTTTCAGTTCAAGTGAGGATTTTAAAAAGGCATCTCTTTATTTTCTGTAACTACTAGAGTTGGTTGCAACTTTTCATATTTAATTTTAACTTTTCATTTTATATTTTCCCCTATTTTCCGAACCTGTACATCTAAAACGAGCCAACCTTATGTGTATATTGTACGCTTTTCATAATAAAACAATGGTAGAAACAGAAAGCAAGGAAATTATAGTAAAACTATGGAAGAATTTATAATTTTCCCTTTTTTCTGAATAACCACATAGAAAACTAGGCAACCTAATCTGTATAATGTACGCTTGGCATAAAAATGCAATATTAGAAACTGAAGATAAGGAAATTCCAGTAAAAGGAAGGAAGATTTTTTATTTTTTCCGTTTTTTCTTAACCTCTATAGTCTATATCCTAAAAGAGCCTACAAAACATGTATAATTTATGCCAGTTATAGAAATAAAATGTTAGAATCTGAAAATAACGAATTTCCAGTTAAGCAATGAAGGTTTTTCTTTTCTATAAGGAATTATATTCCGAAAATTAGCCCACGCTATGTATACATTGTACGCCTGACTTACAAATGCATTGTTAGAAATGAAAAATAGAAAGTTCGCAGTAAAGCTAATGAAGATTTCTTTGTTTCCAAAACAGAATACAAAGAAATTCCTGGAAAGTATGAAGATTTTGCATTTTTCTGGACGCCTACAACCAAAAGTAGCCGACCTAATGTGTTTAATACAAGCTTGGCATTAAAATAAAATGTTAGAAATGGAAGGCAAGGAAATTTCAGCAAAACTAAGGAAAATTTTATACTGTTTCTTGGTTACTAAATCTCCCCATTAGTAGCCGACCTAATGTTCATAATGTACGCCAGGAACAAAAGTACAATATTAAAAAGAGAAAATAAGAAATTTCCGGCAAAATCTGGTGATGATTCCATATTTTTCTTTTTTTTCTTTAGAATCTCTACATCCAATACTAACCAACCTAATAAGTGTAAGAAACGCGTCATAAAAATAAAATGTTAGAATCTGAAAATAAGCAATTTAACCCCTTAATGCACAGTTTTTTTGATAAATATCAATAAAACGATTGTTTTTCTTTGCTTTCACATTGTTATTTTCAATTCTCGATTATATTCGAGTGTGAAAAATTATAGCAGCATAAAGAACATCGGCCGCTCGAATTATCTCGAGCGTGCACGTTAACCCCTTAACGCAGTTTTTTTTTGAAAAAACCGCTATATTTTATATTTGAATAAGTGTTATAGCTTACAATCCCATGTAAATGATAAATATCAATAAAACGATTGTTTTTCTTTGCTTTCACATTATTTTCAATTCTCGATTATATTCGAGTGTGAAAAATTATAGCAGCATAAAGAACATCGGCCGCTCGAATTATCTCGAGCGTGCACGTTAACCCCTTAACGCACAGTTTTTTTTTGAAAAAACCGCTATATTTTATATTTGAATAAGTGTTATAGCTTACAATCCCATGTAAATGATAAATATCTATAAAACGATTGCTTTTCTTTGCTTTCACATTATTTTCAATTCTCGATTATATTCGAGAGTGAAAAATTATAGTAGCATAAAGTGCAACGCCGCTCGAATTAACTCGAGCGTGCACGTTAAGGGGTTAAGGGGTTAAGGCAAAACCAATGAAGGATTTACATTTTTCTTTTTCTTTAAGAATCTATATTTCTAAATGTAACAGACTTTATGTATACATTGTACACCTGACTTATAATTGCAAAATTAGAAACAGAAAATTAAGAGTTTAGAGTAAAACTAATGAAGATTTACCATTTTCCCTTTTTTTAATGAAGATTTATTTCAAAACTAGCTCAACTAATGTATAAAATATACGTCTGGCATAATAATATTAAGTTTGAAACAGAAATTATGGAATTTCCATTAAATCTAGTGAAGATTTTGTATTTTGCTTTTTTCTGAACTTTCACAACCAAAACTAGGCGATCTAATGTTTATAATATTCGCTTGCCACAAAAAAGACAATGTTAGAAACCGAAAATTAGGAAATTTCAGTAAAACTAAGGAAGATGTTATATTTATCCCACTTTTCCGAACCTGTACATCTAATACAAGTCGACCTAATGTGAATAATGTACGCTTTGCCATAATAAAACAATGGTAGAAACAGAAAGCAAGGAAATTATAGTAAAACTAAGAAAGAATTTATAATTTTCCCTTTTTTCTGAATCTCGACATGGAAAACAAGCCGACTTAATCTGTATAATGTACGTGTGGCACAGTAAGACAATGTTAGAAACAAAAAAAAATAGGAAATTCAAGTAAAACCACATATTCCAGTCCATAAGATGAAGATCTGTTATAACTATAACTTGCAATTTTTTTTTTTTATACCTTATCATTGTGCCAGACAATTCTTTGAGTACAAGAATTTGTATAGACCTTACTGTAATTTAGGATGGAAGATTTGCGAGGAATCGGTCAAATAAAACAACTCGTCTCTCGCCAACGTTTTGACAAATATATATGTATAGTAGGGTGTTTCATTTTTCCGAAGTTGTGAGTATCACACAACTTTGCTTGCCCCCTGAGTCTAAGTATTACAAAAGATATATATGCCAAATTTCAAGAAGATTGGACAATGATTAGTGGTTGCACACTAATCTCAAACTAGCTAATGAAGTGTTTTGTGTAATTGTAAGTTTTCTTTCTATAATTTCATTTACGTTTCTTTGTTCATTACTGGTTAATAATTAAACTTGAAAATGGTAACTAAAAGTGGTATATGGCTGTTAGAAAAATTGCCCAATGATGAGTTTTTAGGAGCAAGGCTTCCTTCAGAAGAGCAAGTACTTTTAGTGTTTATTTTAGTGTTATCAATGTTGGATGAAGACACTCCTGTTCAAGGATTTCTAGAGGAACAACGCGTGACAATGGTTAACTACATCCAAAATGTTCTAAAAGAAGAAAGCCATCCAAGAGAAGACTACAAAGAGTTATTAAATCTCCCACTCCTTTATTTAGGAGGTTGGGATGAAAACAATTTCACTTTCAGGATCCCAGGAGCTTTGCATCAAGCAAGG
Source organism: Rhodnius prolixus (assembly GCF_049639745.1). Classification (NCBI taxonomy): domain Eukaryota; kingdom Metazoa; phylum Arthropoda; class Insecta; order Hemiptera; family Reduviidae; genus Rhodnius; species Rhodnius prolixus. The sequence goes on from NW_027411615.1 coordinate 27,024,832, forward strand.
TGGATGGCAAAGGCATTATATGCACTTAAAATAGCCCATTTTGCTAAACAATTGAATATGTCTCAACGAGAATTGAAAGGAATGAAACGCGTAGTCGATTTTGGCACGAGGCAACTGTAAGTCGATGGGCTCCAAATAATGATCTGGATTTGATACAGCTTCTGGACTCTTACACGGGATACAGACGTCAAAAACAGTGCAGTCACAGTTGCCAAAAGGCACCTGTAGTATCTGTCGGAAACAAACGTGTGATTAGCCTTTTTGGATGAACGTATTACTGAAGAAGTTAAACAAAGTATGGTTCAAAATTTGGAAACCAAACTTGCGAAGAAGAAGGAATTGAAAAGATTATAGGGTAAAAATCTAGACTTTGAAGGAAAAGACAAGCCATTTCGTTACCCAAAAAACTAAGACGTTCTTTGAGTTATTTGAGATCTACGACGTGACAGAATACTGCAGCGATTCTCTAAGAAGCCACGTAAATGCTCTTAAAGTGGTAAATGATGCTGTAGAAAGAGGAATAGTTTTGATAAAAAAGTTTAACGAATCGGTTAGAGACGAACAACAAAAACAATTCTTGTTGAGGGCAGTCGAGTATCACAGAGAAGTCGTCACTAACCGAACAAAAGAAGAGATTACTCATATAAAATTGACTAATATACAAGTACCTTACATGTTCATAATGCCTGCTAAACCTTGTATTTAGAGTTATTATAATTTTAAGTTTGTGATTTATAGTTTTTCCAATAAATGTCATAAATATTGAGAATTTCGTATTTTTCCTAAATCTATAAAAGTGGTCAAAGTGTGCAACCTCTAAATATGATCAAATCTTCTCGAAATTTGGTATGCATAACTTTTGAATTACTGAGACTCGGAAGGCGAGCAAAGTCTGCCAAAATTTTATATTAATTTTTTTCCCCCTACAAAATGAAACACCCTAATGTATAGTTATATAATATATCTGTTACCCGCTTCTCCAGTTCTGGCACTTATTTTCTGTAACTCAACCAACCCGCAGAGCCAAGTAAGTTTCAATAATTATAAAGAATTTATTGCAATTTACTGTTTATTTTTGTATTACTGATTTTTACTGTTTTTTCTATGTTACTGACTCTGTAAATTGTTTTGTATTTGTAATATCCAGGACAATATATTTGTCGAAACGTTGGCAAAGAGACGAGTTGTTTTATTTGACCGATTCCTCGCAAATCTTCCATCCTAAGTTTTTCAATTTACGGTCACGAAACCTATATATTCTTACTGTAATTATTATCTTTCTGGTTTTAACCAATATTTAGTATCGCTTAGCTCACTAAGGAAGTGGGATATTACATTCTTTCCCATTGTTATTTCAGAAGAATTTCAGAAGTATAAACAAGCAAACTGTTGCAATAGAAAAAGTTTTCTTATTTGGGGAAGTCATTTACGACTTTATGGAGTCATTTATCACTCGTCTTTTCTCTACAAGAATTTTTAAAGTAAAATTAATAATGAACATTTCCTTAAATGTTTATTTGAGCACATTATTTGAACTTATCCCAACAATTTTCGTGCTTAAAACCATCACTGCTGCTCATGTCCTTCAAACAATCAAACTTTAACTTGGCAGCCTCAAAGGACAGGCCTTTTTTTTTTTTTTTTCACAAAAATGTTTTTGACCTTGAAAGAATTTTACATAAACTCCATGCAGCTCTGTAAAGCAGAATGCTGTAAAGATAAAGATATTGGATATTTGCTTCTTATTGAAGCTAAAAAGACAAGTTCTTCCGGCATAATTGGAACGGCTAAAACAATAATGATGTTTTGCTTCTCGTGAAATTAAAGTATAATTCAATATCATCTCATTCCCATTTCCTGAGCGTCAAGATTACTGTAATAGTTATTTATCTCTTTGAAATTACTCAATTTTTATTCCGCCTCTTTGTCACATTAATATTGTAAGGGTACCATAAAATTGTTTAATAACAAATGCAGATATATCTTTAGGATTAAATTTTGTTTAATCAGATTTTCTATTTAAAAACTTTAGAATAAAATGATTTGTATACTTTTTAAATGTTTTCTTATTTAAGGAAAACATTTTGGGAATTACAGTTCCGATATATTAAAAAGAGGGTACACTTTTTTCTAGTAAATAAAAGTGTTTTTAGTGATGTTTTAAGAGGGTTTGGAGTATCGCGTGTGCTCAGACATCGATTTCTCTTGTAATGATTATACATTATAATATATCGACTATGCTAATTCAAGACTGACTTCATTTAGCCGTACTGCGTTTTATGAGATGTTTTAACTTTAAAACAGAAGTGTTCTGTTTCTTTTTAGCAATATTCCCTTACAATATAAAATTGTCATTACTTTCTTATGGCTCCATTGCGAATATTTTGATTTCATTTTGCTTTATTTCACGTCAAATTGCTTGTTTTAACAGATTTGCGGGATAGACTTAATAACAGATTTATATAAAGCGGCACGAGCCCTGTTCCTCAGGCAATGAAGTTATCCTATTGGGCTCTTGGGCGTCTATTAGGGTTAAAACTCTTTCTTTTTGCAAATTCCGGAGATTTTTCCACCAGTCGTGTTTTGCGTAGTCCTCGGATTTCAAGTTGCCATAGGTCTTATTTAGCAAACTAACGTTTAAAACGCAATCATGCAGAATGTAAGAGACCGTTTTTTTTTCACTACCACAATTTGCACAGGATTTTGACTCAATTAACGTGTGGTGGAGAGGTTTTTCTGGGAATCCTAGGAGCTATGCGATTCGCCTTGACCTGCTGAGGTTAGTGGGATAACCTTATGGGACAACTTTTGTCAGCGCTAACTATCTTATCCCTTCAATAGCTCGGTCAGTAATCGCCCCAATTCAAGAACGCGACTCCGAATTCTTTCCGAATGTGGAAAGAAGGGATTGAGTCATGAGCTACACACAAAGCCCAACTGGGAATGCATCTCTGGAATGCATCACTGTTGCTCCGCTTGTGCTTTAGTGGGGCAAATGCTGGTGCTCTAGAAGTAAGTACGTAAACAAAGTAATTGCCTACTTCTAACAGGCGGGGCTTAACGTACAACTACCACATTAATTGTCGTGGCTGGGCCCTCTATGATTGTTGATGTAGATTTTTAGTTTTTATAGTGTCACTCTGCTTTTGTATACGTCTTTAGCCTCCTTCCTTGGGGAAGTTTGGACTTGGAGAAGGAATAGCTCTTTTTTTTCGAGCAAAATGAGAAAAGAAGGCCAAATTGGGTGTTTTCCTTTCATAACCTCTTCGTTTCTGTTTGGTATAAGCTTTAGTTTCAGCCGTAATTTTTCTCTTTGTTCCATCCCATTACAAAGGTAAAAGTAGGAAGGTCTCTAACTTCCTCAAAAGATCAGTCTTTTCAGACGGAAACTGATGAATAGTACCAATCCATCATCCTCATTCAACAAATTTTATCTTTGATTCTATTATTTCCTCTTTTGAGTCTAATTGAGTCTTTAATGGCTATGGAGCAACCTAACCATAAGCCTACCATTTTTAAACAAGCAGTTGAATTCTCTTGTTGCTCCATTTATGAAAACAATAACAATAAAAACAGTAACTAAAATGAGACAGAGTGACCAAGATCGCTCTACAATTTAATCATGAAAATTTTTACGACAACCTTGAGCGGTTTCATTTTAAGTTGGTTTGCTATTCTTGGTGTTTATCATTAACGGGGTTATTCAAGAAGAAACGTGATACTTATATGGTAGAGTTTTTTTGTCAGCAAGTACTTTAGAAAGGTATATGCTCACCTTGTTAGCCTGTGCTACATTGTCACAGAAGCCAGTTTTTATAAAAAAAAAACTCAACCTCGATTCAGCCGCAAAAAATGGAAAATTTACAAAAAATTGTAAGGAAAAAATAATGTTTATTAAGAAGTAAAATGAAAATAATAAAGTAGTGATGTAAAAAAATATGTTTGTGGAAGGCAATGGCACATATCAGGTGAGTTGAAGAAGAACATTATTCGGCATTTAGGCTATCGTCAAGGTAAACTGGCTGCTGGCGAGTTGGTTTTGTCATTAAGTGGAATAGTAGTCATTTCTAGAACGAGATTACTACTGCAGACCAGTTCATTTAGTAATAACAAAGTAGAATATGGGTGTTTCTTTCGCTTTGATTGCTTTCGAGAAAATTCACAATTATTGACTTTTTATAATAAAGTGGTTTCATTTCATTCTGGAGTTACCATAAAACAATTTTAAGGGAAGAAGAAGTAAGAGGTCACGTGATAGTTGCCATTGAGCCGAACATTTTGTTATTCTAAAATTCTGTGGCTTTTTTTTCTGTTCCATTTTGTCATATAATTTTGTTTTTTTTTTTCGACAAAAGTCCGTAGTCATTCATAAAACAACTAAGATTCACAACGGCTTGAACAAGTGGAACATGATCTTAAGAGTAAGTAGTTCTTCCTTCATTATCACCTTGTTAGATTCCTCACAGCCGAATCAATCGTACGAGGTCTGTAAATTAAGTAATCAGACTGATTTTTTAATTTATTTTTATTAAAAAACAATTACAATTCTATATAGTCACCTTCAAAATAACTTCCATCTGAAGCCACACATCGCTGGAGACGTTTCTTCCACTCCTCATAGCAGTGCTCGAACTCCGATACTGGATTAGCCTTCAGCTGGTCGTTTGAATGTTTTCGACTGTCCCTCGTCAATAAAACTCGTTTATTGAAACATCAAGAACAGGTGGGTGTTGAGCATCACGATAATGCTCCTTGTCACACAGCAATTTCAATAAACCAGAGTTTTTGGCCAGTAAAAACATTCCTGTTTTCGCCTCCTTATTCGCCTGACTTGAGTCCTTGTGACTTTTTTCTCTTCCCGAAGTTGAAAAATCACCTCAATGGAACTCATTTTGGGACATTCGTAAACATTCAAACTGCTGTAACCGACCAGCTGAAGGCTATTCCATTATCGGAGTTCGAGCACTGCTATGAGGAGTGGAAGAAAAGTCTCCAGCGCTGTGTGGCTTCAAAAGGAAGTTATTTTGAAGGTGACAATATAGAATTGTAATTCTTTTTGAAGAAAAAAATCAGTCTCATTATTTAATTTATAGACCTCGTATGTGCTCTTCACAGAGCCCTAGAACATGAAGGCCTCTTATAATTAGAACGAATAGTAAAAAGAAATCCACAGATCCGTGAACGACACAGTCAGTAATCATCATTTTAGATGGCCAATAACCTGTTTAGCTGCCCGTCATAGATGAATGCAGTTAAGCCATCAATTTCCGGCATCTTGACATAATCGTCAATTGCAGGTTAGGAGCGACCAATAATGAGAAGACAGTCGCCTAATTCGTTGTCAAACTGCTCATTTTGCATTTCAGTCTGATGTATAATCGACTTTTAAGGAATTCTCGGTGAATTACGTCGATTACCATTTAGTAGATCTAACTCCATACTGATTGACTAAATTGTTATTTATAGAAATTAACTCTTGAAACGTTGATTTCGTAACCAATCGAGAGACAGGAGTGATGAAAATGTTCCAACGTTTTTATTCACTCTCCGCCAAAACATTTAACAGAATTTGTTTTCCAATCTTCATTCGCCTGGATAAATTCAAGAAGAAGATAAAATCCTCGCAGAGGTAAACATAGCAACATTATTTTGTAAATATCAATCAAACAATCCAATGATTTTGAGCGAGAAGGAGTGAACAAGTAACTGAAAAAAAGAGATAAGAAGTTTATAAATTCTTTAGTTTGTTAGGCTGGTGACTTCACTGTAATTAGTGAAGGTCGATGAACCTAAAACATTCTGAGATCTCTGAACAATTTAAAAATGTTAAAAGAAAATATTTTTCTATTAAATAACGCCAAGACGAGCGAGGAGCAATGACTACCTCAACTGCTCAAGATTGCTACCTACAGTTAGTGACATTCCTCTGCTATCTACTCACTCTCCCCTTCACATTCTCCTTATGCCATCCTGCATCCTGCTGATTCCTTGTTTACAGTAAATTACTTCTGACCACTAGAACATAAGACAAATGAACTATAATTTTTCTTTTTCCTCTAATAATTCTTCCATTATTTGCCTTATATGTTATGTTATATTTCTGCTGAACATTCCATTCATAATAAAATCGCTGCGGGAATTTTCTAAACCCGCAATTTTTTTTAAAAAAATATTTCATCAACTTAAGAGAATCCAGAGGAAATTCTTCGGCACAGAGAGCTGTATTAAAGTAGTTTTTAAAAATTATTATTACGTATAGCTCGTCAACATCTGAGGTTATTGGCGCCTGAATCTTTTCTTTTTAGTGCACTCTCTCTAGGCAGTGTTCTCTCATTAATAGCAACACTGTCCATCTCCAGTGCACTGTAAGAAACTCTTAGAAAAAGAAAATCTAAGAGCCATTAGTTGGATTCGAACCCGGCATCTCCACGTGATAATCCATCACACCAACCACCTAGTGATCCACTCGTTAATTGTTGAAGCTATTTTTGAAAAAAGCGTCAGGTATAGTACAGCAAAAACATTTAAAATTAACATCAAAAAAGTATGCTTCGCTTTTTAATTAATCTACGATAATTGATCTCATGATTAAACTAGTAAAAAGTTAGTATTTAAGCAAATATGCAAGCTAATGTAAAGCTCTAATTCATGCAAAATCTTTGGAAAAGTAAGATAAATAATTGCAAAATATTATCTATAAAAATTATTGAATGTTACATAAACAGTTAGCATTCCAAATTAGATGGAAATGTTTTTTTGTTTTCCAGAAAATATCAAAGAACCTAGAAACCTGTAAGTTTTCTTAAAAGTTGGATCTCAAACTTTGCTTTTTTCGAAAGAAGTATTAGTTACAGACGGATAATGAAACTATACACTGAGTTGAATTGGCTGAACTTTAAATGAAGCCTAAAGGAATACAATATTCTGATAAAATATTTCAAATAAAAGTGATAGTCATTTAAATGTAAATAGTAGTAGTAAAGAGTTCGATATTTAAAGAAATATCTTTCGATGGGCCCTATTTCGAAAATAATTGCGAAAACGCAAAAACAAACCCATATATCTCTTCGCACAACAGTTTCTGCTCCTTATTTCTATACCGACCTTATCCAAAATACATTTTTGTTGATAGGGATGTGGTTATAAAAAGCGGCGAGTGAGTTCACTAACTCAACCACTCTATTCTGGGAGTAAAACTGTGTTGTTGCCTCGTTAAGGCAACTGTGTGTCTTTCATATGTGAGAGTAATTTAAATCACATCAACTCTGCCTTTACTTGAGAGATAACACCTTTAATGTAGCTTTATCTCTTAAACTGAACGGCTCTATTTCTTCACTTAAACGGCTTTATACATCGTTACTTCTCAATCAATAATATTTAGTTCGTGTTATTTAGTAACAAGGTTAATTGTACGTGATACAAAAGTGAAGAAACACAATATAAAATAAATAACTGCGTTTTTAATTCAATTTTGCATCACGGCTGATGTCTTACAAACTTGTAGAGATTTCTCTAATTTAACTCTAACTATCGTGCCATCAAGCATCTTTAGTATCTTCTTCTTCCTTTAACTTAGAAGTCTGGACTTTAACCTTATTAAAGGCCATCACTTTCCCTGAACAGTTATTTCAGGAAATTGATTTTGGTGAGGGCAACCATAAGCGTCCCTCAAAAAGGGCTAAGTAATTATCACGATGTATCAAAATTCTTCTTTTTTTACTTTTTTAATACTTTATTTTCTTTTTGCTTTCAGGTAAGAAAGTCTTTTTACCAACGGACTACTTTTGTAAGTTTATTTTATTTACTTTTAATATTTAAGTTTTATGATAGTTATTGGGGAGAAGGAAGAGCACAGAGGTCACGTTGCGTTAGTTTGTTTTTTGTAGCAATCAAACAGAATTAACCAATATTTATTTGGCGTTCAATTGCATTTTTCGCTCAAAACTTCCATCAATTTGAAAGTTTTGACAGACTATGGCGCAATTCTTAAGGTGTTTATTCTAAGCCCATTAATCTTCTAAAAAAAAAAAAGAACTCGTATCTGGTGATTGGCATATTGATATGTACTATTCTATTTGGAATTCTAGCTCTGTGTAAGATAGAACATGTTGCTTCACGTTACCATGGAGACTACTCCTTTGGGTGTAACCAGTCTGCTGCATGTGACGTGGTCGCTTTCCCGGCGTAGAAAACCTTTCCCTCTATACTACATGTGTATAAACGTATATATACATAACATTCCTATCACACATGTTTACCTTCTAGTGCTGTCATTTCTAATTCTGGCGGCTAAACGTTTATTTACAACTTCTAATTCTTGTTTTCAAGAGTGATAACTGCTATAAACAAAATAATAAAAAACATTTATTATCCATTCCTTTGGTTTTATGATATTATTCTATTTAGTTTATTTTACTTGTTTACCTTTGAGAAATACATGTATTACTTTTATTCCTACTCTTTCTCCTAAAAAGAGGAAGTATTGCAAACTAAAAGTGCCAATTTCGGAACCGTTGGAACTGAATTGAAGGTGAGTGAGCCAAGTGCCTCTGGTCGTGGAGTCACAAGGAACTATTGTAACAACTCCTGGTTAATTAAGTCAACCCAAAATCATGTATACCAGCCCAACGCTCCTAACTTCTCTCCGTGGAGCTTTCAAAGCACAGTTAGATGAAGCTGGTTCCAGCCAAACCTTGAAATGGCAAAGAATCTGGAGCAATATCTTTTCCCCAATCAGGTTGATCCTATAATGACCATCTTGGACCAATTCTAGCAGTGTTTGTGCCTCACAGCAGACCCACTGTAACACTTAAAGCAACTTGGCCTAGAATAAATATGTTTGCCAAAGCGAGATTCTTTCGCTTACCTTTGTAGTTCTTTTACCCAGGGATATTCCGCCATCAAAGCTCAGATTTATTGCGACCCTAGGATTTAAAATACTGTTTTCATCACAGGCCCCATGCTGAGGCCCAGCTGAAGGATTCTAGGCTTAATTACGTTTACTAAAACCTAAATGAGACTTCGTCCTTCCTTTTTCTAAAGCAACTTCGAAGTAAAAAGCTAAAATCGAAAACGTGCAAGTCTCAACACCTAGTATGAATGAAAACAGTTGATGCAGTTAATTAAATCTACATTTTAAATATTATTTGATACCCACAGTAACTCCGCCATGTTATAATAGAATTGTACGAATTCAACAAAAGTTTTTGCGCTAGGTTGTTTAAATTTTACATATTTCCAGAGCATATACATTATATTCTATTCTAAAATTAGTTGAAAATCAACTCTAGAAATTCAAAGACGACATAATGATCTGATTTTTCTTTTCCAAATTATTAATAATCTTTTAGTCTCTGTTACTGTTTTGGATGATATTTAATATATCTAATTCAAATTCATTTTAGGTTTTAATAATATTACTTCCTTTACACAGTCATCTTATTCTCAACCTTTTAATTTAAAAAATATTTGATGAAATGCAAATATTAAGATATAAAATCTTATTAAAGGATCTATTTTGACTAATAATACATTTATATTTTATATAAATTTATATTTTGTATATACATTTATATTTTAGTTTACTGAATTATTATTTTATAAGTAAGTCTAATTTTATATTTCTTTTATTGTTAGAATTTTAGTTATTTAGTCTTGCGTGGTTTAGTTTAGCCGATATAATCTCAAAAGATATAAGGATGTGGGTAGTAAAATGCAACTTTTCAGGTCAGTAATCAAATCATTTAGTTAATTGAGAACATTTATCACTGTTGCTTGAAGCTTTCAAATGTAGCTTGCAGCGAATCTCAGGTACACCCATTGTTCCGACTATAATGTTCAAGGTAGCGAAAATTAACTATTTCAGTTCCTCTCTATAATATAACTAACACTGTCAGCCTTTAACTCCGTTCTCCCTTTGTCCAGTTCTTTCTCCGCTTTTTAATTAATCACTCTAATAAAAATATTAATTTCGCACAGTTGTTCATCCGTTGGTTTCTTATTAAAGAGTAAAAAGTAATAAAATGCGATGAAGGAAAAAAATAAAAGCAATAAGAATGTTTGCGCGAAGATAAAAAGTAATAAAACTGAGCAAAGACCCAGCTCTAATTAGCCCAGTTTTAATGAAATTGCACATCGAGAGTCTTTATTTCTTATCTGAGACAAGTAAGATAACCAAACCTGGAGTGCTAATTACACATTATTTCTTATTTATTTTTAGTTAAACTATTTGTTAGTAGATTGCTCTGCTAGACCTCTATCTTCTTTCTTTGCTGTAATACATAATGGAACATGGAGAACAAAATGTTTTAGGATCACCTACTATTTATTAATTTTTCAATTCGTGAGATGTTAACAGCTTTTAGATTTATTGTTTAATGCTCGAGTTCCAGTATAAAATCCTCAAACGATAAAAACATGTCATTAATATCCTTTTTAGTACATCTACTCGTCAGTTTTCAATTCTTTTGTTGAATCGCATTCATTCGGACATCGATCATTCTTGAGAAAACTTTTTCCTGTAAAGTTGCAAAACATTGTAAAATCTATTAAGCCTAATTTGCAATTTAACACCTAACACACTTAGTACAATTTTTTTTCTGTTCACAATAACCTATTTCACTATTTAATTTTTGTCAATAATTCATTAATTCCGTATAAAATTATTTTTGTTTAAAGCTATCATTTTGTTTATGTTAGTGTAGGCTTTCTGAGTCTAAGAAACACAAGCCGAACTTAGACCGGGACTTGAGTCACCTTAGTTCCTTCACCGTCAATCTGTTCCTAAAAAAGATTCTGAACCTACTAGAGTCATGGAATCTTTTCTATCTGAAAAAAACTATACAAAATGGCTCCAGGACATTTTCCATAATGTAGAGGTGCCTCCGTAAATCGGTAACAATGTCCAATAAATGATCTAACAGTGAGAGATGTCTGTGACAAGAACCAAACATGTCTTACTATTAAAAAACCTTGTCTGGACCTTAATCTGCATTTCAGATAGCCAACAACCCATCAAGGTAATCATCCATGCTGTCAAAACGTCTATTCCTAGAAACTAGACATCCATGTGTCCAGTAACATGCAAGTTCCGAAAATAGGGGCTCCTAATTCGGCTAACTTTTCACTTCCTCGTTTCTTGATGTACCCATATGATCCCCCGTAGAACATCCTGCAGAGAAAGTTCTCCAGTTTTTAGAGGTATGTAAATAATTGTTTTTCGTGGGAAAAGTCTTAAATTGAAGTAGAAGATCAAAGTGTCCTTAGTTAATATAAGAAGTTTAAAAAAAATTGGACGGTTTTTTTGACTGTAAGAATTTTTTGAGCTGTTGTTTTTAGAGTTATTTTTGAAAAGAAATTTAAGTTAAAAGAAAAAAACTACAAAATTAATTCAATAAGTGACAGTTCTGATCTGAGACTTTACCAAAATCTAGTTGGCTCTCTTAGTTGATTGTCGGTAGTACTCGTACTTCATATTGATCTCAAACCTGTAGGTTTGAATTCAAATAATAACTTCTCTATTAAAGATGTTGTTTGCTCGCTAAGAGATTAGTAATTAGAACTGAACAGACAACTCCTCCATTCTGTTAAAATTTACAAATCGCTAACTAGATGGTGGCTTTAGAGGTACATTAATGTCAGAATGTCATACCGTATCCCCAGACAAGACAGTCCAATTGAGTTTGTCTTATCAATATATAATTAAATTGTCTTTAAACAACATGACATATATTGTAAGTTGTAATCAAAGCTTCACTATTTATAATATGCTTTTAAAGAGAACTTCTACAGGATATCTTATTTTTTGTCTAGTTACCTATTTCTAATATTATGTTAATTGATAGTGTTCCAAGATTTCTATCTTTTATCTTAAATGATTAGCAATGTTTATTTTAGTTACTTTCAGTTTAGATGCAAGCCGACATGAATAAAACTTTCCAGTTGAAATTATTTAGTTCTTGTAGCCATCCGCTATATAAAAATTTGTAATACAACCTCGGGGATAATCCGTATCTATCTGATAGCCACCCTTTTCATTTAATCAGAATGATTTTTAAAGTCAGAGGGGATCTTTTGCCTCTAAATTATAAATTTTATAAGAATAAAGATCTTGATTGTTTAATGCGTGCCAATGGAGAGGTTGAGGATCTGTTCCACTTTCTATCGGTCTGCCCTGCACTGAGCAACCTGCGCGAGCAATGGTTCGGATCGCGAACCCTTCCCGCTCAGCACGTTGCGGCTTACTTGAATGGAAAGGATTGGGAGACGTTGGCCAAATATTGTTTTGCTGCTTTGTCTCGCCGTGCTTTATTAATATAGTTATGTTTACGTAATTCACTATATCTGAACAGACTCCCCTGACGGTCAGAGTACCATGTGGACGTCTTTATGGCTAAATATTTTAATTACTTAAATTAAATAGTTTCTTTTCTTAAGCCTATCTTACTAAGCAAGTAATTTCTGCTCAGTATTTTATTCTTGCTTAATTTTTTATTTATTGAGTGACACTTTCATTTTGGCAAAATATTATATTGTCATTTAACTTTCTTAGCAATAAAAATGTCTAATCTAAACTTAATTGTTTCTATTTTTGACCATTTTGAACACAATACCCACACTGACACCCACAGAGAGAATGACGAATGCACATTTGTCTCATTTTCTACATTCGGCTCCATCCAATTTGTAAAAGAAAAGCGTGAACACTCTTTTACGTGTTTAGAAATACGTTTTCCCAGCGAATCTCAAATAAATAAATAATAATAATTTTCTGCCAAGTTTAATAAAGTGCATTAGAATATTCTTTATAAGTATGAGGAATTGATTCTTTATAAAGTGATGAGGATGTTCTTTAATTATTGGCTAAAATAAGATAGATATAGTCCTTTATTTAACAAAATACAAAACATTACAAAATAAAGCAAAAGTGAAGAGTTATAAAAAGTAAAATAAAAGACATACACTTGGTCAAAGATCATCCAGCGGGGTTTGTTGTTGACGAATTACAAGTATAAATATAAATTATATGGAACATAATCTAACTAAAATAACTTTATACATCAAAATTCTTCTAACAGAAAATACTCTTTAATGAAAAATATTCTTATTTATTACTTATTCAAGAAAACTGCTTCAAAGCGTCTATAAATGGACGATAGTTATGAGTAGGGAACGGATTCGTATGTATTTACATATTTTTTTCTAGGCAATTTACAGACGTTTTTCAACTAGAAGTATTCATACTGACACTTTTTAAGCCGTTTGAGTCTACTTTTATTTCACATATTTCCACATATTTGGATGTTATCGCATATTTATACATATTTGATTAAAATAAATAAATATTTCTACATATTTAATCAAAATATGTACATATTTTTCATTTTGGGCATATTTTTCATTTTGGGCATATTTTCATAATTGGGAGGTGGTTGACAGGAACTGTGAACCACAGACTGTAGGGCTGTGAATCACAGTGGGTACAATGGTTATTGTAATTTACACAGAATGCTGCTAAACAGTGACGGGCACTTGTTAGTTCTTTGAAGTTGTCTGACGTTGTCTGTTCTTTCAGCTCTTGCATTCATTTCTGACAATTGCGTATTTCTTGCACAAGCCATTACCCAACTTGAGTCCCAAAAATGTTCGACTGACAGAAAACGTGTCCAACGTTAAAAAAGTCATCGAAAAGGTGGAAGGAATACCTGGGAGTAAGGGAGATCTGATCAGATCAAAACTGGTAGAAGTACTGAGCAAGAACAAAGGGTGGGAGACCATCTGCCAGATTTCTGATATTATCAGTGGAACAGAAGTCAGCTCAGAACATCGTGTACCCTTTACAACCAACGAGATAACTTCTTTCAGCAAGGCACCTATAACATCTGTAGATGTTGAACGATCTTTTAGTCGTTACAAGTCCATCTTACGCCCAGATCGTCTTCACTTTACGTTCCAACATTTGAAATTTCATGTGGTTGCAAACAATTTCGAAGTGAAGTTTTCAAAATTGAAAATTTAACACATCTTTTTATAAATAGTAAAAATGTTCTTTGTTGTATAAATCATTATAACTTGTAAAAACAAATTATTTTGTTCCTAATAAATTATTATAAATTGTAAAAATGTTCTTTACTTGTATAAATAATTATAACTTGCCCCCCCCCCAAAAAAAAATTCATTTTCATAAAAAAAAGTGTCCATTTTACTTAAATATTCCAGAAAATATTTTAAGAAAATCACATATTTTCCACATAATTGACGAAAATAAATGCATATTTTAATTAAATATTTGGCATTTTTAAATACATAAAAATCCGCTCCTTAGTTATGAGAAATGTGTTATAAAATAATCATAGGCTATTTTTAACATTATCTCTATTAACTGAACTTATTAATTCATTTATTTTTTCATCGTACCACTCTTAAGTTTTTTTCCTTGATTAACTTTAAACATACAGAATGTTATTAGGAGAATCCCAGAGAAGAGACTAACGGTTTTTTATTAGAGGTTGAGAAGGTCAATTTGGTAGTCAAGACGGGTATTGTATGATATCCTTGTGCGGCGTACGCCATATTGTACTTCCAGACCAGTAAACCTTTGGAAAGAGCGTTATCACCACGTACATGTCCCGGGCACGTTCTGCCAACAATAACTCCCCCTTATCAAATATTCTCTCAGGTTTTCACATGTCCTGGACATTTAGTATTGACGCGTCACATGAAAATTATACTTGAGTATTATTTGTTTCCATTTAAGGTAATGAAATACGTTCTTAGAATATTGAATCAATTTCATTTGTATTATTAATTTTGTGCGTTAACAATTTGTATTTATAGTGACAGTAAACAACAGAGGCGACTTGAATAGTTATTAAGACATTTAAAGTAATAATTGATGAATCATACACACAACTTTCTCTTACGGTAAAAATGACTAATTTCTTACTGAAACAGAACTTTTACAAAACTTTTCTTTTTACGAAATATTATAGACGTCCATTGTATTAAAATAAAATCACCGTAAGAACTCAGAACCGAAAGTTACAGGTCTCTCAGAATCCCAGAAGATGTTCACTGAAGAAAGTTTTAAATAAAGTGATCTTGTCATGATCAAGTAAACCCATTATTTGGAAAATCATTGAACATTAAGATTCAATCTTAAGATTCTTGTTGCTTATAATGAAGATTAGAGGGGAGGTGTTACCATTAAATTATTCTGTGACCCCGGACAACTGATCGGCATAAGTGTTCGCTTTGTATTGTAATATGTCGTCTATAGAGGATACGTATCATTTTATTGCCGTTTGTCCAGTTCTGAGTGTTTTTCGGCAGAAATGTTTTGAGATGGATGCGATGGACAGGGCTCAGTTTCTATTGTGTCTCAATGGTAACCACTGGCAGGCATTATGCAGTTACACAATATTAGCACTAAAGTACAGGAGGGAATTGGTTTTGGAGTTCAATTATTGAAGTAAGCTTTAATTTAGAAGAATTTGTATCATTTTATTGTTATTTTTAATTTTTTGATTCAGGGAGACTTTTGTTTTAATATCAGCAACATCTCGGCAGACGGACTGATGTACATGCCTATATTGTTTGTAATGATATACAATAATATTATTTTATGTACGATATATAGAATTATT
Source organism: Rhodnius prolixus (assembly GCF_049639745.1). Classification (NCBI taxonomy): domain Eukaryota; kingdom Metazoa; phylum Arthropoda; class Insecta; order Hemiptera; family Reduviidae; genus Rhodnius; species Rhodnius prolixus. The sequence goes on from NW_027411615.1 coordinate 27,040,476, forward strand.
AATAAACATTATTATTATTATTATTAAAGATTTAACCTGCTGAATAACTAAAGCTTCATTTCCGAAAACTAGAACTTTCTTAACTATTTTGTTTATATTTTATTTTAAGGAATAGTTGATTTAGATTTAAATAGAGTTATGTTCGAGCTAAGACACTTGGAAATGCTGTCAGGTAATAAAGACACTATCTAGTTTGTTCAGCTAAAAATCAGCATTTAAATGATGACCAATCATTTATGGTTGTCTTAAAGAGTTTGTACACCACAGTAAAGAATACAATTTCAATAATGACAGCAATTATCGCGTGGCATTTCACACAAGCGATGTTTTTTATTATTGCTAAATGAAGTAGAATGTTGTTGATATGGAGAAGTAATTTTATTCTCTATCCTCTGTCCGCTAGCTTGCATGATCGGAATGACAAAGAGGAATGAAATGATGTCTTCTTTGGATAGCTTAATCGACCGGTTATTCAATAGTTCTATTGCTCTTGTCATACGCCTTGATTTATTTAGTGAATTTGTAGCGACTTACATTATTTGTTCTAGCTTTCTCGTTTATAGTAATAGATTTCATTTGGTCAAGTTTTATACTAAAATCTAGTTCAATTTCTTGTTGTGATGGTTAGATCGTGTGTTTCTAATACACTATTCACTATTATTTTGTATTTGAAGAAGAGAGGAATGTCTTTCACTATCTTTATAGTGTAATAGTATATAATTTTGAATATTTTGAAATTAAAAAATGAATGCACAACTTCATCTTGCTGAACCAATGTTTGGGAACAAATATCATTTCTCTTCTTATGCCGATTTGGAGAATATTGGTGTGTTTCGGAGCCATTGTTTCGTTGCTCTGTCGATCTTCTCCACAAATATTCATTCTCGAATAGTGAATGTGTTATTTAAAGAGATAATCACAGGGCCACATGGCAGACGGCGCATGTGCAATGTTTTGCATCCAAGTTGTATTATGAGTCTTCTACTGGTTTTTTTTTTGTATTGCCATGTGTTAAAAGTGCAGGAACTGCTTTTAGTGAGGCAGACACTTAGTATTTTTTAAGGTATGGCAGTGATTTTGCAAATCACAGGTCGACAGGTGCAAATCAAATCATTAATCTTACTGTGATCTGCAGCTGCAGCAATATAGAGGCCATATTTTATCTGTATATGGAGACAACTTTTGTCTATAATTGTATAAAATTTTGTAAAAATCTGTCGAGTAGAAAACGAGATATTTAGAGTTGAATTATGGTTTCGTTTAAAACAGTGAAATCTTTATCTTCTAATATCTGGAAAACTACTCGATAGATTTTGTTTATATTTTACCTGATTATGGAGACAACTTTTGTCTATAATTGTATGAAATATTGTAAAAATGTGACGAGTAGGAAACGAGATATTTAGAGTTAAATTTTGGTTTCGTTTGAATCAGTGAAATCTTTAACTTCAAATATCTGGAAAACTACTCGATAGATTATGTTTATATTTTATTTGTATATGGAGACAACTTTTGTGTATAATTGTGTAAAATCTTGTAAAAATGTGTCGAATAGGAAACGAGATATTTAGAGTTAAATTTTGGTTTCGTTTGAAACAGTGAAATCTTTATCTTCAAATATCTGGAAAACTACTCGATAGATTATATTTATATTTTATTTGTATATGGAGACAACTTTTGTGTATAATTGTGTAAAATCTTGTAAAAATGTGTCGAATAGGAAACGAGATATTTAGAGTTAAATTTTGGTTTCGTTTGAAACAGTGAAATCTTTATCTTCAAATATCTAGAAAACTACTCGATAGATTATGTTTATATTTTATTTGTATATGGAGACAACTTTTGTCTATAATTGTATGAAATCTTGTACAAATGTGTCGAGTAGGAAACGAGATATTTAAAGTCATATTTTGGTTTCGTTTGAAACAGTGAAATCTTTAACTTCAAATATCTGGAAAACTACTCGATAGATTATATTTATATTTTATTTGTATATGGAGACAACTTTTGTCTATAATTGTAGACTAGAGGAAATTCGTAAAGAAGATATGGAAAATTGGTGGTTTTGTGTTCATTTGAAATTTGATCCGCGCCTAGCAGCGGATCCGAAAGAAATTTGAGGAAGTTGTGTGAAGGGGTTGTGCTTGATTTTGTTCAACAGTAAAAGAACCTTACTAAGGTATGTAGTAAGACGGAATGAGGAACATCGAGGGAGAGCGAGAGATCCTTGCAGTTCTGTCTGTCTTTCTCGATTTTCCAATTTTTGTTCGCTAAACCTTTCCTTCAGAGTCCTTCAGGTAATCGTGTTCGATCTTTTCCAGCTGCTTCTTTCAGTGGAATTTTCTACTGAGGTTTTCCTTTAGGAAATCTTCCCTTAATGCCTTTTTCTTTTCATTCTTTTTAATCATCCCTTTCTTAGTACTTCTACCCACTATTGTTTCACGAGGGAATTCACTCATCAAGAAGACAAATCTTTATAGAGATGTTTACATTTTTCAAGTCGTTCTCTCTCTCTGTACTACATTTTTTTACGGAATGTCACCTGTTCTCACATTTGTTGTACTTCATATTTTTAAAATACTTTCTTCATTTTGCTGTTTTATTGTTTATGTCAGCATCTGAAGCCATTGGCACATTCTCGTTACAAAGAACACTAGTTCATCGCTAGCTAGTGAGCTGTAAAAAGCTTCTTGGAAGAGAAATCTGAGGGCAAGCAGTTGGATCGAATCCAGGACATCCGATTAGGATTCCAGTAAGCTAACCAATTGGCTAATCCCTTTATTTACTTTTTGTATATTAATTTTGTTTTAATTTACTAAGATATTAATTCATTTTATAGCCTTTTTTTAATTTATTTAATTCGCTGCATTTAATTTATTTTCTGTAAAAGTATGTGAGGTGACTTTTCATAAATTTGGCTTTAACCAACGAGACGTATGTGGCTCTTTCATCTCAATAATCGTTATCCCTTTTTGGAGAAGAGAGTTTATTTGGAATAGTACTAAATAAACTTCACAACTATATTTGTAATAATATAGATTAATTAGGAGCGCAATCAGTAGAGTTCGGTGTGGTTGCGATGCGGCTAAAGAGTTTAGTTGCTTAGGGCGCTGTACTTCAACGGACATCAAGTTAATCTTGAATTCTTACCAGAGACTTGTTCACATAAGTATAATTACTGATTCCTGATTGTCTCATCCTATTTACGACTTTAGGCAGTCTATTATATTGTGAGATTGACCTGCATACTTTACTTAAAACCGGACCAAACCTTGAACTTGGAATGAAATACATCTTGAAGAGTCTACGTTTCTCCGAAAGTAACTCTTTAAGGCTACTCGTTTCAAGCAAGTTTAAGCAATTGAGGATGTTAGTACAGCTTTCTGGCTACTATTCGAGAAATACTGAAAAATGAGAAGTAATTTAGTTTGTTGCCTGAAGATTAAGCATTTCTGGATCAACAATTTTGTAATTTATTTAAAGAATAAAGTTAAATTGGTGGCCAATGTAATCATTTTAAACTTTGAGTGAGTAATAATCACTTTTTTGTTATTTGTAAAGATCCTTCTTTTATCTTTTTCTCTATTTTTATTTTTGGAGGGTGACTTAATATACTTTCCCGTTGTCGCCTCAAATCTTTTCAGACATTCTTCGATTGGAATCCCTGCTCTACATTCATCACAAGTGGATGCTGGTTTCTGTTTGAGTTAATTGAGTTTATCTTGCAAACTTTCCTTATTACTCTGCCGTCCTCATTAAAGATTCTACCATCTTAGGTTACCCAATCGTGAAGATAACATCTGATTATATTATATTTTTCTTAAAATTAATTACTAAGAGTATTTTTGTAAGAAAAAGTCTCAGAAGTAGTATTGCTTTTGATTTTTTCTTCGTCAAAAATATGTGTATCACTAAATGATTACCTTGCACACTTCTTCATTCAATCGTAAACGAGAAAATAATGAATAATTTGTAAACTACAAATTACTTCTTTTTTTGTAATAATATAAATTCATTAGATGTATTCTGTTGCTTGGTGCAAGCCAATGTCAGATTTTAGTAAAAATGAGTAAAAAATCTGTTTTGATATACTATTAACCATCAGAATTTTTCTTGCAAAGAGTGCCAAAGTCAATTTCGAAGTAGTAACTGAGTTACTAAAACTTACTAGTGCCAATGTCAAAATTTAGCATCCAATATTTCTCGCCCTCCAGGTAAACCAAAGAGGACGTACACTCGTAATCCTTTTATTGACATTGGCACTTCTTGCACCAAGACGTATTAGTAGCATTAATTTCCTAATATTGATGATTAATAGTGTGTAAACACTAATTGAATGCATTCTCGGTTTTCAAAATATCAACTTAAAATCAGATAATTTATTTATTTACGAATTTGTCAGGGGCAGCATTATGATAATAAATCCCATTATTGGGATTATATTATAGTTATATTATATTATTATAGTCTATTAAATACATTATTGAAGTGAAAGTGGGAACTTTAAATCCTTAAAATAATTAAGTTTATATTTATTTAATCAATGATAATGTTGTTGTTGGGGAGGTTAATGCCATAGATTTTTTTCCATAATAACAGGTTTTGTTTTTTTTCTTGAATTCTGATCTCTTGGTTTTCATCCATTTTCTTAGTAATAAATGACAAGTGTAGCGTTTGATTGAAGGTTTGTTTGAGGAAGTCAAAATAATAAAAATAAAGAAAACAAGCGTTTCCGACGAATTAAATCTGAAAGAGATCTTGTGAAAGAGTTTTTCCGTCCCTTAGATTTCTAAACCAATCCTCTAACAGCTTACAATTCGTAAGATGGACACTCTGTAACGAGAGAGCACTGTCCGGATGCTGGGAATGTTTGACAAAATGCTCCAGGCGCCAATGAATACGTAGCTTATGTTAAAATAAATCATTAATAATAATAAAAATAAAATAAAATGACGGAAAAGATTCTTCAGTCCTCAAAACAAATCAATTCTTTTATACACTATACTTTACTCAGTTATTAACTATAGTTTTTTTTGTGTTTAGATCCTTAAATGTAGAAGACTTGAGAGTTGAAATTTTTAGGAGTCATAACTCGCTCGGAAATTGCGTCTATATCTCCCTCTGTAAACTATTTATTAGTAAGAAATTTTGTTCTCTTATACACTGCACTAGGAGCTTCTTACAGATCACTGTCTGGTGATGGACAATGCTGTCTGTAGCGACAGAATATTGTCTGGAAGTCAGCAGTACACTGAGAAAAACTCTGGTTGCCAATAACCTCAGCCACATCTTGGTTACAATAAATTAATAAATGAAATAATAATACTGCCTTTCTAAGTTGTAAGGGCAAACTACAAGAATATGAAAGAATATTCTTGATGATTTCTATAAGAAGAAATGAACTGAATTTGTTTCTTACAGTCTGTTTATTTCTTGGTTTTTGATGAATAATTTCTTTGCAGCTTTAGCCAGGAGAGCGACCTGAATAATGAGATAGGACGATATAGCCTTTAAAAGTCATATTTTATATAAATATTCTATCTTGTTACTTTCTAGAATAAATTGCCAATTATAAGAGTATCTTTTTTTTTAAAAAAAAAATCTTAAAATGCTGTGAACATTTTAAAAGCAAAAATATAATTAGTTCTTTTTACCTTTCAAAAGAAGGGCATGATAAAAATCAACTCTAAGAAAAGTGTATACAATCTAATTTTTCTTCCAAAATTTCCATCTCAGCCCTATCTGTTGGTTAGCTTTGCGAACACATTAATGTTGATTAAGCAATGATATTTCAACTCCACTTTGATATCGCCATTTCTTTCTTTCTCCATTTTATATTTAACTTTTTTTTTCGAACAAAGAACATTTTCCTTTCATAATATAATAGTCTTGTTTAATAAAATAGTCATTTACATAGTCTGTTACCTGGAAGTTTTATAAAAATCCTCATACGATTCAAAAGAACTTAACTTAGACAACACATAAAAGTAATCTCTCTTTATAACAAAATACTTCTTTCAAGTATGTTGAAATAGCCTAGTTAAAAGCTCTCTCTGCCTGATTCTATCATTCACTTAACATCAGTGAGCTTGAATCTCTTCAAATATTGTATATTGAAGCCCGCATGGGAATGCCTCGAATTGTGAGGTTAACAAACGCTCTGGAGAAACACCCATAAAATTTAGTGCCATTTCCAGAGTAATGGAATCAATGAACAAACCAAAAGGTTGTTTCCAAATTTCAGAAGTAGATTTATAAAGTTACAGATTATATTTTTATTAAGAAAGATTATTTTACAGATTTTGCTTACTTCGTGGTTTAGAACATTTACTTTTATTTATTTCAATAATTCTCATTTATTTTTTTTTTGCCTTTTTTTGGCATTGGCTTCCGCCATACAGCCAGCATCGTCTAGGTGCTTATCACTAGAATATCACTCTCTCCATTCTTACTTATAAATACATTCGCTTCAAACATTCATCCCTCTACTATATACAACTATTTACATAATCCTTACAACTAATGGATGGATCAGTACTCTATATTCCTGCCATCCTTATAGCGTAACCGAACTAAAATCACGTAATCCTTCTCTAATCATTTTCTTCCATTCATTCTAATCGGCTATAACTTTTAAATACATTCATATTTCTTTGCTAGCTCTGCTACAGATTTAAGCACGTAGATGTTGGTGGAGAATATTACGTCTTCGTAGCGAAATGGTGCATCAAAATACCTGTAAAAGTCGTCAAACATTCGTTTCCTTTCTACTACATATCGTGGACATGTTATTATGTTTGAAATCCTCCTCCTCATCGCAATCTACGCAAAGAGGAGAGGACCTATTTATTTTTATTACTTTTTATATCTTTTATTTTTGTATTTATTCTAATTTTAACATCAGGAATGTATTTTAGACATTATATAACCTTATATTTTAGTCGTTTGTAATTATTTAGTAATTAATTATTCAATTTTATTTTTGTTCACATTGTAACTGGGTATAACCTCGTTTATATGATAAAGAAATAAATCAATCCAGTCCACGCAGTCTAAAATTCTTTGTTCTATAGAGCAAATGAAAATGGAGTTACTTTACTCTAGCAAACCTAAACATTTCTTTCGTCACACAAGATGCTGAAGCCCGTTAAAGAAAACTCAACCACACTTATCCTCGCCATTTCAATCAACATCCTGGATACTTTTCTCCCTGGACACTCTAGACGTCTCAAAAGACATTTGACTCGCGATCTCCCCTCTTCGATGGAAGTCAGTTGATAGAAAAATGTTGTCTATGGGTACTTCTTTACTCTGGGTGTGTTGTGAACATTCTACATAATCCTAGTTACTTTGGCTATAAATAAATCAAAAATTAAATTAATTTTTATAAATTAAAGCTATTAAATCTACTGAAGAATTACATTATGACTTTGCTTTTATAAAAATCGTAGAACTTCCGAAGTAACCTTTGGAGAATCAAAAATTACTTTGTTATATGCGGTTTCCTTAGCAATAGGGCCAGAGGAGGAGGGTTGCTCTATTGGAAATCGATCACTGATTAGCTCTGATTAGAACGTTAGTATAAATAATGAAAAACTTTCAGGGATTACTGTTGCGACGGTACTCTAAGTAATGTCTGATCAGATTACTGCTTGTCATTATTACTGCTCGATGCTTCCTAGATGTCTGCATCGTAAAACGGGCCACATTAAACTTTCTAAAATAACAAAGTAATCAGCTGATCTAATCAACTGTAATTTAATTGAGTTAACTTTCTTGTGTATGCGTTTAAATGGGTTTTCCTTGATAAAACTGTCAGTGGGAATTTGCGTGATATGTCAGGTACTTGGGATGAAATTATTTTGTTAGATTATTTCTGCTTGTTTTCAATATCATTTGGTATTTCTTACGGTCATATTTCTTTGGTTTGTGCTAACTTGGTTTAAACAATTTTTTCCCCCCAGTGTCAATAAAAAAATGATCGAGTTAAATCTAGAGATGAAGGCAATTTTTCCAAAACTAATTTTTAAAAAAAGTTTAATCACTTCACATTACCATTTTGGAAGTAATGAAGTAAAAAGAAGTCCTGTTTTTTAAAGGTCTTTGAGGGATGAATACAAAATTCTTAAGGATGATTTAGGCACTGAAAGCTTCCAGCGTATCCTCTATCCTTAGAGATAATACTTCTAAAGGCGGCAGTAGAAGCAGATCCTTAATAGCAAAGATAGTGGATTTATTTGGACAAGAAGAAGAAGGCCGCTCTTCACTTCAGTTCAATCACTTTAAACACTCTTCGCTTCTTCACAATCAGCTCTTCGCTTACCGGAAGTGAAATATCTGAGAATAAATTGATTCTGTGCGTTTGGAAGATTTAAAAAAGGTTCCTTTGAATTTTCAGAAGATTCTTTGCGCTCATGTGATTACATATGAACTTTTATCTACTTTACTAGAACATTTTCACATTGTATTTGCTAAAAAAATATCCCTCTTTGGTTAAAAAAGATTTCTGTATGATGACAAAGCAAGACCACAAGTCATATCAGACGTTCCTGGTAATCGAAGATAAGCATTTTAAACTTAACCCTCAACGCTCACGCCTAGACATTTCAGCCTTTGAGTACCAATCCTGATTTAGCTCTAATTTTTTTTGCTTGATAAGGAATAAATTAAATGAAATTGCCTGTTTATTTGTTTAGGTAGCTTCTCAAGCAGTGCACTGGTGAAGTGAGGATTCGGAACCAAACTATCTACTGAAAAAACCAATGTAAAAAATATATTTTTGAGGTTTTCTCTCAAATAGGGTTGAATGGTTTTTCTTTAAGCTTGATGTACTTGTGGAAAAACTGTTCTTTCAAACATTTCCCTAAGGAAATACTTCTCATGACAGTTCTGTGGGAGATATGTGATTGGGCTTCCAACTGGGGTGCCATTCAATAATATCGTACGGCCTTAAAACCCATTTTGTGTTGACAGAAATTAAATACGTAAGTAAAATTCCAAATTTAATTAAAATAGATTGAGCGAGTGTCATTTTACTGAGCCACTTTTGGGCATTCTTATAGCGATTTTTTCGCACAAGAACGTTTAATTTCGTAAACTAAGGAAAAATTAAAGTTGTGTGTGTTTGAACCCCACTTTTTTTGGCTCTGAAGTAGGCTGCTAACATTTTATGATTATTGTAAGAAAAGGTAAAATGAATTTGTTTAAGAAGCATCGATTACAGTTTAAACATAGATAAAGCGCTAAAAATTACTAAAAATATTAAGTTGTACATCTTAAAAGTAAATCAAAAGTTAGAATAATTTAGAATTTGTAGGCCAGATGTCAAACTACAGTTCGCCTGATAGCTATTTGTTTTAAAACAACTGAATACATTATAGTGTTTAGGCACAAGAACAAAGAACACAATTTTGATTGTTCCCATTACAATCAGATAATACTATCAAACTGCACCGTTGGCAGAGTTCCTCAACTAATTATTCACATCCATCAGAAAATAGTGAAGTCCTACTTGTAAGAGAGGTCAGTTATAAAATATTCAAGATATTGTCAACCTGAAAAAAAAAAAAAAATGGAAACATTACTTTACACTTTACTTACAACCATTTACAATTGATTGATTACAAATGTTTACTTTGATTGAATATTTAGTCTGATGTACATACATATATCAAGTAAAATGCGTACGTCATTCAACTGTCAGACGATAATTGATATGGAATATAAGTATTGTATTATCATAATTTTCCTGTAACCTGCAATTTAAATTTATTCCAGTTGACTATTGTATCTTACATCACAATTCTAAGTATTTGCAACTTCTTTAAAGGCATAGGTAGGTTTATTCTCTTAATAGTTTTGTAATTACGTTATCATCTGTTATTCAGTATAAAAAATAAGAAAATAGATTCACCGCGTACTTTTTATCTAGTATAAAAGCTGATGAATATGGCCAAAATACTGATCATTCTACAAATAAATTTTTTTCACGTCGAGAAAGGCAGGAGTGTGGGTGTAATATTTTTTGAAATATTATCAGTGAAAACAATTGGGTAATCAAAGTTATTCCTACACTATGGCGTCTTCTTATTTACATATAAAACTGAGCGTAAAACTTATTTGTTTCGAACATAGTTTGTGACAAAAGAAAGTCGTGACCTTCTTGAGTACAACAAAGAATCCTTACGGAAATAATGAGATTGTCACAAATAGGTAAATGGAAATTAGTGTCCTAAAAGCAGGTCAGTTACTACTATAGACCAATCGATAACTGATACTTGCTATATAGACATCTTGTGATTTCTGTCTCATTTAGATGGTTGTAGAATATTGTTTACTCTACTGTTATTATATTGACAGAGAGGATGTTCTACTCTCTCTAACAAGCAGGCTCACCTTGACTGTCTTCTAGCTGGGCACCCCCTGGCAATAGTAATATTTAGCTTTGGTTTGCTATTTACCTAAGTCTACCATCGGTTGTCCTGAATTGATCTGTTATTCTATTTTTTTTTTTTGTACGCCAAAAATCCTGTGTTTTGTAGTACCATCGAGTTTCAAATAACATATGTCTAATCATCTTGGAGCTTGCCTTCAAAGAAACCACAGCTATTTACCATGATGCTTAATATTTTAACTCCACAAATTTTACAATATCCTGAACAAGGTAATATATTTACCGAAACGTTGGTATTTATTGACCGCACCTCAAATATTCCCCAAAAAATCATCAATTAACAATGATCGAAAACCAAAACTATCATTGGCCATAATGCGATTAAAGCTGATCGGCAGCCCATTCTTGATTTAGTCTCCATAAAGCATCTTATCTTTAGCAAAGTACAAGATACTTCTATTTCCTATTTTTAAGAATTTTCTTTACGATTCCCTTGCTTGATTATAATTAATTGCCATGTTCGTAGTTTTCTCGTTTCTCAACTTATGTTAGCTTCTTCTCCAAGGTTAACTCCCATATTGGCAGTTGTATGAGTTTTGTTTTCTTAGCAAAATCCAGGCGTAGTCACTTATTTGCTTAGCTCCTTTTTCTTCAGTAATTCATTCTCCATGATATGCTAAGAGAATGAAAGTGAGACAACGGTGGTCACGTTCCTTAAAAAAGTTCTGTATTAACTTTAATATTTAATACATCATCATTTTTGAATGAAATGTGAAAAAGAGCGTCCAAAAAATTATCGTTTAAATATTGAGAGTCAAATGATTAGCGATGTATCGCTAAAAACACTTCATTTGTGAAACATAATTATTGATTGTCAACAAATTAGTATAATAAAAATGAATGAAAACAGAAAGCATTCATAGGAATTGAAGTGCTAATTCCCGGATTGTTTTAACAGTAGAGTTAACGAGTCTTGAAATTTGGTTAACAATGGCCGAAACTTGCTTATAAATCTTCGTTTATATTCCAGAACTAAGAGAATTTAGTTTTAAGTTAAGCAAAACCACATTCAGTACACTACAGTAGTTTGACTACTGCTAGAAATATGGGAGAAGCGATAATTTAGTTTCTGCAAAAGGGACTCAAATTAATATGGTAGCAAAGAGGTAAATCGTCAGAAGTTCGTAGGAATAGGAGACCTTCGGAGTGGAATTACAGCAGCGGTAAAATTACTCTGTTGAATTTAAATGGTTTAATTATAAATAGGAATTTATGCACAGGACGGAGTAGTTTTGACTAGATTTGGTGCCAGAGGAAATAGTATTAGGCAAATACAATGCAATTCCAAAAGATCTATTGTGTCAGTAATTGTCGGTAGAATGTTGGTGCATATTAAGTGTTAATGTGCAGTTATAGTAAGATGTTTGTGGTGATGAGCTAGAGTATCGTCTAAGAATTCATCCAAAACCCAATTAATAGCTAATTGTCAACTATCTTCGCTAACCAAATCAATCTATTTTGTAAAGTTCGGGATTCAATGTAAATGCTATTCTTGTTGTTAGGCTGGGATATCGCAAAGGCTAAATAAATCTGTGAAGAAGTGGCCACTTCACTTTCCCCTTGTCAAGGAAAAGGTTATTTTCATTGGTGTTCTTGTTACCGAACTAAATATATTTTGATTTTCGAATTAAAAGAAAGGAGATGAATTTTCAGGAGATTTTCAGAGTCTTCCCAAAACATTCGGTGGCGACAATTGACATCTTGAAAGGAGGGATATCTTTGGTTTTAGAAATGTTGAAAAAAATTGGAAGAAACAGTTATATTCTTTATTAGTTTAAATAAAAAATTAATGATACTCTGTTTTAATGCCTTTTCACCGTTTCTCTCCTCTTTAGATTGCATGAAGGAGTTCTAAACTTTTGTCGCGGATCCTCCATGGTCACTACTTACTCCATAGCTTTCTACTTCTGGTAAAATAATGTTGCACTTAAGGATTCTCATTCCAAAAGTATCAGTGTGTTCATTTTTTGTTCATTCATTCTATAACTACGAGGGTCGTTTGAAAAGTCCGTGCAAAAATAAAAACTACTTAATTTTTTGGGGTAAACTTTTTTTATTTTTCAACATAGTCTCCTTTTAGGCTTATACACTTCGTCCAACGCTGCTCTAGTTTGTTGATCCCTTCGGAATAATAGGATTTGTCCAAGTCTGAAAAATAGCCATTCGTTTCTGCAATCGCCTCCTCGTTTGAATAAAATCTTTTTCCCGCCAGCCATTTCTTCATATTGGGGAACAAATAGTAGTCCGAGGGAGCCAAGTCTGGAGAATAGGGGGGATGTGAAACGAGTTGGAACCCTATTTCCATTAATTTTGCGACCACAACTGCTGAGGTGTGAGCTGGTGCGTTGTCGTGATGGAAAAGGACTTTTTTGTGGGCCAATCGTGGGCGTTTTTCTTGCAGCTCGGTTTTCAAACGGTCCAATAACGATGAATAATATGCACCTGTAATAGTTTTACCCTTTTCCAGATAGTCGATGAGGATTATTCCTTGCGAATCCCAAAAGACAGTCGCCATAATCTTTCCGGCCGAAGGAACGGTCTTCGCCTTTTTTGGCGCAGATTCCCCCTTGGTAACCCATTGTTTAGATTGTTCTTTGGTCTCAGGAGTGTAGTGATGTATCCATGTTTCATCCACAGTGACGAAACGACGCTTAAAAATGTCCTGCGGATTCTTCTGGAACAGCTGCAAACCGTCCTTACACGATTTCGTTTTTGGTCAAGCGTGAGCAATCGCGGCACCCATCTTGCGGATAGCTTTGTCATGTCCAAATGTTGATGCAAAATATTTTGTACCCGTTCATTCGAGATGCCCAAAGCACTAGCAATCTTACGCACCTTCACTCTTCTGTCATCCATCACCATATCATGGATTTTATCTATGATTTCTGGAGTAGTAACCTCAACAGGGCGTCCAGAACGTTCAGCGTCACTTGTGCCCATATGGCCACTCCGAAAATTTTGAAACCACTTATAAACTGTTCTAATCGAAGGTGCAGAGTCACCATAATGTTTATCAAGCTTCTCTTTAGTCTCCTGAGGCGTTTTGCCTTTCATAAAGTAGTGTTTAATCAACACACGAAATTCTTTTTCGTCCATTTTTTGAAAATCACTTCGACTTCCTCGATTCAAACGAATGCCAAACACAATGAAATAGACCGATCTAGCTGAAACTTGGTGTGCGTTCTTCCCAGAGATGCTACTAACTAAACATAACCTCGATACGCGCCAGTGATGACCTTATTCTTAGGAGAGTCAGGGACCATTTCATTTCATCACCAATTTTTTATTTTCTCTGGGTTGAGGTATGGAAAAATTGCTACAATATCGAGTTCAGGAATGATTTATGTTAGGGAAATATGTACATCAAATTTCATTTAAAATTAATGCAACATAAAAATAGAAAATAGTAAATCTCGTACATCTCATTTTTTCCAAATTCATAAAATTTCTCAGCATGATTAAAAAAAAAAACTTAAACCGTAAACTTTTAATAACATTATTACCGATCAGACTTGGTGATTTATTTTTTCAAAAGTTGCTTTTCTCAGTTTTAGATTTTCTCAATTTTTCCCTACTGAAAGATATTACTGAAAAATAATACTATTGATAAAGAAGAACTCTTTAATGTATTACAACCAGTCTTTAATAACTTTAGCTCTGCTTTCAATCGTTAAAGAAGATTAAAGTGAGAATATCAGAATTCTATTCAGTATTTTAGTGAGGTCGTTAAGATAAGGTTTCCCGATAGATGAGAATGTTCGTGATGTACTATACCATTCTGAGAGAGAATTTTTCACTGCAGGCGTTCTATATTTTAGTCAGCTTTTCACCTTTTCATTTCAGCTTTCTCAAGTGTTATACATAAATTAGTTTTACGTTTTGAATTTGTTATTTTGTACCATTAAATTACATAATTTATATATATTTTAACATGCATTCAAATCAAATAAATATTATTTACACTTATCTTTGACTGTTAGCTGGATTGATGAAATGGCATTTTTGTACGCTTTTAAATTTAGAAAATAGCAATGAAAAATAAATAATGAAAAATAAAAATGCGCCCATTAATAATTAATTACATAAAAATATCACTATTAAGGAAAAGAAGAAAGAAATTGAAATATTAAATTAAATTTTAAACTGAAGACTTTGTGTCAGTAACAATAAAATGATACATCACAAATAATGCGATCAATAATTCGGTTATTCCAAACCTAAGCTAGTATCTAAATTACCTATGAAAGTGAAGGATCAATGTCAAATCATTTAAATTCAAAATAATTGCTATATCAATAGTAGTGAATGCTTCACAATTATGATGTCTTCAGTTACATTACTTTATTTATTAAAAATTTACTCTTAATCCAAATGATTTCTACTTGACAGTTGAACCCTCGTCTCTTTTACGAATTTAACAGACGTTCACCTGACATCTGAACAGTGCACTGACAACTGATATTATACATAGCCAAAACTGTCCCTTGTTTTAATATTCAATGTTTTGTAAATGATAGCAACATAAATAAGTAAGAAGAGAAACAGATAAATATTTTATGATTTTTCTTTATTCATCATAGAAAAAGTACTGACTGGAGGACACGTTAAAAATTAATGAAGAAACCAACATGCTGGCTAAGTTCCAAATTTATGGATTCAGATTTACTCAGATAACTGACAGGTAAATGTAAATGAAGGGGAAGAGATATTATATTATAATCATCAGCCATCATCTGTAAAATACATTTTAGAAACTTTAATAATTAATCAAGCCTGTATAATCAATAATAAATTTCTTATTAAAGAAAGTGGGAAGTTAGGTGTTAAAGATCCCTTTTTAAACGAGAACATTGTTATCTTCCTCCTCACTTAAATAATTAATAAAATAATGGAAAAATAATAATAATTGAGTTGCTAAGATATCTTGATTATTAAGCAATACATCTCTTTTATTATTCAACTGCAAGCATTCATTAAAATTTACTAAATAAAGATAAGATTTAGATAAAAATTTATTGTAAACTTATTCATAATTAATTGCAATTATTGATATAAAAGCAATTACTACAAGAGTGATAAAGTTTAAATCGAGAATTGAGAAACTTTGAATTGAGTAAAATATGATTAATAAACTATGATTGTTCCAAGATAGCTAATTTCTTAGTTTTTTCTTGAGTGCAACTCTTGTCATTATAAACACATCAAAGTACCACTTTGGTAATCATTGGTGAAGAAAAAGTATCATTACAATAATTGATGGTGGCAAACAGCAGTGAAATGAGTAGGTAATATAACCAAATTTTTTATTTGGTTTTTATTGGTTTGCTAAATCAAGCCAAATTATTGGTGCACAATTTTTAACATATAACTCATTAAGTAAAACTGCTGGGATGTATGCCCTACGAAAATAAATGAATAAATGATTATAGAAGAAAACTAGAAGTATGATTATTTGCTGCCTAAAGGCGGATTTTATAACCAGTTTTCAATATATTATAATTTTTTGCTCTTTGACTAGTAAAGCTAACTATCTGCTAAAGATGAATTCTATAAATAAGTTGCTGAAATAAACAATAATAAATAAATAACTGCATCTGAATCCTTATTTTTTGGCAAAGCTAGATGATGATACACATGGAAAACAAATGAGTAATTTGCCCCTAAAGTTTACTGTAGATAGAATTAAATAAATAAATCAGTAACAAAAAGAAAAAAAATGGTGAATATATAACATGATTTAGTGCCATGAAACTGGATGTTTTTTTTTTACTTAAAATGAATCCCCTGTCCCCAAATAATTCACAAAGCTAGCAGTACAGAAATCCAAAATTAATCTCAGAAAAAGAGTCCAATAATAAACAAATGCACGCACTCAAAAATAGTGAGAGAACTATCAGACGAGTCAATTCATAAATCAAAAGATAGAAATTTTATTTGATTCAATCAGTTTGCCAGGAGCGTGTTAGGTTTGGCGGTTAGCCAACAAAAAGTGGACTTATCATTTCTAATTAGCTTCTGATTTACAATTCGACTGAAAAACAAAATTCATTGGCTTAGATTTTGACAATTCATAGTTCATCCTTCTTTGATACTCAACAGTTTTTCCTTCTTTCAGCTGATTGAAGACGATTCTTTTTCTTCAATTAAAATCTGAAAACTTTTAGTAAAATTCAATACAGCAATTCTGGTAATAATTTTCCGTTTCAGTAAAACTGATCATAACTTTCATTGAGATAATTGAAATACTTATTTTATCTTCTCTCGCTGCTTAATGAAGCGCCTTGA
Source organism: Rhodnius prolixus (assembly GCF_049639745.1). Classification (NCBI taxonomy): domain Eukaryota; kingdom Metazoa; phylum Arthropoda; class Insecta; order Hemiptera; family Reduviidae; genus Rhodnius; species Rhodnius prolixus. The sequence goes on from NW_027411615.1 coordinate 27,057,214, forward strand.
TCAATTTTCTCAAAGATTATAGTTTACAAGCAATCCTAGATGGCAGCAGTAAGTTTACCCAGTTCAGACCGTTCGCCCACTTAGTGGAATCTGATAAATAGTAGTGTAACACGAAAATATTTATTACAATTACAGGCTACCTCGAGCAAATTATGTAGCTCTAGCTAAATTTTAAAAATTTCACTCCTATTTTCAGTAATTAGAAAAAATAAACAAATGAAATACATTGATCAAATGATCAACAAAAGGAAATGGGTAATGGGACAAGAGGAAAGGAATCCATCATGTTCAATTAACGAGGCAATTAAAAATAAACTTTTGACAGAAATAAATCGTTTTCAAGGGCAAATAAAGAAAGATCCGCTTTTAAATTACAAAACACATCTGTTTTAGTGAACTGCTAACTACTCTATCCATTCGAAAATAAGTTTATTTCTAGGTTATAAGTATAACTGGAACGATGGCTTTGAATAAAACAGATGTTTAGTATATTTTTCTGTCAAATTTATTGAAGAATGATAAGTATAATAATGTACTTTATTAATGAGGCAAGGAGTAAGCTACAAAATCGTGTTTAAAGTTTTTTTTTGCTTTTCTTTTTTTGGCATTGGCTTTCGCCATACAACCAGCTTATCACTAGAATATCACTCACTCTCCATTCTTACTTATAAATACATTCGCTTCACACATTCATCCCTCTACTATATACAACTACTTACATAACCTACAGCTAATGGATGGATCAGTACTCTATATTCCTGCCATCCTTATAGCTTAACCGAAATTAAAATCACCGTAATCCTTCTCTAATCATTTTCTTCCATTCATTCTATAACTTTTAAATACATTCATATTTCATTGCTAGCTCTGCTATAAACTTAAGCACATAGATGTTGGTGGAGAATATTATGTCTTCGTAGCGAAATGGTGCATCTAAATACCTGTATATATCGTCAAACATTCGTTTCCTTTCTACCACATAACGTGGACATATCTTTATTACATGTTTGAAATCCTCCTCCTCATTGCAATGTACGCAAAGAGGAGAGAGGACCTTTTGTTGATCCTGTGTAGGTAAGATCCGCACACCGCGTGGTTCGCTCTCGGTCTGCTTATTGTCGTAACAACCCATTTATTAGTGACAGTTCCCTTAACCCATGGTTGTCTAGGTAACTGATCTACCATAGTTTTATAGAATCTCCCTTTATTACCATTACTGTAATCTGTCTGCCATTTTTGTAGTACTGCTTTTGCAATTATACACTTGATATCGGTGTGTGGTAATTTATAATTAGCCATTTTCCCCAGTATTGGTGGCTTCCTTTGCAAGTTTATCAACAATTTCATTTTCTTTTATACCACAATAACCCCCTTACACACAAAAAATTAATGCAGACCCCCTTCTCTTTAAAAATGGCAATAATTTCTACAATCTCTACGATAATATGATTCATTCCTGTAGACTGGTTGTGTATATGTGATAATTTACACAACGCACTCTGGCTGTCACTAATAATGGTATATTTTTCCTCCGACAACGAATAAATATATTTTAAAGCCATTAAAATAGCAATTAGCTCCGCTGTATAGATAGTGTTTAAAGTTTAGTGCAGCAATGTTACTATTGGCTAGCTCTTCATTTATAAATAGACTATTTTGAAAACTCATAAAAATCGGTCTAGTAATGAAAAGTTCACCCAAACCGTTAAAAGCAACCAGGATGACAAAGTAAGTTGAACAAAATATTGTTAATATTTGTGCTTCAAGCATTTGGCATCTTAAAGGAAAGGCTGGAAGCAGAGGTTGTGTTTGCAACGAGAAACATCAAGACAGACTTGCAACAGCTCTTTTTAGATCTAGAATCGGTTACTAACTGCAGCAATATAGAGCTACGGAGAACTCGAATAAAAGGAGTCTTAGCTACTCCTGTCGGAAAGTACTTGGAAGATGTTAATGAGGTGCTTTTGGGAATCCGATATTTTATTTTTTTGTAAAAATAATGACAGAATGTGTGGGCACAGATTATAATGTAATCAAATTGCAAGAATAAAAATGCACAAAATGCAATGAAATACCTCTAAGTACCTCTAGCTAGCCGAATCGGTTGGAGAATGAAAGATGTAGAAGATTTTATAAAATATAAAAACCTTATCTGAATATTGTCTACTTTACGCAGATAAAGCAGATGCTGGCTTAAATCTCTTGGAATATATATTGCACCCATGGGTATCACTACGTGGTACGTGTGATCTCCTAGCTTAGAAAGTAACTTCTCTGCAGCTGAGCACCAATAAAACCCTCTTCCACTTAACTCCGAGCAGTGGAATGCTTTCCGGTTTTAATAAATTTGGCCCAACTTCAAAAACTAAATCAACTTCAAACCAAACAAGAATACTTCTATTTCTAATTGACTGTAGTGTCAAAGTAGAATTTGGGCAGCAAAATAAGGTTAAAATTTGAAAATTCATTATACGACAGTCTAAGAAATAAAGATGGAACTAAATAGGTAATGGTTGAAAATAGATCTACAGGTTTACTTTAAAGTCTAGATCGAACGGCGTGCCTCCTCATGTTACCACTCATTCATGTACTCTTCTAAATTGTTTTTAAGAGTTTCAAGGAAGCACTAAGTTGTAGTTCTCAAAGTAAACACCCTGGGCAATCGTTATTTCCGATAATTGGTAGGCCATCTGAAGACCATTTCTTCCCGCAGGCAAATAGGACAGGTGGGGCTAATCCAAACCTAGAGATAGGTGCTTTTGTAGCTAATCGTGCCTTTATCACTCGGAATGTCACCATCTCAGCAATGGTTTTTCTAAAATGCTGGATCATAGATTTTCGATGGACGTATCGATGGAAATATGTTCTTCCGATAGTAACGTTAAGGCGTGACTTGGTAATGAGTATTAATGACTTGAGACACAATATAAAAAAACTTGATAATCTGAAAAAATAAAAGAAAAATATAAAAATTAATATAAAATGCAGAGAAAACTATAAATTGAATACATATTTTGTTTATACATATGTGTAGGTTTAGTAACTTTACATTTTACGCCTTTATAAATAAATGCATAATATAGTATACATATGTGATTATAAAAACACTTTATTCCAGTCGCTGCAGGAATATTAGAATTATTCATTATTCATAGTTAATGGTTGGAGATGTTTAACTAAGATATTCCTACATTCGAATTTATTTTGTTGGCATACATTATATACTATAGTACACTGAGCACCTCTAATCTGTACAACGTCTTGCAGATTTTTATCTAAATACATGATATATTATTCAGCTGATAAATTTTTTTTTTGAAGGTCTAGGATAAAGTTCAAGAAAGAATCCTTGTAGGATTACAATTTTGTATGCATGGTATTCAGATTTGCAATTTAGTTTAAACGCTTAAAACATTGTAACCAAAATAAACCCACATTTAAGCGTGGGTTCATGAATACTTCTTGGTCATAAATATGGACTATACACATTATCTGTCGCATAAGTTACGTATTGTCGTACCTTACTTTACGAATTCCCGGGATCCGATAAGTTGAATTCTCGCTGAGTGCGTTATATAACTCTGGGGATATCGTACGTAAATTTTTTCTCATTCACAGCCATCTGTGAACAAATAGGTTAATTATTAAATCTCTAAAGTAACGTTAACTATCTAGGTTTTTGTTCTGCAACAGTAGAATCTGGATCTAATTCTCCATAACTCACAAAAATAAACTTTTATATAAAAAACAAGAAAACTTAATTAATTTTTACTTGTAAAAAGTAAAAATTATTAATGAATAAATTAAAAATTAAATCATATTAACATAAAGACCAGATATTTATTATATTTGGTAAAACAAGGCAAACCATAGCTTAACATGCCCGCAGTCCTTGCTGTAGCTCGTAACACGTCTAACTTTGTTATTAACCTCTCTAACCAAACATAATTTTGTTCTAAAATGCCAGTAACAAAATAGAATTTCCATATAATGATGGTAAAATAGAAGCAGGGGGCAACTAATATAATAAGTGCATGCATCCAGCTTCCAAAACCCTCTTAAATAATCAATCATTATATTCCCATGAATTAGTATTTCAATTTTTAATGAAAGGCATTCATTTGCAAAAATTACAGCCACAAACAATGACAACAAATTTAAAAATTGTACGGACAAAATAAAGTAACTCTCTTACTTTCGTGCAGAAGTAATATTTCATGAAAAATCGTACCGCATTGAACGCAAAATGTACTACTTATCCCGGGTTTAAGTATGTAACGCAGTTTAAGTATTAATAAGATTGTAGTTGATTTTTTGAGATTTGTATTGTAAAAGACAATTTGGGTGAAATTGTCTCTTCAATTATTGGATTCAAGAATGTACCACAAGAATTGAGCAAGAGGATTTATGGTGTCTATTTTTCCCTGAGAAGGTTGCAACTAAGAGTTCCTGGTTGGCTGCCATAGGAGAGGTAGACTGAATTGTGATGATGAATTAACAGAGACATTGTTCTACTTCTTTAGATCAGGGCCCCTGATTAACACTTAGGTTCAGCTGAGTAAAATTAATAATTGAATAGAACACCCAGGCAGGTTAAAATGGTTCAATCTTTGACTTCATTTTAGGTTTACTCAAATACAGGTGTATTGAGCGAGTAGATTAATGCAAATATACCTGCTCAGAAGTGACAATTATGTACTCACATAATCACACATTGACAGTTTTGTTATCGTGTTAGTGTAGGAAGACTACATTGGACTAAGATATGTGTTTACTTCGAGAAACAATACTAAAGAGATTTGATACATCACCGCCCAATCGTCAACTAACACTCTAAACACAGGTGATTAATGAGATTTTAGTCGTAAATAGGCTTGTTGTAGTTGTTACTGTTTAAAGGGTTAGTAATTGTTACGATTATACAGAATGTTAGTTTACTAAGGGACTATGTGTCACAGTCTGGAACACAAGAATACCATGGTTCACATGCAAGTGTTAGTAACCACACTACATATCCTTCATATATATTGCCGACCATACTCCTCTTGGCGCAGAACCTTTTGCACGCTAAAATTGAACACTACACTTTGCCATTACTCGCAGCTTCATCCTCGATGGCCAGTATTCTCTTTATAATAAAATATCATTCATATTCTGCTCTTGACAATAATTAGGTATATGCCATTTTTTAAGCGGAAAAAAATTAAAACTCTGGTTTGTTTTTTTTAAATTGCTCTTTAGTACACAATTATTCACTCTTTGTGATAGGTTATATTTTGAATTTTAAATTATTATAATTTTTTATAACGCTAAAACATAAATAATATTTTGTGATTAGCTTTAGTTAAAATTTATTTGAATTATCTCCATTAATTTTTTTTTTTTTGGCTTACATGTTTTATTTAATTACATAATTATATTAATTTAATGGAAACCAGTAATTCATTATTGTAATTAGATCTTTGATGCGGGAAAATATAAAATATATTAATAATTATTTGATTCATGTAATTGAATGTATCTTATTTTATCTCATTTATCTTATCTATTTACTTATCTCATTAATTATTAGGCTTTTAAAAAATAAAAATTTTTCTTTTTGACGTGAATACGTCTTTAAATTTGCTATCATATGGAGGCAATCCAAAAAACCTAATGATAACAAAACCGGGGGATACAGTTTGGCATTATAGTTTCGAATCTATCGTCTACATCCAACATTAAATTATACCACTGGATAGCTAAAGGATCAAAGAATTCATTACGATAAGCGAGGACTGTGACGCATCGCGCGCGGTGGACGGGGAAACGCCGCAATTTTGAGATTATTTTGCTGCGAATCGAGATTTGCAATTAGTATAACTTTTGACTCGGAGAAGCTACGATGTTCGCTTTAGTTTTAATCATTAGCTGTCGTCACAATCTATCAATTGTATATAAAACATTAGTGTAAAATAGTGGCAGTGAATATAATAAGGTGTTACAATAAAAAAATATTATCAAAAATATATAATGTTGGCCTATACTCGTTGAAAAGCCAAAACAAAATACAGAGATCGTACACGGTTAAAAAGGGCTTCTCAAGAACAATCGAATGGTAATAATAAAAACCATATGACCGAGTCAAACTGTGCCGGGAACGTAAAAGAATGAATGCGGCCGAGCGGATCAACGACGGTGTCAGTACATCTGCAGCTGGAGCGGTTGAAATTATGCAAGTGGATGATGAATTCGCTTCTACATCGATAACGTACTGTATAGGCGTAGATTGTGTTAGATCGTCGATTATGAAGACACATTGTTTCATCCTAAATACATAAATAAAAATATTTTATATAATAAATATAACCCGTTACGTAAACGTATTCACGTACAACACACGGCCGTGTCCATGACACAGCCATATTTATTTTTAATTTAAAGCATCTAAGGTCATTGGCAACCGGAGCATTTTTCAAAGTACGCCGACACTTAGACAGTCTCCTCTCGCTGCAGACAACGCTGTTCATCACCAGAGTGAGCAGTAACGAGCTCTAAGGAAGAGAGAAAAAAAAGACTAAACTCCGGCAGCGTCAAATCCTGGGTTACTCGAGAATCCAGTGCGCTAACTAATTCCGTAATAAAAACAGAATATTGCTGTGAGTGTAACGTGCAAAAACCCAGATAACACTCTTAGTTAGAGGTATAAGTATAAGACTTGTGATTTGTTATAAATAAACTATCTAAGATGTACCAGAACTCCAAAATAATCACGGAAGTGAACTATAAAAAAATGATAAACCATCAGATATTGTTGCTAGATTTAAATAATAAAACCGCTCTGGTCATCGATATCACGATTCTCTTAGAAGATAATTTGTGCAAGCTCAGCAACGGGGAATAGCTTAGAAAGTATCAAAAGCTGTGCTTGGAATTAAAAGAAATATACAAGCTGAGATTTACCCAGTCTTTAACTCGGTGAATAAGATTATAGCCTGAAGCTATTGTAGATAGTATTAACGGCCACCTGGATCTGTCTACGCCGGTTCTCAGAGATAGATCTTATAACGTTAGACTTGTGAAGAAAACCTTAGAAATCACCTTAATAAATGCTTAAGAGATTGTAGCGAACTTGCCTCACCTGGTATCCGTATTCAAATGATGCGTGCTGAAGAACTACGTAAACATTAATAAAATTTTAAAGAAAAGCTGGCCTCTTATTTGCATTCCATTAGAAGCAATCAATACTTACTAAAGCTTAAAACTAAAGAATGTGAAACATTCTACACTAGCAGTCCTTCCAATATGGTCGTAATAACAATTTATGTTTGTTTAACCTATGATTATTGTTTATTAACAATTTTCGCATATAATTTTAAATAATAACTGTAATGGTTTAAATAGGTGAGTGTTTTTTCCCCTTAGTTTATAATTACTAAATTTAAATGCAGTAGCCAGCATTTTGTAATTAGTGAATAAATATTGTTGCCAATTTTTCCGTGTTGTAACGGTACTGGGAGCCAGCGAAGCGTTGTTTAGACCTCTCCTTAAATAATTTTTTAAAAAATAACATCCAGTTATTAATGTTATACTGAGAATATTAACCATATAAGCATTAGTTAATTTATGAAAGCATTAATTATTGAATGTTTACAACTACTCGTATCTTAAAAACATTTTTAATTTAGTCGGAAGAAAGATTATTGAATCCTTTCACCAATAACAATGAACTACGAGGGTCGTTTGAAAAGTCCGTGCCAAAATAAAAACTACTTAATTTTTTGGGGTAAACCTTTTTTATTTTTCAACATAGTCTCCTTTTAGGCTTATACACTTCGTCCAACGCTGCTCTAGTTTGTTGATCCCTTCCGAATAATAGGATTTGTCCAAGTCTGAAAAATAGCCATTCGTTTCTGCAATCACCTCCTCGCTTGAATAAAATCTTTTTCCCGCCAGCTATTTCTTCATATTGGGGAAGAAATAGTAGTCCGAGGGAGCCAAGTCTGGAGAATAGGGAGGATGTGAAACGAGTTGGAACCCTATTTCCATTAATTTTGCGACCACAACTGCTGAGGTGTGAGTTGGTGCGTTGTCGTGATGGAAAAGGACTTTTTTGTGGGCCAATCGTGGGCGTTTTTCTTACAGCTCGGTTTTCGAACGGTCCAATAACGATGAATAATATGCACCTGTAATAGTTTTACCCTTTTCCAGATAGTCGATGAGGATTATTCCTTGCGAATCCCAAAAGACAGTCGCCATAATCTTTCCGGCCGAAGGTACGGTCTTCGCCTTTTTTGGCGCAGATTCCCCCTTGGTAACCCATTGTTTAGATTGTTCTTTGGTCTCAGGAGTGTAGTGATGTATCCATGTTTCATCCACAGTGACGAAACAATCGCTTAAAGTCCTGCGGATTCTTCTGGAACAGCTGCAAACCGTCCTTGCAACACTTCACACGATTTCGTTTTTGGTCAAGCGTGAGCAATCGCGGTACCCATATTGCGGATAGCTTTGTCATGTCCAAATGTTGATGCAAAATATTATGTACCCGTTCATTCGAGATGCCCACAGCACTAGCAATCTCACGCACCTTCACTCTTCTGTCATCCATCACCACATCATGGATTTTATCAATGATTTCTGGAGTAGTAACCTCAACAGTGCGTGCAGAACGTTCAGCGTCACTTGTGCCCATATGGCCACTCCGAAAATTTTGAAACCACTTATAAACTGTTCTAATCGAAGGTGCAGAGTCACCATAATGTTTATCAAGCTTCTCTTTAGTCTCCTGAGGCGTTTTGCCTTTCATAAAGTAGTGTTTAATCAATACACGAAATTCTTTTTCGTCCATTTTTTGAAAATCACTCGACTTTGCACGGACTTTTCAAACGACCCTCGTATCTTTTACTTTTATTTCATCTTCTATTTTTACTAGTGAGTAAAAAGAAAAACTACTCTATCAAATTTTCGTTACTGAGATGATGCCAGTTTTGAGTTCGCTACCCAAGTCTTATTGCTTTAAAATATTATTCTTAAAACGTGTATTTTTTGGGGCAAAAATCACTTTTTTGAAAAACGAAAAAAAATCTCAGAAATCACAAACTTGAACACCACTTTGTTACCACATCATTTTTGAGGCTAAGCACTAACTCGAATAAACCAACCAAATCTGCAGTTTTCAAGTTTGACATATCGCAATTCTCTAGGAAGGATATGGCTCCAAAGATTTCTCTTAAATTTGGCCATCTCTTTGTATGGTTTGCTATTCGACACCAGAAATGATTAACTACTCGCTCGGGGAATATTTTTAAAGCATGCTAATTGTTGATTGAATTATGTATTGTGGAACTGGATTCCATTTCCGGTATAGCCTTGGATTATATTTAATATTGATAATATCCATAATCCAAACTAATTTGCGCACCATCCACGATTTGGTAGCTTAGTGAGAATAGGAAAAAGAAACATCACTTAATTTACTTTTTACCATTTTTTTTTTTGAGTTATAATTGTGCGCAAAATGTCACTTCACCTATCTTTGAGGGACGAAAAGATAAATCTAACGACCAGGCAATATTTAACGAAAAAAATACTAGAAATATTCGTATGGATTAAGTCACAATTCTCGAACACACATTTATAATTACATAAAATAATTCATTATAATGTTATCTCTAGAACTATACACAAAATTTATCTCAGCTCTGTGGTGTACAATTTCCTTATCATTCAGCTAACTTGATTAAGTTCGCCATATTAATTGTGTTCCGCCCGCCCTTGTCTGGCTCTGAGCTTGCTGGGCTGATTTACACTGAAACGTGGTCTAATTTAATGAGTCCATGTTCCCAGTGCTTAAACAATTCGTCGTCTATCTAAAATGCTTCGTACTAAAATATATCATCTTAAGTTTGTATACTTGGTTATAACACTTGTATAATTAAATATTATGATGTATTTTTAATTTTAGAATAATGAACTCTGTATTCATAATGCTTCAATTATTTAGAATAAATATTTTATTGAAAGCCAATGGAATAAATTTATTTATTTAGTACTTTTTATGAACATTATTTTATAGAAATCGATGACTTTTATATTTATATAGAATGATAAGTCCTTTGAACTCAAACTGCAAGCTCAGGTAGCTAACGAACGTATTGCCAGATGTTCCAGAAATTCCGCCCTTTTTTATGGTCCCAGAATTAAATCTTCAGGGCAAGGTGACAGTTGATGGAATTGATAAAGCATATCTTTAAAGATGAGGAAGGATTGTAAAGGCTAGAAAGAGTATGAAACAATGAAGAAAGAGACAAAGTGGACGTTTAAAACAAAACGCTTCGAAAGGTCACTAAAAAGACAGGGAGACATTTGGTGATTGCGACGTCAATTCTCTGCTAGATTTCAGAAAAATAAATGCAGCCAATTAAAATTACTTTTTTCCCCATGTACTTTCGATGCCCCGTTAGTTTTTATTCAGCTTTTTCTACTCGATCAGCACATTACAATGAACAAGAAGGAGGTTTACTTCTTTTACTAACTAGAATTACCCTAAAAACGCAAAATTATTATTAAATTAAATTATTATTCAATTTACATGAATTGTAAATAAAGTTTTACGATTTGTGATGACTAAATTAACTAAATGATTTAATACTAAATCATTACTAATTGTGCCCCTGTTCAATGCCCAAAGAATTAAGACCATGGTTTCAAATATTACCAAATTTATCTCTTCATCATATCACAAATATAGTTCCCTTGCCATCTTTCTTCTTTTTCCCCTATCAATCCATTCGCGGCGAGGAGATGACAAGCTGGTTATGTTGCAATGAAAAAAAATATCTTTGGCCAATTTGCAGAATTACTTTATTTTCTATTATTACTAATTGTTTCAATGTAGGAAAACGTGGTAGCTCAAAGCCCTACATTACATTGCCAGCCTTCGGGCGCCTAAAGGAAGATAAAATTTAAGGGTAGAACTCGAATCTGAGTCCACCAGCTGCTAATCCACAGCTTAACGCTGAGCTAATCCCTGTCCAGAGAGAATTATTAAAATTAAATTCAGAAAATAAGTAATTACTTTAAATCCAATGCGATTAAAACTTGCTATTAGAAAGTACAAATTACGAAGTATTTTGGTATATTCGTTCTAGCGAGAACTGTCCTTGTAGAAGATGTACAATATCACGTACTGTTGCAAATTATGGGACGTTGCAGTTCAGTGGGTAATCATTGATGATTGGTTCTTGAAATAATGGGTTATTTGGCCGTGTAGTAAGTGTTAATCTTGCTGAAATAACTATGATGAGTAATACTTAAAGTACGAGATTGTGCCAGACACTTTCAAAGATCTGTTACCTTAGAAACCTATGACCTAATGGAACTTAATGAAAATTTCCTAGATCTGCTTAAGAAAATTAATTTTCTTACTAAAACTAGAAAAATAAAAGTAAATTATTGGTAATTTAGAATCTCTTTTGGGAATCGGCAGAGTATATTATTATAGTGTCATAGATTTAAAATCGAAGGCCTCTTCAAGAACCATTTATGTTTCCCACAAAAAGGCAATTTCGAAATAATAATTCTATTAACTGGGAAAGAGAAGCTTTTCCAACAGATTATTTTACTTGAGAAACTTCTTTCACAGCTTCTAAGAAACATGAAGCTGTTTTACAATAGTAACTCTCTCAGGAAATTAATAATTAAACCATACTGGCTGGTAAAGAAAAACAAAATGATGTATACTAACTTCCAGTGAGTGGTTATGAACAAAACCGACTGCCCATTATAGCAATACAAGCGGGACTGCACAAGAAATACTGTTCTGAAAGAGGATTCACGCCACAAATGCTTAGAACTTAAATATTAAACTACGAAACTTTGATACAAAACAAAACTGTCGCTCTTTCTTCTACCAGCTTCTTCCCAACGGGGAGAAAAATTAAATTTGTAAAAAAATACTTTAACAATTAGATCTTTACTTTTACAGATAAAACTTTTGCTAACACTAAGGCTCTTACTGCTGAATGCCAAGCTATTAATAATCATGGAGGCATAAATTGAAATTTAAAATTATCTTAAATTTTCTAAAAATTATAAACTCTTTATTATATTTGTCTTTTTAAAAAAAAATTACATAAATATGGAAATATTCGAAATTTTTCTCTTAAAAGGTTGAATACTTATTAAAAATCATTAAAATACTCAGTAAAAACTGTACTATCATAACTCGCTATTGGGAAAATCTAGCAAACGTCTAGGCTAGGTATTATTCGACTACATTCCACTTGATTCCGATTTAATTCATTTTAGGAAAGGTTTTGTTAGATTAGCAAAATGCGAAATGGGGCTTCCAAGAACAATCTATAATCTGGAGAATCTATAATCATGATTATCTTTTGAATACTGGTCTTCACAATTACTTGTTTATGGCTAGTCTAGTGGTTATACGTAAATAAGGTTTTCAGTTGGATCTACGCGTATTTTTCCTTTTTTTTAAAATAAAATATGTGTAATATGGGCCTTCGTCCAGGACACCTGTTTGGTAATTGAGCGTCAAACGAACCCGACAAAAATAAGGGTTTACTTTTAGTTTATTTAGTTTGGTTACTTTATTTTACCTGATTTACCAAATATCAAGTGTGGCGCCCTAAACCGCAGATAATTTAAGTTGCCCACGCTAGCAACAAGAAAGGTTGACCATAAAGGTTCCGTTGGAACGTTCTTGGTTTTAGTTATTTCGGGATGAGCTCGGCCGCGTTCACGTTATTAAAAGATCAATTCAACTATCTGTAGTTAAGAGTTATATTTTATTTATTGTATGCTTAAATCTACCGATTGTGAACATTATATTTTGTTTAAGTTGTGGCATAGTTGGTGGTATTTGTTACCCAATCTTACCATAGCCCCCACATTGGATTGTTTGGTATAAATTGAAAGTTATGGTTAAGAACTTATTGTCAGAATCTCAGATCAGAGAGATTCATCTAAGACAACTTTTTCATTTCTTACCAATTTTATCTTACCTGACAAAACATATATAGCAGCCACGGTTAAATTTGGGACTTCTTTTCAACAGCTTTCTCTTGGTTAGTGGAATTTTATGTTAAATCACAATATACTGATCTAAGCATAATATACCGATGTGAAGATTATAATATATTTGATAGATTAGATTATCTTCAGCAAACTGCTGCATGGAGGTTTCAAACAAGATGTTCGCGATGATTGTGAGTTATTCCAAGTTTTAACTTGTCACTTGATAATAATCTCGACACATTGTGTTGAAGTATAATGAGTGAGGTAAATATAGAGCGAAAATGTTTAATTTGTGAATCTGGTAATAATATGTCGTAAGAACATAACAATCTTAATAGCGTTGTCGTTCTAACTAGCTGAAGTTGAAAACATGCCATGGACAGCATTAAACCAGGAAGTTTATTCTAGTGTAATAAGGTTCATTTTCTGGCACTAACTCCTTGCAAACTGTTCGAACAGTAACAACTGTTTCTTGACAAGTTCTGTTTCCGTCAAAGGATAAGATGACTTTTACTTGTCGCTGGTTGTTGTAGTTGTTGTTCGCCGGAGAACCAAGTTTACATTATATTTACTTTCTCTTTCTCATTAGACGAAGTATTAGGTTCTTATTGAACGTCCATGTTGAGTATTTTCATCTATCACTTTTTTTTAAATTGTACTGTTTGTCGGCATTACTCGAAAGCTTCGAAATTTTTTCCAGTAAAAGAAGGTGCGCAACGGACAACTCTGTAAAAACAGATGTGATCATTTGATCTCTGTCAAAAAAAGGATGGAGAAAGAAGCCTAGCGGGGACGCTGAAGCAGAAGAAGAACTTGGGCGTACTAATACTTCTTGGCCATACTTTCACAGCATGAAGCGCTTAAGTTCTCCATACCAAGTGCTCACCAGCTTTCATTTCCAGAGAATTCGTAATCTCTGAAGCTGACGTGCACATTGCTAACCAAAACGTTTGTTATGGATTGTGGGTAAAAAAAATCAACAATTTTGCATTAATAATTTTTAGTTACTCTGATATGTTGAGCCAGGACGCCGGGGCTGTACCTTTAAAGTAGTTTCATCCCGATCACAAAGAAAGTGCGTCTAGCCTAATTATGTATAATAAGTTGTACGCGAGTATTGGCATGTTTATAAACTAACGATGTAGATTGTTCATGCTAAATTTTCTTTATGGAGGTTCGCATGCAATTGAATATGCTTCCATGGCGTATCCATCATAAATACAATGGTTCTTTGATCAATTTATTTTTTCTCCAATTGTAAGTAAATTTAATCCATACAGGTCTAGTTTCAATCACACCCGAGATTGTGGTGGCCGATAAGAGAAAGTGGTCACTAGAACGGGGCTGGTTCGCTTCCCTCATTTACATAGATAGTTTTACCTGCCGTAGAATATAAAAGAAATACTTCTGTAGCTATTATTTTGTTTTATGAAATAAAGCATTATTATTATTATTTCACACAAAACAATCTACTAATGACTGCTGGATGTATCACGTTACCTGTTGCTAATTGATAAATACTGCTTCAGAGAAAGAAATGATGTAACGACCGTTCACCACCTAAGTTCTTCGTAACAATGCTTTATAATAAGATATTTATTTCCAGTTGACATTTTCCAGGCTGTATAACTTTTTTTTGATACAGTAATTGTTTAAAGTAAAGGTCATTTAATTTACAGTTTATCTGACTTTCTCTAATTGTGATCATTATTGTTTGTTATTTGATGAATTAAACATTTTCAATAAAATTGAAAAGAATCCTTGCAGCTAGTCCAAGAATATAAAAATCTTTAAAAAACCAGACCAGTAGGCGAATGATCATATATTTCCATGGCGTCAGTTGGCCTGAAAAGATTCTTTATTATTACAATTACAATGTTTTGTTTTTTTTCCCCCCCAGAAATAGATGGAATCAGCCCTGCACATATTGTAACGGTGTGAAGTTAGGAAATAATGAAATTTCAGCTCTTCTGAGAAGAAAAACTGAAAAAACTTTCAAGAATTTTCCAGGAGCCCCATTCCTCGTCTCCTTGATCTAATTAAACAAATTCAGTAGAGGTGTTCTAGCCAGTGGACGCTACAAAACCCAAAGGTAGGAAAGCTGGTCAACTTCTCCAGAGTATTATTCTGGATGAATATCACAGCGGAAGTTAAAAAAATAATGAAATGAAGACAGGAGTAATTGAAAATTACTGAAAAACTTACTAACTATACAATTTGTATAGAAAGTTTATGTATTTGAACAAGTAGCTAGCGAAATATTTAAGTAGTTAGAGAGAAAGATGTCGTTAGAAGCGTTTTTAGCAAAGTGGAGATGTCTTATTCTTCTTGAAGTAGGGTAGAACCCATGGCGAGTATGTTCGTGATGGTAACAGTAGACAGATCGAATGGTAGATTCCTTATTGCTACACAGATATATATTAATGAATCACATTAGTCTGTACTGTTTTAACTAAGATAACGAAATTGTCGGCTATAACTGTAGTTGGCCGCTAGTAATGCCTGAATAAATAGGCAATTACTTCAATTAGGCGCATCTCTATGGAAATAGGAGACTGCCTGAGGCCAGCTGGTATCGTCTAACTTACTTCCAAAAAACTTACTACCATACTTTTCTTCTTCCAACGTCCCTTAGGTAGGGAATTTAATTTTCTAATTATATTTTTTACTTACTTTACTTAAGTTTCTTTCTGGGCTGTAATTGTAAACTGTAATTTTAAGGAAATTACAATATTATTGAAGTGTGTTCTGTTTATTTTTGTTTCATTTTCATTAAAAAATGTTGCTACTTCAGTATTAATTTAAAAAAATTAATAGGAGGAATACTGATTTGAATACTATTGTAGACTTCTGTGCAGAGATCCCAGGTTCGAATCCAGCTGCCGGCCCATAAGAACCTATGACCACTTAAAGCTTAGTTGGTGATATGAAAAGTTTTCTGTAGTAAGAATACACTGTCCAAAAAAAGGCTTCGGGTACAAATGAACTTAGTTTGATGTTAAATTAAAAATTGAAAATAAAATTAGAACATAATTCAAAATTAAGTGATTATAAGTACTCTATTTCTCATTTATTTAGAACCAGTTAATCTAAAAATTGATTGGACGTTTTGAAATTGGCTAACTAGTAGGTTATTTCTGCTCATAATTGTTATTATTATTATTTCTTTATTGCTTTCAATTATATTGTTTCTTATAAGCAAGGAGTTGTGTTTTATAGAAAAATGAAGATAAATACATAATTTCAATTATCGCATAAAATGAAAAACTAAATAAATATTAAACAATATAAATAATAAAAACTAAAGAAGAAACATACAAATAATTGGAACAATACCAGCTATTCACCTTGTTGAGATAATAACATTTCGAATGATAAACCATATAGCGGCTTCCTTGCAATAATGACAACACTATCTTAAAAATGATTTTCTTTTATTTAAACACTTGATGGTATATAAGAATATATTGTTCAGTTGGGGTTCATTTTCAATATTTAATAGGTTAGCAAAATCGCTAGATAAATTTTCACTAAACTGAACCACTAAATTAAGAAAATAAATCACTATTCGATGAAATAAAATCTTAAGGAAAACCTAACTTTTACCTATTTTCAAATCACAAAAATAATAGAGCACATGATGTGAACTGATTGAATGTCAAAGAGCATAATTATGGACAGACGAATAAATGAAATGGAATTGGGAATGTGGACAAGAAAAGGAAATAAAAAATAGAATTTGAGGACTGTCCAAGAAGGGATTTGAAACCCATTTTAGGATCTAAATTTTTCGTACTAATGAGAGGAATATCGGGCAAGACTACAAATTACAGGGGTCGATATTGAAACGAAAGGCAACCTCCTTAGCAATTATTATTACAATTGCTGGTAGCCATATCTTGTTCATTTGTTCTGTTAATATTTATGTGAATTAATGCCATCCGTATGCAGTATATTTCAAATACAAATCATAATGAAGTAAAATCCAGCTAGTAGTATATTATTCACATTGAATATACATACATTGAATACCTACAAGGCAGAATTATTTCTGATCTTAGAATTGTTAGTTGTATAAGGTTATGAGTATGTAGGAGTAAAAATTTAGTACTACAAAACAGAATTGAAATAATTGTATTAACATATAAATAATGTAATTTATAGTTTAACGGTATCACGTGAAGCTAATATATACATAAATAAATGTGTGATAGCTTTTCAAAAGAAATCCTCTACTTTAAAATATTTATTACATTCCTTCTCTGCATATGGGCACTGTGGGAGACATTGCTGTCCAATACCGGGGCTTCAGTTAATGTGCTTACAATGTTAAGTAATGTATTTTCATTAGGCAATGATAGGTAGGCCGAGTAACAGTTCTAATTCGGTTTTAGCTAGGATGCAGCCATGTGTTTTATCACTCCAGAGTATTATCTCCAACTGTATATATATATATATATCTTGAAGGTCCACTGGCTCCCCCTTGTAACTTGCTGTGAGGAGGAGTTAATGTGCCCAAGTAACTCGCCATCTATCCCTCTCAGAAACTCCTTCCATCCACAGCATGGTGATTGGTAAGACGGTTGGTTATTTAGATCCTTTCCTTCTCTGCTAACATATTTATGGGTACTTTTATCCGTCTGTTCATGCTAGAAGACTTTTCTAATATAATTAATAAATTAATTTATTATTTTGTTTTTGGATTTTTTTTTGCCACAACATATATAATATGGAAGAATAGTGGTTTTAAAATAATTCAAAAGTGGGTTTACAAGATTTCAAAGCTCGCTATGCTAAAAAACGTGATTTTCACAATTGGCACTGATCTATAGAGTTTCTATAAACTTTTTTTGCAACTTTTTTTTTAAAAAAAAGTATTGAAATCGTGCAGATTTTCGGATTTCCTACGGTCCCTTCGTTTTATGTATCCACCGTGACTTTAAAAAACAAAAAATGTACCACTTGATAGTCCGATTTTTTTAACTAAAGACTTTTTTCTTTAGTTGGTTATCGCTCAAAGAACCATTTCAGAGTAATGCCAACATTTATCTCCTATTAAATATTAGTAAGGATTAAATATTTAACTAAGTTTTAAAATATGAAGAATACTGAATAGTGCAAGAGCGAATTCGTTGAATACTTTTTACAATAGTGGTAGATTGTACGGTTCGATATGCTTTATGAAATTTAAGCGTATCAAAAGTTACTTTATAATTCCGAATTTGCAGGAATGTTATTTTGTCAGAAATATGGGTTTTGAGAATTGTTTGCAATATAATTGATATACATGTATCATGTTAAAGTCAATTATATCTTCAGTACAAGACCTAAGGTACAAGAAAATTTAATTGCTCGAAATTTGTACTATAGTCAAATAAGTGTTTAAACTAGAATTTGTTTCAATCAAGCCAAGTCATCATTTATGGACAACAGAGCCTCTTAAAGTCTTCTGTGGTCTCCGCACAGTTCTCAAATTACAAATGAAAAGAAATGAGTCTATCAAAAGAAAGCGAAGAAGTTTTAAAAGCACCCCGCTTAAACTCGAACCCAAGTCCATTTTGCAGATCTGGGTTTATGATTTTTCTTTAAAACGTTTATTCTTCTAGAAAACAGTGGCAGACACAGCATAGGTAGATCCTCTAGCGTCTTGGATCTTGACTTTATAGTTTTTCTGTTTCATTTAAGATCTAACTTCATTTAAACTAACAAATTCTTACTAATTTTCACTGGCATCGATTAATTACTTACGTTTTTAAAATCACATTGAGTGAAATAAAATGCGCATTATCTCTACTGTCTATTCAATTCAACTGACTCTTCCTTCTGGATGAAACCTTTGTACAGAATTCATTGCTAGCATTATTGTCAGTGGCTGTCGAACAGTTGTCAATTGTAAACTTTGGTCTCTTGTTTTTTTTTTTGTTTCATTATCACATCATAAATTGGCATTCATAGTTTTTATTTTTAAATCTTGTTATCCTGTTTTTAGAAATTACTTATACAGTAAAATTTATTAATTAATTTTTTTTTTTAAATTATTAAAATGGTTAATGACTTCATTTTCCTTCTTAAAGATAATAATCTATTAAGGCTGCTCTCATGAACTTAGAATTTCTCATCAGTCTGTTAAAAATATGAAACTATATTTGTTTACTTAAGGCCCCCGCAATATAAAAAATAATCAGAATTTTTAATTAAATATAATATCTTGGTTTGTAAAAATTGTGAACTATGTTTGCAAGAAACAATAATTCAAAGTATTTTTTACTTTTACTCGCTGGGTTTTATAGCAGTTACAGTATTTACTCGAACTTTATTCGGACAAACCTCAACTATGCGGATAATTTTAAGCATTTTCAGAATGGAACTAGGCTCTTTTAACATACATTCCGCATGGTGTAAATGTACTCTCTAATGCATACATAGTAGTATGCTTCTTGTTGCTTGAAATTATTATAATTTTTGTTTTTGTTTTTTTGTAAAAACGAGAAATTAACTTTTAATTGCATTTCAAGAAACTTTTTGTTTAATGGCTTCCACTATTTGAAGAATTAAATATTTTTTTATTTAATTTTTTAATGAACATTCATTCAATATTTACAACTGCACAAAAATATATCTTCTGAAAGTGATAATTTCAAAAGTTGTGTATAAGAATAGAGTAAGTTTTCACTAACGACCCTCCGAAATATTTCAATGAGACTATACAGGCGATAGGTGAGTAAGAATGAGATGATGGTATTTACAAATAGAGTTGAGGGAATTGAGAGTAATTAGTAGAATCATAGCGCTTAGATTTTCATTGCATTT
The DNA here is from genome assembly GCF_049639745.1 of Rhodnius prolixus. Lineage (NCBI taxonomy): Eukaryota > Metazoa > Arthropoda > Insecta > Hemiptera > Reduviidae > Rhodnius > Rhodnius prolixus. The sequence continues at coordinate 27,077,038 of NW_027411615.1, forward strand.
AAGCAATGAATTTTAGAGAGGAATGTTTGTAATCGGTGACAAGTTAGAGCGCTTGTTAAAGCCTCAACTTGGTTGTGAGTAAGGTGTGGAATGTTTGTCGAGTATTCGTGAGGATAGTTTGTTTATTGTTGGTTCAATTCCATTTTTTTGAGTTTAGTAAGGAGATCCAAGTGAATCTTATGCCAAGATAGAGTCCCAATAAGCGTTTCATTAGCAACAGAAGGAAGGGAGCCATTTAGACGCTCTGGAAGGCAAGTTGCTCTCCGAACAGTAAAGGTTAAGTGATACATTTCTCTTTGTTGATATCTATTAGTCAAGAAGACTGAGGAGCGTTCGAGATGCGATGGCAGGATCATCGAGAGATACAAGGATAGTGGTAGCATCACAAAAAGACAATAGGAATGTTTTCGGATCGGTAGGAATATCGCTTGTGTATATTGTGAAGAGAATAGCGCGAACGATACTCCCCTAGAGCTTTCACAGGATTGTGTGCATAGAAAGAGTTTTGAGATACCCGGAAAAAAGTTTTCAGAGTGTTAACATCAGAGTATAAGGTCTTACGAGAAAGTCAACATGCCTTTGAGATTCGACAGTAGACTATCGTGCCAGGCTCTGTGGCACGATTTGGAATTTTAACCTGCACAGTTTAGTTTGCACTGAAATGAAAATGATTGACTTCAACAACGCGAGAATATTGATGAATTGTAGATCGAAGACCATTAAAAAGTTCTGTGTCATAAAAAAACTTATGTACTGTTGAAAACGAATTTGCAAAAACCAAAAAAGTGAATGAACGTTCCGAAAACTATCTTTATCTGGTGCGTGACCTAAAAGACACACCTAATATTACTCATATAACAAAACTATACGAACTAATGGGTGTTTGTAGGTTTAACGTATAATGTTGAATGTAAAGCCCAGTAACACATTTAACAAACCTACATGACTTAAGTATGCTTTTTATGAAGGACAATTTAGATTGTTAATTACTATACTGTGATCATATTACTTACAAATTATTAATAAATGTGTATTCTAAATTGGTGAACACAGACTGAACTTAAATACTAATGATTTACTTTCATAATGAAAGGTTAAAAGTAGTGTGCTAAATAGAATGTGCCGCCATTTAGAAAGTGTAAGGTCATTCAGACCCTTTGAAAGGGCGTTAAAGACGCCTCGAATCACTGATTAAAAGGAGCCCTCATACCTACTTAAATATCTTTAAAATAGAGATTTATTTAGTTGAATCGCTATGAGAAACTCATGTTTTATTTATTTATTTTACTTCATTTCAAAGTGGAAACGGGCTTACCAATAACTGTCAGACATTCAGACCCTGCTTTTCGATCTCCGCTCTCTCACAACCATTGGAGAGATCCTCCTGGAAAGCACCCAGCACTTCGTGGTCTACTCCTCTGTCTACCTCTTCTGATGCTTCTGCAGAGAAGTCTTTTTGGAAGTCACTCATCTATTATCCTTTCTAAATGGCATTGCCACCTTAATCGAACTTGCTTCACCAATTACCCTGATTTTTGGGGGAAGTGATAAATTTACATTATTTATTTGGAATATGTTATTAATATTAATTTTTACAAAGGGTAAAGATTTATATTTATTAATTTTCTAATTGTTTTTACAGGTTGTGGTCACAATGTCAACCCTTTGTGAATTACAGTCATGGCTAATTTACCACTGGATTCCTAAGGATAATATCCATTGTAAGTTTATAAAAAACTTTATTAATAATTAAGATTTTAAATTCAATATTCTAAAGCTTTTTCGTTCAGATATTGAATGGACAGATTTATATGTAGTATTTGCTACTCTTCACATCTTACATTTTAGAAATGAAATTTCTCTTTTTTTTCAATACAACTTTACGGAGGAACATTTGTTTTCAAATTTAACGCTCAAACGTACCTATCTAGTTGGCGCTACAATCCGCGATGGGTCTTGATCTTCCCAATGAGCCGCCGTCATTCACCTCTATCCTGTGGAGTCGCTTTTTAATTCCTGGCTCTCACAGCTGGCCTCTTGATCAGTCGCAACAAAATCTGCCCATCAAAACCTTGGACTTCAACAGGCTCTTCTAATTCAATGGAGTAGCCCTTCTTAAAATAAAAAACCATTCTTGGCATCATACTCTTCTCACTCTGCCCTTCTCATCCTAATCATCCCAACCAGACTCGTCATTATCGCAGAAGCATTCTATAGAAAGCAAGTAGATTCTTTTCGTCCTTCTTTGTTAGGGTCCAGCGTCTTATTGGCATACAAGCAGAGCTGGCCGGATGAAATTCCAAAAAAAAGTGTTTATCACTATTGCTTATATTGTCTTCAACAGAAGTAATAGTTTTTAATGTTGAAATAGTTCTTGCGATTTGTATTGGAATATTTTGCGAGTTCACATAATTGAAATAAAAAGGTTCCAAAAGCGATTGGAGAGAACGTTCTTTCGTAATTCTAGTTTTTTGTAAATTAAGTATTCACAGCTATTCATCGCACGCATTTTGCAGCTTTTTCAAAATGAACAATAATAAAAGAAATCTTCGTTATTATTTATCAGTTTTTGGTTTTGTTTAGACATTTTTTTTATTTTGAGTTACTTTTTATTTAAGTTTCTGCATTATTTATTTATTTTTTTTAATTGTTTTATATTTTTGTTATTAATTTTTTATTTTTGTTTGCACATTTTTTTTTAGAAATGCTTTTGCAAAAGCAACATTTTGCTATTTGCTCTTCAGAAATGGTATAATTTGAAATTAAAATATAGAAGGCAAATAAATGGTTGTCGGTAAGTATCCTTTTACTATATTATTATTGTTTATGTTATTTCATTGCTTCAGATTTGTAGTTGAAGACGCATCAACATAGTGCTTATCAGTGCACTTACGCCCTACAGATGAATTATGATATTTCCCTTATAAAAAGGTCAAACTTGGCTGATCCAACTTAATTTTATTTTTATTCTCCTTTTTTTTTAAGTAAGAATACTTAATAACAGATTGTCTGAACAGTGAAGTAAAGGTCTAAACCAGGGTTGTCAAACTGGCGAGCCCACGGGGTATTTTTATGGCCCACGATGTTCTAAAATTAAGTGAAAATATATTAAAACAATTGTTACCAATCAAATAGCGCTTAGAAGAGATTGAGGCAATACCTTACACACAATTCCGCTAATCCTTTAACTACTGAAGACAAGTATACACGTGGTCCATTGCCGACGACATTTAGAAACTCTCCGTGTCTCTTAATGTAAACTGATCCCAACAGCGAAAACCTTAAAACTAGCATTCTGGGTTGAGATGTTGTGGATCATACCTATCAAATAATATTTTAGTAAATTTAATGAGGCTTGCGTGAATCTTGCCTGTTGCACCTAATTGCTGATCTTTTAAATGATTTTCACAACCCTTGTCTGGATTTCTACTTTTTCTGTTCTTGTCACCTACTTTTATGACCAGGGCTAAAATAAACAGAATGGGTAGCCTTCATTTGGGAAATGGAAGGTAAAATACAAGGGAAAAATACCGAATTGGCTTCCAGTTCGTCTAGATTTCTACTTTTTCTGTCTTTGTCACCTACTTTTATGGCCAGGGCTAAAATAAACAGAATGGGTAGCCTTCATTTGAGAAATGGAACGTAAAATACAAGGGAAAAATACCGAATTGGCTTCCAGTTCGCCTAGATTTCTACTTTTTCTGTCTTTGTCACCTACTTTTATGGCCAGGGCTAAAATAAACAGAATGGGTAGCCTTAATTTGAGAAATGGAAGGTAAAATACAAGGGAAAAATACCGAATTGGCTTCCAGTTCGCCTAGATTTCTACTTTTTCTGTCTTTGTCACCTACTTTTATGGCCAGGGCTAAAATAAACAGAATGGGTAGTCTTCATTTGGGAAATGGAACGTAAAATACAAGGGAAAAACACCGATTGGCTTCCAGTTCGCCTAGATTTCTACTTTTTCTGTCTTTGTCACCTACTTTTATGGCCAGGGCTAAAATAAACAGAATGGGTAGTCTTGATTTGGGAAATGGAACGTAAAATACAAGGGAAAAATACCGAATTGGCTTCCAGTTCGCCTAGATTTCTACTTTTTCTGTCTTTGTCACCTACTTTTATGGCCAGGGCTAAAATAAACAGAATGGGTAGCCTTCATTTGAGAAATGGAACGTAAAATACAAGGGAAAAATACCGAATTGGCTTCCAGTTCGCCTAGATTTCTACTTTTTCTGTCTTTGTCACCTACTTTTATGGCCAGGGCTAAAATAAACAGAATGGGTAGCCTTCATTTGAGAAATGGAACGTAAAATACAAGGGAAAAATACCGAATTGGCTTCCAATTCGCCTAGATTTCTACTTTTTCTGTCTTTGTCACCTACTTTTATGGCCAGGGCTAAAATAAACAGAATGGGTAGTCTTCATTTGGGAAATGGAACGTAAAATACAAGGGAAAAACACCGATAGGCTTCCAGTTCGCCTAGATTTCTACTTTTTCTGTCTTTGTCACCTACTTTTATGGCCAGGGCTAAAATAAACAGAATGGGTAGTCTTCATTTGGGAAATGGAACGTAAAATACAAGGGAAAACACCGATTGGCTTCCAGTTCGCCTAGATTTCTACTTTTTCTGTCTTTGTCACCTACTTTTATGGCCAGGGCTAAAATAAACAGAATGGGTAGCCTTCATTTGGGAAATGGAACGTAAAATACAAGGGAAAAATACCGAATTGGCTTCCAGTTCGTCTAGATTTCTACTTTTTCTGTCTTTGTCACCTACTTTTATGGCCAGGGCTAAAATAAACAGAATGGGTAGCCTTCATTTGAGAAATGGAACGTAAAATACAAGGGAAAAACACCGATTGGCTTCCAGTTCCCCTAGATTTCTACTTTTTCTGTCTTTCTCACCTACTTTTATGGCCAGGGCTAAAATAAACAGAATGGGTAGTCTTGATTTGGGAAATGGAACGTAAAATACAAGGGAAAAACACCGATTGGCTTCCAGTTCGCCTAGATTTCTACTTTTTCTGTCTTTGTCACCTACTTTTATGGCCAGGGCTAAAATAAACAGAATGGGTAGCCTTCATTTGGGAAATGGAACGTAAAATACAAGGGAAAAATACCGAATTGGCTTCCAGTTCGTCTAGATTTCTACTTTTCTGTCTTTGTCACCTACTTTTATGGCCAGGGCTAAAATAAACAGAATGGGTAGTCTTCATTTGGGAAATGGAACGTAAAATACAAGGGAAAAACACTGATTGGCTTCCAGTTCGTCTAGATTACTAAAGCATTCTGGGTTGTGATGTTATGAATCGTAACTATAATCAAATTTGTAAAAGTGATGTGGCCCACGTGAACCTTGCCCATTGCACCAAATGACCCGTATTTTAAATGAGTTTGACACCCATGGTCTAACCGAACCAGTGTCCCAGATTTTTCATCACTTTACTTATCCTTTTGCAAAAGTACAACCATACTCTCGGTGCTACGAGTATTCCGGTAGACTACATTTCCACAGCAAATGCAGTCTGAAATGGTTGAGAGTGTGCATGTTCGACAATATCTCTTTTACATATTGTTTCGTGATACTTTTTTGATAAAAAACGGACTTGAAATCTCTCTAAAAATAATAATAATAATAATAATAGTAATAATAAACCGAAATAACCAAGCACTGAATGCAGTATCGGAATTATTTGTTGTGCATGATATTTTTCTAAAGGAGGTCGTTAGTGCTGGAACCGTGAGCATAATTACTGAGCATACGTCTAATACAAACTGGATAAATAAAAAGTCGACACTTACACAGAAGACTATAGACTTCATCAATAATTTGATAGTTAGTCTTATCTGTAACTCTGGTTTGGTCTATTACATAATAATAATAATACATATTATTCACATTCGTGAAGCAATATTAAAATTATTTCTAATGTTTTTAATGATGTATTCAGTTCCTCGAAAAAAGATAAAAAATTAAATAAAAAATAGCTATAGAACTAATTTAGTTACGATTAGAGTGGACAGATAGCAGTACGTACTGTTTAGTTATGAGGAGTTTTGTTAAGGCTACCAAACACAGATGGCAATGCTTGCACTATAGAAGTCACACTTAGTAAAAAATTCCATAGAAGCTCCATTAAGTCTCTAAATCTACCCTCACACGTGGTGACTATCCATACCTCGATTAAAATTAAATTTTCTGACCCTTTCTTTTATTTATGCATGAAAAAAAAATTAAAAAATTTCGCTGATTTTTTTGAGGGCTATAAAATGTTCATTAGAAATAAATATTTAGATTTACTCATGCATAAAGAACTAAAACTAACGAAGGGACTTAAAAATGAATAATAAAAAAAACAGAAGACCTTTCGCCTCCCAAAAGTATGAGCCGGAACAACCCTCCGGACTTTGAAAAATAGTAATCTTTAACGTGATTTTTTACAAACCGTCGGACTCCATTAAACCAGCAGATTACTTCAGTTTGTATTGCTAAACTGACTAAGTGATTGTTCTTTATACGTGTTCTTGGTTTTTGATCAATCTTTGCAGTTATCGAGTAAAGAATGTGAAAATGTGATTGCTACATAATAGTTCACCAAACTTCGTCTTCCCTCCTCTCTTCAAGGTATTAATAATAAGCGAGCTTTATTAATAAACAAAAAAATAAAAAATAAAATGGTGAAAAGTAAGCTCAGATAGGGACGGATCCGTGTTGTCCTTTTTCTTTTTTGTAAAAAGTATTAAAATAAAAAGTAGAAATAAATCTCTGTCAAGCTATTGTATATTTCTTCGACTTTTTACTCGATTATTCAAGGAAATTTCGATTTAATCCAATTGTGCAAAGCATAATTATATAGCTAATAAAAGCTGTTTACATAGAATCTATAATAGTTGTATTTATAACGTTGACTATGTTCTCACATGAGACTAGTTAAAAACATTCGTTATCATTTAGATAACATCCAACTAAGCAGCTGTAGACAAGTTACGTCATTATTAAGTTGTTTCAAGTTGACAAACAGGCAATCTTTCTCTTTTCAATGAATGGATAGAGTCTGAAGGAAGAGAAACAAAAAGACAACCTGTCTGTCACATTGTCTTATCTGATGTAACTTCACTATCTTTTCAAAATATAATCCAGTTACACAGCCCTGTGGTGAACCAGTGCAGTTGTCTTGTTCACATTTTCAAAAGAGAAACAACTGTCTCTAATTCATTCTCTTCGGATGATAATTAATATTTAGATAATTGTTAAACTGCTGTATTCATAACTAACATTATGTGTGTGAAAACGAAACATATTTAATCAGACCTTTAAATGACATATTTCTTGAGGTTGATTTCAGAAAATAATTTGCCATTTATGTCCAGCGCTCCTTCCGAAGCATAGAGCAACTACAATACCATATGTTCAATTTTGGCTAGGGTTCTTTTTCCCTACTTCTTCGTTTATTTTTCTGATCCTCAGAGCTATTTTGCTCTCATCCTTCAAGAGATGCTATCAAGAACTATTTTTTTCCTGCTTTCATTTGCTTTTAAAATTATGTCTGTTTTCCTCCTAATGCGAAGAATTAATACTTATTGTGATGATTTAAAATTGTACCAGTTTATAGTTTATATGAATATCAGAAATTTATTCATTCCGTCACCTTTGGTATTTATGACTTCACAACCCTTTCCATCCATGGCTCTGCGTATACAGTCCACCTTCTCTTCTCACCTGGTTCGCTCGAAATGCTCTATTTTGGATTTCCTCAATGAGAACTTTTTTAAATATAATTTTTATTTCAATATTTATAGAAGCATTTAAAGTTGAATGCAACAGTTAAATAAGAAGTAGTAAAGAAATATCAGTAGTCCATAATCAGATATTATTCGTTAACTCGTTCAATAAACTGTAAAGTAGGCTTAATTTAAGACATAATTGTCGTGACTAGTAAGTTATTTTAAGTTGAATAATTTTTCGCATTCAATATTTCAAAATTATTTAAATTAATAGGCATTTTTTTTAAATGTTTCAGTTATGTCTGAAGGTTTTAAGGCTCGTGATATCGGTCTAAGGGCTCAGAAGAAGATCCTTAGCCGTATGGCTAATAAAAATGTGGCTAAAATGTTTATAGATGACACTACGGCCAGTTTATTAGATAATTTGTACAGAATGGCCAAACAATATGTGAGTATTTATTTCGATGTATTTATAACCAATTTCTTCTTATTAATTTAATCAAAAAAATCATTTTACTGGTTCCTATTTACTCATTTTTAAAGATATTCTTTCCATATGGTTAACAAACTTAAAACAGAATTTATTTATGAGTATTCCATGGGATATTGTATTGCCCCAGGAGATTTTAACCTACCATTTATTAACTCAATGTCCCAAGGAGTAATTTTTACACCAAAAAAATAGCAGATAATTGATGTAATGAAAGGAATCCACCAGAATAAATGTTATAAGTACATTGATAGAGCAAATGTTACCTGCGGTATGAGTAGAAAAGATTAACTCAATTCTTTTTCCTAGAATGCCCACATGTCCTAGCAGAAGAAAGTCTTTGTTATAAGATGTTTCCTCTAGTCTTTTGGAACATTCCAGCACCAATTGTCCATTCACTAAAGACCAAGCTAAGTACTCTGCTGATTCAAAAAAAAGAACACTGCACCAAACCTACCATTCATTCAGGAATTATCCTAGTAAACCTTAAGTATCTATCGTTAACTAGTCGTCCCTTTAAGCCTTTAAAATATAAAAAAAAACAGTAATATTTTTCACTCTGCCAGAACGTAAATTGAAGATTGCAATCATAAAAAATATTTTGCGAATGATGTATGATGACCATATTGCTTAATTTGCCATTACCTGACATCTTATAACTAGTTTTCTTCATCAACTGTATAGCCTCTATTAAGAGAAATGGAATACCAATAACATTTTAAGCGCACGCACAGGTGACTGTCAAACAAGCGAAGCGTTTAATATCTTGAAACAGCAGTCTAGCAAGACGTACCTCTATTCACCGCTACCAAACAAAAGATTCCATTATCCAAATTTTAAAAATCGTAGAACACCATTGAGGAGATTTCCTGAGCTTGACCTACGATTCTATTACATTTCCAGAAGGAGACTAACGCCTTCTGTTCAGCATCCTAACATGTTTTGACAATTTAATAAGCTGCAATTCTAGGACTTTCGCCGATTTACTAGTTTACAGTAGGGTTTGGTAGACTTTATTTGGAACTTGGAGAACAGAAACAGATCAGTTTTTGAAGTGTCATATTCGTAGACTCTTTTCTGTCACTCAGAATAATTTTTGTTACTTCTAAACGTTTCCTCTAGTCTCTTGGAACATTACAGCACCAATTGTCCAATCCATCTTTCATACCATCTTTCTTCGGGTTGTCCAAGTATCTTTTACTATGTGGTTGCATTTGATTGCTTGCTTAAAGTTAATGTCTTTTTCATTCGGCGTTCTCTGTGTCCAACTTCTAGAAAGATGTAGTTATATTTATTCCTAAAATCATCTGTTTGATCATGTTTTAGTTCTGCATTTAATTTACCAATTTTCCAATTTATTAAACATTGTTCCCTTCGTTTTTCTCAGAAATTTCGTTTCAGAGCATTGATCTAATCTCTTAGTATGTTTCTTAGTAAGTATTAGTCCTGCAACCACAGAGATATATACAAAATATTCACAATTTCTTATAGATGAATTATAAATACAAAACCTTTATTTATTCTACAAACAATTAAAAACAATAAAAATAAATGTTTAATAATAATATTCTCATTTTTTAATTACAGACGGACAACAAAAAGGAATCAGAGAAGCTGATTAAAAACATTATCAAAGTTGTGATCAAAATTGGTGTACTCTACCGTAACGGCCAGTTTAATGCAGATGAATTACGATTGGCCGACAAATTCAAAAACAAATTCCATTCAGCAGCAATGGCAGTGATCAGTTTCCATGAAGTTGAGTTCAGTTATGATAGGCCGTATCTTCTATCAGCTTTAAGAGAATCACATGCTTGCCTTAAGGGCATCGTCGCCAGACATTTAACTGATAAATCTATTCAACGTATTGATAGTGTATTCGCATTTTTCGCTGCACCAGCATTTTTGGATGCAGTATTTAAACCGGGATCTGAATATAAGGAGGTGCTTGGAAGATTAGTGTCTGATATCAATAAAGCGATGGATGAAGGTGGGATGTGAATTTCTTTGACAATAAAATTATAAATTCTAGCACATAACTTTTTTATTTATTTATTTATTATTTAATTATTTAAAAATTAAATATTTAAACATTTTTTTGACAATATATTATGCTGATTGCCAATTTGTTTTCGGCATTATCACGAAAATTCACATCCATCCAGATTTTTTACATTTAGCACAATATTTACAGAGAAATTTTACAGTCCCTCCTCCTCATCTTCCAGTAAATATGTTATCATTCAAAATTAAAAAGTTAATCGAATAATGTGATTTTTTAACTAGTCAAAATTAAAATTACTGGAAATTATACCATCATAGGGATTTGTTTTTTTATTGTAGTTTAAACTACAAACATTTTGTGAAATATATAGGAAATATTTGTATTATTTTTGTTTGTTTTTTAAGGCGTCAATTAAAAACTAACAAAAAATTGGAAAAATTTATGTAGAGGATATGATATAGAACTACAAAGAAAGAGCACTTAAATTTACATAAATGTTTCATTTCAAAGTAAAAGATTTACAACCAAGTCGAAAACTATAATAAGAGATAAATATTAGTCAGCTACAAATTAATGTTCTCCACCAATGAAATTAAATAATAACTTTCATTTCTAAAAAGTCAAAATTCGTGTCATAATTTACCCGAAACTTGCATGCTATTTAAGTTAGGACTGATACAAAATTTTCACCCTGAAGAGAGGATTTTCCCGTATTGCTGGTTGTTGTCTGAAGCAGATGAAAGCATTGTTCCCTCTTGTTTGATTTCTTTCCACATGTATCTTTACGATACCCTGATGGAAGTCTGCATATTCTTTTCCCTCAATTGTTTAAAAATATTTCATTTTCATAACTAACTTATCTTTAAGTTGAAAGAAGCATTCTTTCTTTAATCTTCTGCAAAACGCAGATAATTTAATGCATTAAAAAAAAACTATTTCTCTATACTGAGATGATTTTTGAGCTGCTGGCCTTTTTTAAAATTATTTTATCTTAAGTTTTACTAACATTCTCTATCCTTGAAAAAATTTCTTTATTAACGCTTTTTACTCGTAATTATTCTTATACAGAAATATCGTTCTTAACTATCATCTCCAAACTTTTACACTAGAAGATAGCATATTTCTTTATTTATAATAAATTGGTTTTATCATTCTTTTGTCAGACGCTAGGCATGTAGCTTTTATTTTTGTGAAGATTTTGTGATTCAATGTGTATGTGTTACTTGCATGTATTTTTAATCACTTACAAGCCTAATAATTTATTTATTCGACATTTATTATGTTTCCTGACTTTTAATGTATGTTCTTTAGCTTACCATGTAAATAAGCAACATCCTAAATTAACAGCTAATGAAGTGCATTCTGCTATGACAAAAATAAAAGCTACTTATTTGGAAATTGAATAATTTTGTGCAAAATAGTGCTCGTATTTATGTAAAGTATTCAAATAAACATGAATAAAGTGAAAAACTGTAAAAGAAATAGAAGATGTGTTATAGCAACGTCTTCTTCATCCTTCTAATTTTTTAATATATAAGTTCTATTGATCTTTAAATCTTAAATGATTTGACAGTAACCAAAAGTACTAATAATTTTGTTAGGAAAGTTTGTAAAAGTTATTAAAAGAAAAAGTGTTTTTTGCGTATAAATAATGAAATTTATTTACAGATTGAAAGAGTACTGATAAGATTTACTTCCATAAGGAAGTGCACAGCTGATAATTTTTGAAAGTGTGTTTAGTGAAAGAGAAAATCATCTTGTTTTGTGGTGAATTATGAATTAATTAATTAAACGCGAAATAAGAGAAATGAAAAGTTTAATTTCATCCCACATTAGGAAGATTTACTTTTTAAAAATTATCTAAAGTAAGAATGATTGTTATTAAGACATTGTCTTCCTGAGTGGGTTGAACGTAAATAATTAGTAGTCTTATTTTAGACTACAAAATAGCAGGATTTCATTGTTTGTTAGTTCTATTGTGAATTTTCTTTTTATTTATTTATAGTTAATTTTTTACTTTTATGTATTTGTTCTTTTCTTGATTCATGTCAAATATTTTTACTTTTTGGCATATTCTTTCGCTTAAAAAGATACTATTGTTAATTTTGTTTATATTATCAATTAATGTTTTTAATGTATAATTTGTTTTACTGATAACCAATTGGATTACAAGATAAATGAAATTGTTCAATTCAAGATTAATTAGAAATATAGTTAAATGGTTGATGTTTTAAGCTAATCACCTTATTAGCAAAATTTAAAAATTAGGTAAGAAAATGAGACAATTCTTTACTCATTAAATTCAAATATTAAGTATAATCAAAACTGAAAATAAATAAATGGCTAGCGTATTTTGTTATTATTTTATTTATTTAGTTATTGTGATGAAATACTAAAAACTGTGAATATAATTGAATCTTAATATATTATTGAAAATATGGATAGGTCCTTTAGGTTTAATATATTATACTTTTAGTGTGCATGAAGTTTGGTGAGGATCGTGAAGCAAAGTTCTATTGCGGTACTATATTCGATTCCCGGACTTGTTTTTGAATTTTATAAAATTGTTAATGCGAGAAATTTGTTGTTCCGCCACCGTTCACACCTTATCGGTAGTTGAACGTAAAATCCGGCCGAAATAATATGCTAAGAAAGTGTCTGGCTCTTGTAGGCATTACATTCAGTTTGTCTATAATACGATGCCACAAAAGAAGTATGTAGCTGTTCCCGAGGTATACTATAATTCATGGTTCTAGGCTGGCATGGGCCAGCTGTTAGCTTAGTTTTTGTAACATAATATTAGAGGAGTTGGAATGAAGCATATTGCTTTGGTTGAAATGGAGCTATATATAAATGAATGAACTGGTATGGAGGAAGGGAATTGCTCTACAATGTCCCTCTATTGATCCTACAATTGAGAATGTGTTCCTTTACTGTCAGTGAAGTTGAACTAGAGTTTGCCGGTGTAGTTCCAAAGCCTAAAATTGTTGTACCCATCATCTGTTTCTCTAGGGCGAATGGTATTCAGTGCGTCACTACTTTTGGACTCATCACGTGACAATAGAGTGGACACTGCTCATTCAAAGGGTACCTGTATTTTACGAATTCGCAATTCATATAACAAATACTAAATATCTCACCCGAGCCTTTTCAGTTATTTATATAGCAGCGTTTTATTTAATTGCTATAGATTCCAGTTTGCATTAAGGACAATTTACTTTCTTTTTATACAAAGATATATTGTGCTTCAATTAAATAAATATTCTTTTGTTGCAAGTCCAAGTTGCAAGTAAGTAAATCCAAATTGATACAATTATCAGACCTTCATTACTTGCTTTTCAATTTTTTTAAAAAAATTAACTACAGTAAATAATTCATGACTGTAAATACATACCTCCATCCGTTACTTACTTTAGAACATTCATGTTTTTATTTTCATTCGCTCAAAAATTATTTTGTTACTTCGGAAAAAATGTTACTTCTCATAAAAATAATTTATTTTATGAAACAAGTATCATTCATACAGACCCTCATTACTTACTATGTTTAAAACCAAAGAAAATTAAATTGTATTTATTGGTGCGATTCACAATAACAATTCGCTTTTAATTTTAATTATTATTATTGTTTTATTGTAGATAATTATTTTCTTTTATAATTTATATAAAATTTAAAAAAAATGTCTAATTTATTTATACTACTGATAAGAATAGTATTTATACGAAAATTCTAAACTTATTGTGATATTTTTCACAAGCATATTCTTTTTTTTGCATTTACGATTATGTTGGAATATTGAATCATATTCTTTAGTTCATCCATATCGAATTGTAATTCTTACTTTATTCTAGTTACCAGTCTGGAATTGAATAATTTGTTTCAAATATTATTATTTCTTTCAATGAGCTTATACGATTTTAAAAATTTGACAATGGATGGTAAAATGGAAGTAAATAATAAATATTGATAAATAAATGGATGAAATTTGATTGCTGTATGCAATCTAAATATATTCTGATGGTACAGTCTTACTCAAGTACTTAAAGACTATTTCTAATTTCTAATATAACCAAAGAATACATTTTCTTCAAAGTCTCAACTTTACTGGCTGATTCAAGGTGACAATATGAATGAATGAATCATGTCTCAGATGTAGTAAATAATGATCTTGGAAGATATATTTACTCATTTCATAAACGTTATCAATGTTTTGTAATAATTAAAATAATTTCTTAATAACAACAAAATGTAAACTGACACATTTGTTACAAAAATCTAATTTAATAGGGCGTTTATTGAATATGACAGTTGATAAAAGAACACATTTAGACCCTTTTTTTATTAATCCGTTTATGAAAATGACGGCGTGAATATGAGTAGTGAAAAAAAATAAAATTGACTAGCGATAATTATTGATGTTAACGGGACCTTAAAAATGGCAAAAATCGAAAAACTATCCACTATCCTTCACCACTTTTAGTTTTTTAATGTTTTTGTTTTATAATAAATCACTGACATGAATTTTAGAGTAGAGTATTGTTCAATCATTTTTGGTGACTGATACATGTACAATGCATTAATCCCAGAGGAAGAAAGTTTATTGCCAATTTCAGTCATATCACCAACAAGGAAATGAAGTGAGGAAAGAGAGTTGTCACTCGTTACTAATTAGATTTTTTTAGATTTTGGAAAGACGGGGCGGGACCCTATCCCCACGGCACTGCAGCCACACGAGGCTTATTGTGCCTTCCCCTTAAACCTAGTAGGTGAAACCTCCCCTCCTAAGAAGGTCGAGAGCTTTCCCTACTAGTTCCTTCTGCGCTGTTATCTCCTTTGGCCTCAAGGTTCCAAAGATGTCATAGCGCAGTCTCTCAATTGCAACGCAATCGAACAACAGGTGAGAGGCCGTTTCCTCCTCTTCCTGGCACAATCTGCACAAAGGTTCCGAGCTAATAAGCCCTATCTTGTGCAGGTGCTTTCTGAACCTTCCGTGCCCCGTGAGTAGGCCTGTAATCAGAGTAATCTGATTCCTGCCTAAACCTAGAGTCACTTTAGTTCTTTGTTTGCACAACAAGGGCATAACCCTCTTGCCCGTTACTAATTAAATGGATTACATTCCAATCAGATCGCTTTTTATTCTATTTAATATGATATTAGTGACTTATAATAAATTGACTTTCTAATGCTAAACAAAAACTACGTGACTAATATTAGTTGACCTTTTGTATTTAATGGACTGCTTTCTTATTCATTTACATATTTTCTTTGCTGAATTTAAGATTATCTCAGTGATCATAAGATGCTTTTTCTCTGATCAACTGTTTAGTTATATCTCAGAATGCCCATCTTTAGAGATTATAAGCCCACGAATTTAGGCAGTTTACTTTTGTTGTAATATACTTAATGACCACGTGAGATAATAATTGTGTGTTTCCTAATAATAAATTATTATTTTTGTAATAACAATAAAATCTCATTTATTGTAAAATATAAATTTAAAAACTGATTTTTAGGTGACCTACATTTGTAAATGCTATTGTATAATATTGCCAATTTACTTAATATCTCAAGCGGTTTTTGACTATTAAATGTTTGTTGAATGTTCGCCATTAATTAAATAAATGAAGTTTTTTAATTGTTGACACACTCGTCAATAAATCTGTCTAGTGTGTGCACAATTTCAAAAAAAATAATTGTTCATTGAAGTATTAGTTTTTCAAAACTTGCTGATTATTTTTTCCACTATTTATCACATTTTCCAAAATCTATAAAGAAAAATTCAAAAAACTGGCAACTGCCATTAATTGGGTACAATAACTTAGATTGTAGTTAATGTGTTCAAAACAAAAAATAAATAAATAAAATAAAAGTAAATTATTAAAAATCATTAGCAAGATGGTCAATATAATTATAAAGTGCCTTGCAATAACTTCAATATCAAACGAACGTTTTTACTACATAATTACTAGCATATCAGTACTGTCATTGATGTTATTTATTGAGTAAACATTTCAAAATAATGTATAAATTTTGAATTATTGTTACAAAAAAAATAAAATTATTGTACTAAACAAAATTGTAAATTTAAAAAGCAATAACTTATTTAGTAACTTATTTTTTTTAAATTTTGTATGTCTTTTACATTTCATATAAATTACAAATAACATAATGTTTTGCATAATCACATTGAAATATTTAAAAACATTACGTCATTATAATTCACCAAAATATTTTCTTTTTTGTATACTATAATATGCTTTATCAATATTACAATATATTAACAAATAACAAAATAATTATTAATGTTGTTATATTAAATAACTTTTTGTTTTGTTTTTTCTTTTCACGAATGTTAAATACTTGTTATGTACAATGCATATAATCTCAATAATAATTGCTTATATGTTTCAGTGTTACCTGGATAAATTTGATTGTATTCTGTATGCCTAATGTAACAATGATTGTAATTCTTTTATATAAGTGTACAATGACATTAATTAAATAAAAAATAAAGAAAATTTACTTTACTCCCCATTATCTCTAGTAGAAAGAGGAGCAGCGACAACACAAAGAATAAAGATTTATTATCAGCGCTTCTATGCTGCTCTAATTATTATAACTGTCCTCAAATAATTGTCTTTGCGATACTTTCATTTTTAAATTAGGCCTAGACAGTACACACTTCGGATGCACAGGATGTACTCACGACCTAGGAAAGGAAACCTCGTAAATTCGGGGTCCACATAGTAGAAAAGTTTAAGCGAACAGTTGACATCCCCATCTAGAAGAATGAAAAGCTCCTACAAGTATAAAATCAGTTCCAAAAAGAGATCTCGATATGAATTTTGGGACTTACATCTGGAAGAGTAGATCCTTTGAGCCTTTTTTGGATTAAACAAAAAAAAAAAAAAAATACCTACATCAAAATCATTCCAACATAATTTTCATTTCTGAGATATCTGAGTATCTCAGATGTTATTAGTTAGATTTAAATTTGCATATTATTAGAACATTATTATTGTTACAATTGCTTAAAACAAAAATTAATAAGATGATTGATTTAATTTCTTATTTTTTAAGTTCATCGGCTTTTTGCTCAAACTGTGGCCCCACCTCAAATTAACAATTTAAAAGCTCGTCATAGTTAAAGAGTTGGTGAGAACTGCTTTAGTTTTTTTTTTATTTTTGTTGCCAGTCTTTGATTAGTGTTCTCTTGTTGCTAACTATATTGTCAGTGGTCTCGATCTGTAAGCTGAAATACGCTTCTAGGAAGAGGAAATCTAAACGCAGCATGGAACCGAATCATGTGCACGAATCATTGAGCTAAACCCCCTACTCTTCTAATAGTAGGGCTTTTTTTTTTTTCTGTCCTTTGGAAACTTAAGGCTTTTGGTTTCCAAGGAATAGATCTAAGAAACACTACTACCAATTACAAGGTCATCATAACCTTATTTCACCTTATGGGCTTGGAGCTTAAAACTCAAAATGCCTCAGATCAAAGTTATTACTTTTATTAATGTAGCGGTAACGCCATCCTCTACCTTAAAGGTTTGGAATGATTACAGTCCCTACGACTTCCCCCTGCAGATTTCTCGCTCATGTCAGAGTAAGGCCAAAGGAAGATCTGGATACTGCATTAACTAATAATTATATTACTATTTAAATTAAAAACAAAAGACACTCTAATGGGACTCCCTTTCCCAAAATTGTCTATAATCGAATTTTTCAGGAAAGCATTAGAACTCCATTGAGCAATGACTATCCAAACTTTAAAGAAAATCATTAGATTCGTTTTCAAAAACCCTAGAATGGTTGAGAAAATTGGTCCTGTTGAGGATATTGTTCTCTAGATTACTGTAACGTGCCTTGAGGCTCTCAAATAGAGCTTCTTGCAAGTTTTAGTTTTTGAGCTGGAGTGTACGCAAAAATAATTACCATTTTCTAAAAGAAATTCATTTTGTGGATCTTTGTAATAAATAATAAATAGTTTCTATTCTAAAAAAAAAAAAAATAATAAAAAATAAAATAAAATACTGGTCTAGGAGAACTCTTTATTGTAATATATGGTTCACTCCTAAATTGGTTCTCTTCCTACTAATTAGGTAGATCCCAAATTATAAAACTGAAAACACTTGCAGGGAGTTAATTAATATGAAACATTTTCAATATGTACAGAGGTAAAAAAGAGGAAGAGATGAGAGGGGGAGCTTCTGCCAACGAATAAATTCTGAAATTAAATCTTATTACGGAACTTCATTAATATGTATAACAAAATTCTGTAAACAAAAATATTCTGTTTTCTCTCTCACTCAGTTATTTGCGTCAGCAGGGCACTCTTGCGTTCACAACAACTAATAATTAATTACACAAACTATTTTAAAATGCGCACTTTTGCAAATCATTAGAGATTGTTTAACTGATTACCTGTTTATTTGCCAGGGTTTTAGTTGAATACTCTTCTTGGAAAGAAAATAAATTTAAGAGCATGTAGCTAGATTCAAACCTGGCATCTCTGCATGGGATTCTTACAAAGTTTCATATTCATATTCATTCATTCAAAGTCTCGGTACAACTTTACGCTTATTTTTTTAGCCAGTAAAGCGTGGAATTTAGTTTTTTAAAAAAAACCCACAGTATGCGGAATTAAAACCAGACAATGACGTACGCAGGGCAAAACAACCAAAAGTTTACAACGTTATAATAGTCACTGCAAGCATTCTTTCTGCAATTTCTGGGGCTTAAGATTACTGAGCATTCTGTGCTCATTCAAAATCTTGCACGTATGCATTGCCTAGTTAACTAGAGACGCAAGAGCTTTTACAAGGAAGAAAAGAGCTTTGAATTCTGTGCAAAATGAAATCTTGCTCGTACTGAGCTCTGAACGTCTATCTAAGTTAAAAACGGCATTGCACAAGGGTTGAGAGCTTCTATTTGTGTGCGTAATTCCCAATCTCTAATGCGGAGACCAAACATGTACCAATCACTTATCACTTGGCTGACTCCCACCATCCCCCTCCGTATAAAATACTTGGCAGTTCTATTGGTAAGATAAAGGAAACATTCCACCAAATAATATTCTTATAGCATTTTATTAAAATTTCTAGTTGCTATCGTTAATGGCAATTTTATATTTTTCACAACGAGTATAACGTCGAACGCACCGTAACAGAGATTTGGTTTGACTCGTGTACGTCAAACACGCTTAACTGAATAAAGTATATAATTAATTACTTCTTTAAACCCTTTGACGGAGTTGATCACTGCCACTCATTCACAAACTTTATTCCAAAGGTATATATGGTTCACTCCTAAATTGATTATCTTCAGACTTATTGGTTAGATACCAAATTATGAAACTGAAATCAGCATTCTCTAAAAAAAGAAATAGCTGTTACATCGGGGAGTTCCTCAAACATATTGCTTGGGCCTTTTTTGTTTTAAGCTGAACATCCATTCATTTCCCCATTCTCAGAAGATTTGAAAATGTATTCTGTCATAAGAACAATTCAGGATGCTTCAGCATTCACTGAATAGTCTTGATGATTCATGCAATGCTAACAGAATGCAACTAAATACTGAAAAGTGCAAAATACTTTCTTTCACTTTCAGTCGTGATTCCTTCATCTACAAGTACTCTATAGACGACACTCCTCTTCACAGACAAACTCTTTTTAGGGACCTTGGCATCATGTACACTACAAACCTTTCAAACTACTTAAACTGTACAATGACCATCAATAAAGCAAACGTTTTAGACTTCATCCAGAGGGCTACCAACAAATTTTAAGATCCTTAGGTAATGATTGCTTTGTACAAAGTTCTGGTGCAACCTATTTTAGGAATATTGTCCTATTGTATGGGCACCTTAGCAGAAAATTTACATTAGCGCCATTGAAGCAAAATATAAAAAAGATTTCTTTTCGTTTATTTCATGAGATAAGCACTCAATTAGACGCACCATACGATATCTGATTATGGAAACTGCTGGTCTTGACCCTTTGACTTTAATTTATAAAGTTTTAACGCGCAACCTATTTAGTTAACTACTTCTACAGTTTCTCCTCACTAAATTTCCACGCTCCAAAGTGCAATACGCGGCAGAAAATTCTCTTTTCAAGAACTACCTACGAGACTGACTACCTAAAATTTAGCCCCATCCCCAGACTAATGACGCAGACATTAGTTTCCCAGACAAACTTGAACATGATATTCTTTTAATTTCTGCAGTTGAATTTGAAAATTACTTATTAAATTTTCGCTAAGAATGATAATTGCCAAAATGGATGCTAGTAGTAAATAATTTATAAGTAAAAAGTGAACTATACGTTCACAGTTTAATAATGTAGTTATACATCAGTATTAGTGTTTTACTTTATATTTTAATATTAAGAGATTTTTTAGTCTTTGTATTATCTTATATTTGAGTAATTGTATTATTTTAATTATCATTTTTTTAGTCATTATACTATTTTTGTCATTGTACATTTTTAGTCATTTATAACTATCAAGACATCATAAAGTCACTACATTAATGCTGTAATTGTACTCGTACAAACCCATTTACTTACTGGAAATAAAAGCGACTTCAGGAGACCAAAAAACATAAAGAAACAAAACTCTTATTGATTTTCGTTACTCTACTCTGGTAAGAAAAACATTTTCATCAAAATGCTCTATCATTATTCCCTAGTCGAGCGAACTTCTTTTAAAAAACCAACTTTTTCATTTATAATATAATATAACATACATTGTACATATCAATACGAGTATGGCTATTTTATTTTCACAGCTTACAGAGTGAGCAGATTGTATACACTAAAGTAATATATCCTTTCACCCTGTCTAATTAATATTGCAAAATTTTATGATAATAATATCCACACAATCTCTTGTTTTTTTTTTATTTTGTAGTCTAACGCAAATAATATCCTTGGTCCAACATGAGGAAAATGGGAAAGCTATTAAAACAGGTTATTTTTCTCCTTTTTTTTTTTCTATGCATCTTGAGACTATAAATAATGGGAACGAACCACGAGAACGTCACATTACGCTACGCTCTCAACCAGATCTTACTGCACTGAAGAAACAGTCTCCAGAAAACACCATTATTTACTTATATATTAAGGTATTTTAAATTTAATTAATTATTTTATTTTATTTAAAATACAATTAGTGAAAGAATATATGGATTTTATTTTAAGAGAGTATTTTTTAAGTATCAAAGTTTTGATTGAAATTTTTACTGATTGACAGTCCATAAAATATAAAAAGGCCAGAGTGTTAAGTAACTTTTAATTAAACAGAACATCTACAGCAAGAATAAAATAATCCAGAGTCAGAAATATAATTGTAGGTTTTAATTGGAGCACCTTTGAACGTCTAACACTTGAAAATAAGGTGTACTCGTATATCCTTCTATCCACCTTCACTCTTTTTTTGAAATAAGATAGATTTTTTTCCACACACACAAAGACATGTAAACCATTTACTTATAATCACTTTTTAAGATGATTCCTCATAATTTGTCCATTTCTCCTGAACCGTGATATCATAAGAGAAACAAACTATTAACTGAAATTGAAAATTGAGACAGAGTCGATGGAGTTATTTTGAATGGACCTGGTAATGCTGAGCTGACGGAATTTATAACTACTATACAATAATAATTAAAATTGAGACCAAGGAATAAAGGTTTTGATAAATGTAAGAGAATTTATTCGCCTGAATACACACATTGAGTTATACCTTGTTTCGTTTAACAATGTTATTAATTATGTCTTAGACCAAACGAATCACGCAAACCACGTGAATGGATATTACACTCCTAATTGGCTCAAATGAAAACTTATTTATTTGCTTTTTATCACATCAATTTTAAATATGTGGTACCAATATGGATGATTATGACAAGTTACAGATGGAACCAGCAAAAGAAGTTTTAGAAGAACAAAGGAAACGATCGGTGACTATCCTAAGAGGTCCCCATCGATCCCACATGAATCATATGCTGATTAAACTTCCCCTGGCGTACCTAACTTTCTTTGACACAAACACATGTTTTTCAGTATCTGTGCTACAAGCCATATCAGCAATATTCGCAATTACAGTATTAATTACTTAAATAATAAAAAGTATCAATTTATTCTTTCATATTACGGTTTTCATATTAAAACATTCCGGTAGGACAGTTCTATAAGGGTTAGTACATTGCTTTATTGCATTGTGTAAAGTTTTCTTAAGCGTTTTATAAAAAATTAGTTGCCTTTAAAAATTATTTACTAAATAGAGGAGTATAAAAAAGTATTTAAATAGCTTATGTTCCCAGTACATTAAAATGAAATAATGAATTTTATTATATTTAAATAAAGAAAAGAGATTTTGTATACAGGGTTTATAGGGAGAAGTGGTCGAAACTTCGTGAGGTGATTCTGGACATCATTTGCAACAAACATTTGCTCCGTTTTGTAGATATTTTTAATTTTATGTTTTTTCAAGGTACTACTACTTTTTAGCAAACACTTGCCTATATTTCTCAAACTACTAAAGCTAAAGCAATTTCAATAAGCTCATTGGAAAGAAGGTTAAATTTCCTTTTAAATGATGCCCAGAATCACCTCCCGAAGTTTCGACCACTCCTCCGTATACAGTTGAAAAAGAAAAGCTTGTGACATTGGTTATTTGTTGGTTTTGAAAAGATATTTAGAAAACCAGCATGAAATGGAAATTCAAACAAACCAAGAGTAAAGAATGGACTAGTCCATTCAGTTATTTTGTTGTTTAGCCATCGCTGATAACTGATTTATTAAAATATGATTTATTAAGCACAAAATGAATTAACCAGATCTTACTTTTACATAACCAACAGGTTTAGCTTCAATAATTCAATAAAATAATTTAATAATGATTTACTTTGTTAGACTATAAATTCAAAATTAGCTAATCGGTAGAATTAATTATTTTAGACTGCAAGAATGGCAATGAGAGATCCAAAAACTTATCACAACTATTGCGATCTGGCTGGACAAATGGATAGAGAGGTTTTATCCTATATAAAGGATCTAGTATCACTGGATGATAAGGAGCATGTCCTGGATGTTGGGTGTGGACCAGGAATCAATACTTATAGAAATATGACTACATTTCTACCCAAAGGATCTACTGTTGTTAGTTTTTTAATTCTCTGTTAGCTTTTTAATTGATCAGATGTTAATTTATAGTTGCTCTCAGAACCAGAAAACAAAAACAAAATAATCCCTTTTGCAAGAGTTTTCTAGGTAATGCTAAAATAACTAATTATTATTGAACGACGAATAATGAACAAACAAAAAAATTATCTATAAATTGTAAAAATTAATCTACATAATAATAAAATAAATAAATGTGATGTGAAATTTTATAAAATGAGACAAGGTGAGATCTGCAAAAATCTGTGTTAATAAGGAAATTGCGGAAAATAATTAAAGTGTTTACTTGGTTGAATGCACTGAATTCCATACAGACAAGAGTGTGTTTTACCCTTCTAACTCATCCGTTTACGCGGTTTACTTACTTTTTTTTATTCAAAAGTAAGTGGAATCTTTGACATTGCGATTAAAACTGTGATTACTACTTATATTTTACACAAATCTAGTTAATTCGGCTAATTTATTTCTATTGAAATAAATACAAAAATAGCGTTTTAATAAATTTATCTAAACTGAAATATATAACTTCTAATGTGGTGTAAACCTAAAAGTCTGAAGAAAATTATCTTTATTTCTTCAAATAATATCATCCTATTCTAATAGTTTAGACAGAAATTTCTATTTTTAATTGTAAATGCTACTTTTCTTAAAAATATTTTGGTAAACGATGAAAAAAGATTAGGTCGACTTTAAATCTATTCAGAATTACATGAATTTAACCATTTTACAGGGTAGAATAGCAACGATCAGCATTTACTGAACACAAATTGAATTTCAAATTTGGATCAGTAGCAATTTTCTTACATAAAAATATCAAAGTTATTTCCGTCTTTATATTTTGCAAATAATAGTATACTAGATACTGGCATTAAACAATGTTGGGCAAATCAGACAGGTGACAAAAATTAAGAATTAGTTATGACCAAATTGTGCCGTACATCCATTACAATTAAATTTAACACCAATAGATTATTTCTTAATAGATTTTATGTTATTGTATTACAGACAGGAGTTGATATATCATCAGAGATGGTTGAATTTGCCGAGAAACATTATTCCAGTCCTTCAATGAAATTCATAAAATTAGATATTACGGACAGTAATTTATGGCCAACATGGAGGAAGGAGGAGTTTTCCAAAGTTTTCTCTTTCTTTACTTTACATCGAGTACTAAATCAAAGGTACAAATTATATTTAATTATTATAGTATAATAATAATATAATGCTTATAACAGAAAAAAAAGAATCAGGGTTGTTTTTAATCTTATCTACAAAGTAGATTGAACCAGAAAGTAGTGAATTTAGTTAATTTAGAACCAAGGGCATCATTCTATTCCGTCCCTCCAGTAATCGTCCTACAGACCTCTTCTAGCCATTTCCTCATCGACCCTGTAACGAATAGAATTTCAATTTCCAAGTTCGAACTAGACTTTTCTCCACACTCATCCTTATAGTGTGCCAGTTTCATACTCTTTAAGTTGCATTCTCTCCTCAATTCCCTTCATTTTCCTCACTGATCATCCTTGTTTTCCTGATAATGTATCACAAAAGATCTCCACTACTTCAATCTTCTTTAGTAGCGTCTTCATTGTCTAGATCTCAGCGGAAAACAATTATAATAAAAAAAAGAGTTCATTTCGTCCGGACAATGTTCTTGTCTTATTTCTTTTTCCAATCTTACTGCTTTTCCGTCTTTCTTTTTTCCCCTTAAATTTCAAAGTTTCGAAGAAAAGTGGTTGGACCCGGAAAAGTTTACTGTACACTATGTTTGCGATTTTTTTTTTTTTTTAATTTTGGTATATTTTTAATAGGAAGGCGTATGAAAATATGTACAACTTGCTGAAGCCTGGTGGAGAAATCATTACAGTGACTCCGATAGAAGATGGCTTGGACATATTAGCACCATTCCTAGCGAGATTGCCAAAATATGCTAAATATGCAGACGTTAGTTTTACTTATAAAATTATTTTGTAATGTCTGTAATATGATTATTTTGTTTAAATAATCATATTTCGCTTATTGTTATGAACTCATATACGGAAGAAATGTACGTTTTTTTAAATTTTTTTATAATTAAATGTCTTTCAGAAAATAAAAAGAATGAACGTACAGTTCAATCCTAGTGAAAACAATTTTAATGAAACCAAGAATATATTGGAAGGTCTTGGATTTAAAATTAAGATCTGTGAAACTATGTTAAAGACATTCTGCGCTCCTTCAATAGACTATGTAGCCGGTATGTATGAATATTTATCTATTTAGTTTGTCCGTTTTATGAAATTTAAGAAATCATCTGGGAATGGTCTAGTAGAATAGATGCTGCCAATGGTTTTTCTTACTTTTTCCCCCTTAGTTGCATCAAATTACTCAGTGTTTTTTAGCAAAGTACTTTTTTTAATAGCCGTATTAATTCATTTTTTTTTTTTTCTTTAAAACACATTACACCACTAGTCACAGAGAGGAGATCACGAGGCCACTGTCTTTTAAGACGTCTTGTTGGGTTGAAGGTTGAAATGAAATTTTCAGTATCGTTTTTTGACAACTTATGCGATAAAAGGAATGTTAAGATTAGAATGTATAGTCGGGCTAGAGATGTAAAATGGAGAGTTAACTAGATCGAAGTATTTTAGGTTGAAGAGATTGAATCCTTTGGAGATTGGTGCGTTTGGTTGAACCCCACAGCTCTATTCCTTGAGTCCAGATAGGTTTTTAAAATAAAAGTATAAATTAGTAATTTTTTTGTCCAGAGAGAGTTTAGATCTACCATCTAAGAGTCTTTTAAGCTGTAGAAAGCATTTGTTTAGTTCTGTTATTTTAAGTCTACTTTGGGGATTTCAAGTAAGTCTTCGTTCTAAAGTAAAACCCAAGGTAGCGGGCGACGTTCTCGAA
The DNA here is from genome assembly GCF_049639745.1 of Rhodnius prolixus. Taxonomy (NCBI): domain Eukaryota; kingdom Metazoa; phylum Arthropoda; class Insecta; order Hemiptera; family Reduviidae; genus Rhodnius; species Rhodnius prolixus. Next base: position 27,103,332 of record NW_027411615.1, read on the forward strand.
TTGGTACCAGCTTACAGAAGACGGAGGAAGAGTAAAGTGACGAAAAGTAAAGCTTCATAGCATCCTTTTACAACTCATTATCCGTTAATTATAGTGTTTTCTTTTACGAGAGGTAGCTGGCTTGAAGCCGGCAGTGCTCTAACTAAGAAGGTTCCGGACGTTAATGCTCGCCCCTTTATTAAAATAATAACATTACTGCGAAATATTTAAAATAATTTTAAATAATAATTTTATTTATTTTTATTCCTGTTGTAGAATTTTATGGAGTCATATCCTGCCTCTCTAATATTTTACCGAAGAAACTATATGATGAAGCCTTGACAGATATAAAGAAAATTTTGATAGAAAATGAACTACTTGAACGATGCAACAGAGGCTACATTTTGAAATACAATTTATTAGTTGTCTTGGCCAAAAAAAAGGAGATTAAAAATGAAACAAAGTTAAAAATTAAAGAAATTAATTCTTTTAAAAGCTATTGTATAAAATAAAAAAAAAAGTAGGAAGATATTAAACTGAATTTGTTTGAATATTATTGGCGAAGCTTCATGAACCACGGTATTAATATCCAAGATTAATGAGAGCATCTGTCATGAAAGCAAAGACAGATTTGTTAAATTTTAATAATTTTGTTATGATGCTAAAATAAAAGAAATTTCATTGCAGAATAATGAACCTCAATCTATTTACTTTTCCATTGCTAATAAGCAACCTTACAACTTTTTGTGGCAATGTTAAGATTTGCACTGTGAAATATTAGCACTCAATAACTCCTGCATTGTTATTTAATTGCTTACCTTATTAGGAACTATTCATACATTTTCAGCCATATGATAATGTTGTAACCTCCAACTGACCTCCATACCTCATCTAATTTTATTTTGTTTTTATTTATATTTTTTAATTAAAGTTCGTGACGTCTGAGATAATTGGTGTCTGTAAATATTTCAGTTCCCTGTTAGCCTCCACTAGTTTTTTCTGGTCCATTGACGGACTGTTCTAATTTTTTTTTTATATATCTCATGAAGAATACCATTTGAATTATGTTTTTCTGTCTTCCCAAGAAGAGAAACGTTTACAATAACGAAGGATGCCGGTTAAGATTGAATTAAAGCTAGAATTTAGAAATAATGTTTATGCTCACCAATTGTTTGTCAACGATTAAAGTATGTTTGCTAATCTCCCCCGTTCAGGCTTCTTAATTTCGTAAATCCAGCGCCTGAAAAATTGGCTTTAATTTACTTTTTACTTTCACGATGATCTTTCTTTAAAAAATTGGTTTCAGGGCAGTTTTCGGGTAGGAGTTTAGGTAAGCTGTCCTGTAAGGGGCATTCCAGATTAATTTACAGTTTTAGAAAATGAATAATGTTGTTAGTTAAGAATAAAATATGAACCCAAAAATTTGGGGTTTTGAGGAAAACTATGAGTTATAGCTTGAGGAATGTAGTAAGATAAAGTTGTGTGAGTGTTCACCTAAGATGATTTTTATCTTATTTTCTCTTACTCAAAGTAAGAGGGAGCATTGTGATCGGTATCCACTGGAAAAACACGTATTTCCAATCCAAGAAAAGTGATTTTTAGAATAGTAAGTAGTAAGTAAAGTAAAGTAATCGCCTATTTTTTCAGGCGGGGCTTAACGTCCAACTACCAATTAGGTGTCGTGGACGGAGGCGACTAGCAAACATACTTTACTGTAAATTTCTTTTTATTAACCATTAAATAAAATCCAAGGCCTAAAGACCGGGAATCGAACCCAGTACCACAATACATATTAGCTTCGCAGGTCTCGCCTCTAACCGCTCGGCTACCGTGGCGCCTTGATTTTTAGAATATTGCTGGTGGGATTCAGTCTCTGAACACTAAGAAATGAAAAATCACAAGAAGTAGGAAGCGTATTTTCGTTTGCTTTCTAGAAGAGAGACTTCTAAGCAATTTGCTCTAAGGTGTCACTTTAATGGAATGTAAAGGTCCAGTCATCTACTGAGGCTTAAATGAGTTGTTATAAGAGTAAGATTTAAAAATTAATGACCGAAAGTGTGAATTTTCTTAATTTGTTTTTAGTTTTGTCAATTTTCTCATTAACCAAAAGAACCAAAACTGAACACTTAAACTAACACCTTTAAGCTTTTCCAGAATATAAGCAGTATTCTGGCAGAGGGTTTTTTTTTTTTGTTAGGGTTACCCAAAAGTCTTCTATTTGTGTATCTTTTCTTTAAAGCCAGAACCAGGTTTGGAAATTTAATATTTTTGAACATAATTATTTTTTGTTTTAACATGTTTCATTAATCACGTTTCAGCGCCCTCTAAAATGTAGCACCGAGGCGTAACGTCAGGCATCAAGGTCCTCTCTAATTATCACTGTTTTTATGTTAGCAACATACGTCATAAATCCGATTAAATCACTATAATAATGCTAAGTACTTTCTTGCAAATTTATTAAACAATTCACTTAATTCCTTAAATTCTTTAGAATATTTATTATTCATTATTATAATTATAATTATCCATTTATTATAATTATCCATTTTTTAAAGGAATATCCAACCTTTTGTATTCATAATTTGTATTAATTTTTCTTGGTATTTTTCCTGCAAGAATCCCCTTTTTATTACTTCACGGAAAGATAGATGTCACTGACCTAGAAAATCTAAAATACTCAATATGTGTGGGCTAGATAATTATGAGCACTAGCTACTAAGATTGTAAACTTATAATCCATAATTTTTCTATAAATCTGAAGTTTCCACTAAAAATAGTAATAATTATTTAATCGTTAGATTTTATATTTACTCGTACATACTTACATATATATTACAGTCTACAAATATTCAAGATTTCATATTGACCAGCTAATTAGGAAACGTGTAAATTTAGAACATGTTTTAAGCTATGGAAAGTTAAGCTTCCATTGTCTCCTAAATAATTTCATCTCTAGTTTATATTTTACTGGTAGTTAGAGTCCAATTTATTCTATAATAGATTAAAATTTCATATTGACCTGATGATTGTGTAGCGAGATATTGAGACCAAAATTAAAAATTTCTGTGGAGGTAGGAATTATCATTAATTTCTTTTTTGCCAAAAGATTTTTGGCGGCCACAGTCTTTAAAGAGTACTGCAGGATTGCGGACAATACTGTTAAATATTGTTCATTAAGAACAATTATATATACATATATATATATTGTAGTCAGTTAAAGCTAAAACTATAAGTTTTATTCACATTTTAAGTTTTTACGCAGTATTGCTGATAAAAATATAAACGGTATACGTAATATTCTTCTTGTAGTAGTAATGTTAAAAATGTATCCAGAGAAATTATTGGTTATTGAGCACTGTCCACAACTGTTGCATACATATTTTATTATTGTTGATATTGAAGGTGACCAAATAATCAATAATTTCGAATGGGAGATTATATTTTCAGTTTGTTAAAATAATTGTTAAATCAATAAACAGAAATATTTAGAAATAATCTTCATCCAGTCCATTTGTTGAGAATTTTTTTTAATAGGTTGTTAAAAAAAAGGAAAAGTTTTTTGAAAAACTTATGATTTAAATCAAAAATTACTTATTACTAATTCATTTTTATTTATTTTTTTAAAATTAGCACCTGTTCTCTTTCACATTCTAGAAAGATACAGGTATCACTTTTTTATTTTTCCACAGTGTACTAACTACAGTTGCTCTCATTTGAAGCAAAACGATCCATGGTATGAGTCCCTTTGAGGAAAACAAGATGATTTAAGTGTTTTTCTTTTTTTTATCTTTGTACTATTCTGGGATACATCATACGATACACACTACAAACTGTAAAAACAATATTGGAAAGACGTTTTAAATACTAAATAATGCATCATCATGAAGGAACATGTGTTTGGCAATGTTAAAGATATACATGTGATCTAAAATTAGTTGGTTTTATGTTTTATTCTCACCAAAATGCCAAAATCCAAAAGCGCCCGAGGTATTAGGGGCAGCTGGTACGGCTTGATTAATCTTATTTCTTAAATTGTTTATTTGATGTATTTGTCTATGCGACTTTCTGGCGTTAGTGTTGCAAGTACAACTACCCCCACTTTTCCTATATATACTTTTTTATGCAATTACAATCCTTCCATAAGGAAAGTAGTTACAAAAAATTTAATTTTTCAACCACATCAGGTTATAAATACAAGACACTGTACGCCATGTTCAGTTAACCTCTGATTCAGGTAAATAGAGAAGAGGCTCTCCAAGTGATCAACTTATTGCTTCTAGACAGGTAAATTGTACTTATATTGAATTGATTTTTTTAAAATTGAAGATTAGAAAAACGCCTTGAAGCACTATAAATATCTGATATGGTCAACCATATTGCTCTGTTTCTCCAATATGGAGTAGAAGAATATAATTAATTTAATAAACTAGAATCAAAGTTAAAATAAATAATAGCAAATTTTGTCTTAAAAAAGAAAAGAAAGAATTAAAATAATCTATTCAAAACCAAATTAAATAAAAAAGGAGATATTTAAAGCAAAATAAAAATTTCTGTTAAATAGGCAAATTACTTTTAGAAACCGGGCACCCTAACAGAGAATACAATAAACTTGTTTTTTACAATATCATCAAAATTAAATAGATATTGTTTATCATTGAAATAATTATTGTAATATTTACTATTTGACATTCTAATTTTGTAAATCGGACAATTACGATTTATTTTTATCAATTTTGTGATAAGAACCGTCATCGGTTAAAATATTTAAACAACGAATTGAGAACAGTATTCATGGCTGTACTAGATCCAAGTTTATTGGAGGATACAGTTTATCTTGTATTAATATAGATACACGTTCTATGCATTTCATCATGGATAACAGCCTATCTAAACCAAAATATTTCTCATTTCAGTTATTTAGTATCGATTGATGCAAAATTGTACTTATTTGCGAACAATTACTAGAAGAAAACTTGAAGGCACCCAGATAATAATTATATTTTTTACACATGATATTTTATTGTTATTACAGACAGTATTTTTAAATATTTTTATCCGACTTTTTTGACAATATATAATTTCAGTTTTTGGAAAATTTTGGAGTTAAAATTACCTAGGATTTGGTTGATTTGTTTCACTTACAATGAAAACCTGATGACTTCGATTTTTGAATTGAGTTTTAATTGGAATTGGATAGTTCGAATTATTCGATAAAAATATATCTAGCTAATAATTGGATGTTCCATTGTTAATTACTTCTTTTATAAAAATTAACTGATATTATTTACTTTTGACAGACTGTAGGTTGTAACAATGGCAATGAGAGATCCACAAACCTATCACAAGTATTGCGAAATAGCAGCACAAATGGATAGAGAAGTATTATCTTATATTAAGGACCAGATGTCACTTGATGATAAGGAGCATGTCCTTGATGTTGGGTGTGGACCAGGAATCAATACCTACAGAAATATGGCTACATTTCTACCCAGAGGATCTACTGTTGTTAGTTTTTTAATTCTCTGTTAGCTTTTTAATTGATCAGATGTTAATTTATACATCTGCCGGGCCTTTTACCTAATTTTATTTTTTTAAAAAAGAGATTGCTAGACTGGGGAGGATTTGTGTACCCGAAGTATGGTTGTTTAAAATCTTCCAGTACCGAATGGGGAAAATTATGTTAGGAGAAAGGCCAGTAAAGATGCAGGAAGTCAATTGTTCCTTCTCTGGGATTAAGAGAGAGATTTTTCAATCCGCTTGCATTGTCTATCACCGGACAGAGAATGGCTTACAGAGGTACCAAGAAAGAGAAAATCTTCAGGCAACAAGTGCACATAAGCAGACCTAAAGTCTTCTTTGATAGTTTGTTTCCAATGAAGTAAACAGTACTCTTGACTTTCACGAAATTATAATAGAGCTTTAAATGTTTTGATATTGGTTATAATTGATGGTACCGTTGAGAACGTTCATATACATTTGGCGCTAACCTAGCAAGAGCAAACTAAGGCTGTCATTTATCTAGATCAGCTCATCTACTTTACAGACAGATCTAAAAAAGAAGACAACGTAAGTTGCTTGAAAGAAAGTTTATTGGTCAAATTTTACTTTAGAAATAATAATGAATCTAGGTGAAAAATGTAAACATTTAGAAAAACTAGATTTTCTAGCATTAATATACGAATCCTAAACTTATCGCTTCTCGGCCTTTTGGCTAAGATCAAAGTGTAATGAAAATAAGACTAAATGACTCAGTAAGAACAGTTAAAACGGGCAGGTCTTTTTGCAAGACTCGACGATGAAAGATGGTCACTTGTTATAACAAATAGGAACTAATTTGGAGATTTAGATAGGTGGTGCGCTAAAAGGATGTGAGAATTTCTTTAAGGAGAAGTGGTTGAAGATTGCTAAAGTCTATGAGAAGTGGACAGTTCAGAGAGTGTCCTTCGCCTAGTTGTCCGTCGCCCTAGTTTCTACAAAAAATATTATCAACAAAATTCAAGAAATGAAATATAACCAATAAAGATGAAAAGTTCAATAAGAATTATTATGATTGAATTTATTTTTGTTTATTGCTATTTTATTAAAAACAGTGTTCTAAAAAGAATATTAAGAAAGAATAAAGGCTATATTTAACTATCTAGTTAATTTAAATTACAGACAGGAGTTGATATATCATCAGAGATGGTTGAATTTGCCGAGAAACATTATTCCAGTCCTTCAATGAAATTCAGAAAATTAGATATTACGGACAGTAATTTATGGCCAACATGGAGGAAGGAGGAATTTTCTAAAGTTTTCTCTTTCTTTACTTTACATCGAGTACTAAATCAAAGGTACAAATTATTTTTAATTATTATAGTATATTATAACAGGAAAAAAAAGAATCAGGGTTGTTTTCAATCTCATCTACAAAGTAGATTGAACCAGAAAGCAGAGAATTTAGTTAAAATAATTCTCTTCTTCAAGGACTGCCTTCAGAACCAAGGGCATCATTCTATTCTTCCGTCCCTCCAGTTATCCTCCTGCAGACCTCTTCCAGCCATTTCCTCATTGACCCTGTAACGAATAGAATTTCAATTTCCAAGTTCGATTAGACTTTTCTCCACACTCATCCTTCTAGTGTGCCAGTTTCATACTCTTTATGTTGCATTCTCTCCTCAATTCCCTCCATTTTCCTCACTGATCATCCGTGTTTTCCTGATAATATATCACAAAAAATCTCCTACTACTTTAATCTTCTTTAACAGCGTCTTCATTGTCTAGATCTCAGCGGAAAACAATAATAATAAAAAAAAGAGTTCTCTTCGTTCGGACAATATTCTTGTCTTATTTCTTTTTCCAATCTTACTGCTTTTCCGCCTTTCTTTTTTCCCCCTTAACTTTCAAAGTTTCCAAGAAAAGTGGTTGAACCCGGAAAAGTTTACTGTACACAATGCTTGCGATTTTTTTTTTTTTTTTTTTTTTGTTAATTTTGGTATATTTTTAATAGGAAGGCGTATGAAAATATGTACAACTTACTGAGGCCTGGTGGAGAAATCATTACAGTGACTCCGATAGAAGATGGCTTGGACATATTAGCACCATACCTGGCGAGATTGCCAAAATATGCTAAATATGCGGATGTAAGTATCATTAACCATTTCATGAAGCATTTTTAGTTCATAAATGTTTGAAATAATTTCTTGTTTAGCATTAATTTAAAGAATTGGTGGTATTTTATTACTAAACATTCAAAATGGAAGAAAAAATCTAAGACAAAATTGCAAATATATATTTTTGTTTATTTATTAGAAAATAAAACAAATGAACGTACAGTACAATCCTAGTGAAAATGACTTCAATGAAACCAAGAATATAATGGAAGGTCTTGGATTTAAAATTAAGATCTATAAAACTATGATCAAGACATTTTGCGCTCCTTCAATAGACTATGTAGTCGGTATGTACAAATCCCTTTTTTCCTTCCCATTAATTTGTTATTTCGATTTTTAGTTATTTCAATTTTAAGAAGCAAATCTTATTGAGGAGGCGTATCCACCACCTTCAGTCTGGTTTTATAAAATACGTTACCTTATACTGCTTTACCCTTATTCTTGTATTGTGCTGATAGCTAAATTGTCCAAATTCATTTTCTCTGTTTCCAAGAATATTGCTAACTTATTCATTTTTAAAGCTTTGAAATTTCAACCATTAAGGGCTTTGTTTGACCAGCCTAAATCGATATGTTTTCTTTAAAGTAATAAAGAAAAGTTTACACAGCATCACATTTGTATTAGAATGGGTAAATTACTCCTCTTTAAGGCGAGTAGGCATTATGCTTCATTGTTGAGATTATTTAAAACAATTTAGAGTTCTGTAGAACCAGAAAGCTTGAATGTGAGCAAGGTTGGGTCTACCATTTATTATTAAATTTTTTAATGATGATGAATATATTTAAATATAACATTGAAAAATAATAATGTGTTAACATATTAAATTAATTTATTTTTATTATTTAAGAATTTTATGGCGTCGTATCGTACCTGTCGAATATTTTACCAAAGAAACTATTTGAAGAATCCTTGACAGATCTAAAGAAAATTGTAAAAGAAAACGAATTACTTGAACGATGTAACAGAGGCTACATTTTGAAATATAATCTATTACTGGTCTTAGCAGAAAAAAAAAAATTTTAAAGGGATCATTTAATAAAGAAAGAGAAAAAATTACCTTAACCTTAATGTTACAATGTAACTAATTGAACTGCACAAGTGGCAGTTATATTATTAAGAATAAGGGTTTTAGTTAAACCCTGATTACAATTGAGTTTAAATCACCCTTAGCCTAATTAAAATATACTAATATTTTGTATTACAAGCTTTAATTACATGTATTATTAAAACTTGCAAGTGGTTTAGATTAAAGTAAAATTGTTTAGATATAACCAGTTGATATAACATTTCAGCTTGTTAATTAATAATGTTTTAGAGCCACTTAGGAAAACAAAATTGTGGTTAATGATTTTTTCGCTCAATGAAATACACAAAAATTTGGATGATTGAACGTTTCATTTAACCAAAATATAAAATAAGAAACATTTGTCCTTGTGTAGGATTTTTGCACAATTTAAAAATTCTCTCCGGCAAACAACTGACAAAAACCGTAATGTGATAATAAATAATTAAATTGAAAGAAAAACTTACCATTCCAATTATTAAATATTCCATTAGATTTTTATACATTCTCTCGCTTATCGAATTAAACTAAAGTACGTACAACATTATAAATACTTGATGCTGTAATTATTGTTTTGAATTCACATTTTACAAAACACCACATCATATTACACCTGAAGAATATCTCATTAATAGTAAACAGTGAACGTGTCACATGTGTTTAGTTGAAGGTAAAGTACTAAGTACTAGTACCATCTTCACTTTAGTAGAGATTAGAACTCTAAAAAATAATACCAACTATTTTTTAAACTAGTTTAAATCCTACTTTGAGAATATATCTATCTAGGCTAAGACCATGGTAAGTTTGGTAAATAAATATTTTAATAGTCACGCTAAACTCAATGCTTTGAACAAAGTTCGAGCTCCAGATTAGTGAAGGTTGCATCAACGTGCAATTTATAGGCTTTTAAGTACATGGACTTGCCGGGATAGAAGGCAATAAGAAAGCGGACTATCTGTCTAAGGTAGGCTGCTGCGGTATTGAACTATGATGGTTGCTAAAGTGGAACAGTTTTATATTTGGGAGATAAAGGAGGTGGAGAAGCTTGAAAGACAGGATATAGACAGTATTTTATCTCCAAATACAGAGTTTTGGGGAGCCAGCCATTTCTTAAAATAGGAAGAACGATCAATTTTGAGTGTATGGATTGTGTTGAGCGGATTGAGGATGATATACCACTACCAAAGACAGTGTAGCTTTCGCCAGGGTGCACGGGAAAGGTTTACTCTCAAAAAAGTGGTTGGAAGACTTAGACACTACTGGCAGATCGGGAGGTTGCTTTTAGGAAATTGGTTAGGGAACCAGGGGATGTGAGCTACTTGGGCTCGTTTTCCATACTGTTAAGGTATTCCAATAATGATAAAGTATACAGCATACTATTCTGATTGTTACTATAACAATATATGATATGATTGGATATTTTAATAAGCCAATCAATCATCAACTTTAAAGTTTTTGTATGGCTCAAACGAAAGGGTTGATTTTACAATATTGAACTTGGGAGTTCTTTTTTTTGTTCCTTAATCATGTTTCCTTCCTTTTCTCATTTTTCATCTTCCTACGTAATCCTCTTGATTATTTCTTTAATCTTAGTTTCACATCTCCTTAATTAGGTAGCTTAATGGTTATCACACACTTTCCTAAAATTACCCAACAAATTCTAGGATACTTTTCAATTAATAATGGAAAATAAACATTTCCTTTTTGTATCAATTCAACACTGAATAACATAGATTCTTGGTTTTTATTAATAACTTTTTAAACTGTTTTAATGAATTCCTCTTAATCTCTTCATCCGATGTTAGAGTCCCAATTCCTAAATTTATTTTTACACTCTAAAGAAGACAATTCAAACTCGAAAGTTTGATCATCTTTCTCAGTGAGAAAAAGTTAAAAATGAAACACTATTTTCTAGCCAATTAATAATCAATTGAGTCCTTTTGAAGTACATGATGATAACAGTTGGTCAATTTTTTACCTACAGCAATTATTGTATTAACAGTAAGTTTGGTCTAAGTTGTACAGTTTGAATTCAACCTAAATTTTTTAGTTCTTGTTTGTCTGTTATAATAGGAATTTTGAAACATCTATTTTTAAAGTGATTTTATTAATATTTTGTGAAAAAGAGATTTGACTCATCAAATCTTTCAATAAGAATACTTCTTTAAAAATTTTCGAATTCCTCAAATTATAAGTGTTCTACAATCATAATGATTTAATTTTTCTACAGAAAGGAGCGATGATTGTCAACAGGGAAAACATCTATACTGGTTATAAAATCGCCAAACATTTTGGTATAATATTCGATTATACTTGTATCTCAATATTGCAGTTAATTAGAAGTTATGGAATAAATATGATTGCTTTTTTCCATTTTTTAATTGAGGTAATATTGAAATTATCATTTTTTTATTTTGTTTACATGATACTTTTTATTGAGAGTGTAATAAAAGGCCTTTGCTTCGTGCTGAAACAAATTGTTATCCTCCAAGAATAAGTGGCATGCTTTATAAAATATTAAGAGTATGATTGCCTATAAATTGCTTACACGTTATTTTTTCGTTTTCAGATTATCACAAATTACCAGGAATATGATCTATTGGAGTTAATTGAAATGATACATTTCGCTACGTTGCACGCTAACTGTATGCTAATGTGTTCAACTTTAACATTTAATTCCAGAAACATCATAGAATTTACTGAATTAATCAAAACTGAATTTCATGAAGAGATACATACTTTGTCAGCAAAACAGAAGATAGTCGTCAGAAATACGCAAAAATTTATTTTAAAATTTATCCAAATAAGCGCCATGGTTCTATATTGTTCAAACGCTGCTACAATGCTCAAAAGGCCGATATTTTACAGCACAAAAGACAAAATATCATTGCCTTTCGACGGATGGTTTCCTTTTGAATTGAATTCAACAATTAGGTGGGAAATTGAAATGCTTTATAATTTACACATAAAACTAGTTTTGGCTCGACATTTTGTTTCTTATCGTGTTTTCTAGACGTTCAAAATTATATTTTTTTTTCCCCCATAGAGACTCTGTTAAACCTTTTCAGCCAGTAATAACTCTGCTACTACTGTTTGTTCATAGATTTGTTGGCGCTTTTACATTTCATCTTATCATTGGAATTAATATGGTGTCTGTACATTATGGAATGTTTTTAACTTATGTAGTTCATGTGCTACAGTTATGCGGGCAATTTGAATGCCTATCGGTTTATATTGATGAAACCTTTCAACATGCCCATTATTCTAATGGCAAACAATTGCAGAGTGGAAGCGAACAAAGAGAGGCGTTAATTAAATTTAGGACAAAGCTTATAATTAGCCAACATATTCATTTATTAAGGTGAAGTACTGCTTTTATAATTAATCGTGTAATAGAAATATTTCTTCTAAAATACCCTAGACCATCGGGAGATGGCAAATCAAACACCTAAATTGCTAATTAAATGTTCATTATTTCCAATAGAAATTTGGTATAAGTGCATAAAAATGCACAAACTAAGAATCATTTCTATGATTTGTTCTACTTGCCCAGAAATCTTTGGGATACTGATAAATGTCTCACCAATGCAACCAAGGAAAAATGAATGCACAACAAATTGCAAGAATGGGGAATGACAATGCAGGATATTCCTGGCAAATGTGTTTACTATTCTCATCATAGAATTACTCCAACATTGGAATGGTTGTTTGGCAGATCGCAAGCCTTTTTACGGACCTGATATATGATCTTATGAGACTAGATTGGATCCTGTTCTGACAAGCAGAAGAGGATAACGACCCTGCACGTATTATGTTAGTGTGTTAGGCTCTCTGATGTTCCGCTCGATGATTCAAAAGAAAAAAGCTTTCATAGTCTTCCCAGAAACACCTCACGATCCTCTCTCAGACAAATCAAACTGGCAGGTTTGGTTGAGGTGCTACGACGTTTAGGTTTGTTGTTAAAATTAAACACTTTTTTGAAACTATACAGGCCTAGAGTGTAAGATTTTTATCGTAATTAATAAATCATATATTTACCAACTAGAAGGTCTAAACAATGAACAATTCTTGTAAGGTTACTAAGAATTCGCAGGTCTTTGGTAAAGCAATTTGCACATATAGTTTTAATTAGTGCTATCATTTTTGTTGCAGTTATTTCGAGATGTTCTACATGTTGTATTCCAAGTTTCTGTTCGTTGCCGGCACCACTTCTGTTGCACTTATGTGCACAGTACTATACATAATTACGGTATGGCTTATATACATCATTTATTTTTAGATTTTATAACCATGCTTAGAACTAGGACATCCCCAGCCCTTTCTAAAGCCTCTCAAGTCCCTACTGCTGGGGGTATCAAACTCAATTAAAACACGGACCATTTGGTGCAATAGGCGAGATTCACGCGGGCCACATCATTTTTACAAATTTGATTTGATAATAATTTATGAATCATGTCAATAATTTATGTATGTCATGTTATGACATTACAACTCAGAATGCTGTAGAAATCTAGACGAACTGGAAATACCAATTCGGTATTTTTCCCAAATGAAGGCTACCCTTTCTGTTTATTTTGGCCCTGATCATAAAAGTAGGTGACAAAGGCAGAAAAGGTAGAAATCTAGACGAACTGGAAGCCAATTCGGTATTTTTCCCTTGTATTTTACCTTCCATTTCCCAAATGAAGGCTACCCTTTCTGTTTATTTTAGCCCTAGCCATAAAAGTAGGTGACAAGAGCAGAATAAGTAGAAATCTAAACAAGGGTTGTCAAAATCATTTAAAAGACGAGCAATTAGGTGCAACAGGCAAGATTCACGTAAGCCTCATTAAATTTACAAATTTGGTTTGATAGGTATGATCCACAATATCTCAACCCAGAACACTCGTAATAAAGTAAGATCCCAAAAGAAGTGAATGGTCCACTTTCAATTTGGGTATGACGTTTACTTTAATAAGAGAACATTATAAAAACTTATTTCAACCTATCTTTTCTGCTTTAAGGATCCAGATGTGGAAGTAAAAGCAGTATTTACTGTGTTCGTCTTTCTCCTTTTACCAGAAGCAGTTTGCATTGGAGCTTATTGCTATTTTGGACAACAACTTTCAGATACGGTAGATATTATAAATTTCTTTTTATTATTAACAAAGAAATTAAAAATAAAACTTGGTTTTCAAAAGGATATATTTGCATTACAGTGCTCAGCCATTCCTGAAACTATTTACTTTAACCCATGGTACTATGAATCAGTAAATATCCAGAAGTATCTTTTAAACTTACTAACAGCTAGTCAACGAATGAAGATAATTATGGCCGCAGGATTGCAGGAATTTTCAATGAAAGGCTTCAGTGAGGTCATTATTTGAGTTTATTTATTATTAATATAAGTTTTTCAAATTTAAGGCGCACCAACAAGCCGAGATTATTGGCGCCCGGAGATGTTTTCCGTGTTGGCTAAGAGATTAAGCTCAGTACAAGATCCCCACGCGAAGATCTACTGCTGACTCTTAGAGTTTCCTTCTTAGGAACTTCTCACAACTCACTAACGGAAGGCCGGCATGCACCTGAAAATAGCTCTGATGGCCTCACATGTTGAGACGCATTAAATTAAAAGAACAAAAAATACACCTAAACTATCAAACACTGAACATCACAAAATTCACAAAGACCTATTTCATATGGACAACTAATTAGCTTTAAGTAATTACAACAAACTGCTAGCTCACCATCACATACTATTTCGCACGAGCTGCTGTTTGAATACACAGCAACAGCAATCTTTCCAGTTTTCGATATAATTATAATATACTCGAAAACCAGTTGAGAATCCAGCAATTCGTTTTCGCCCTCGTCACAATTGTGGCAATAACTTTTCCACATTCTATATTTCAAAATTTGTATTAATGGTTTCTATTTCGCTAAAATTTCATTATAAAATCTGTTCTCTTTTACAGATCCTGAAGGCTAGTTACTCATACTTCAACATGTTGCAGTCAGTTCGTTAATTTTCATTTGAATTCTATGTTTTTAAATTATAAATTTTGTTTGAAACCTACCTGTATGTACAAAATTTCAATGTAATCTATTTTACATAGTGTTGGATGTAACTAATATATGTATTTATGCACTTTATTAATACATTGTATCAAAATTTATTACATATCTTTTTGATTCATATTAGTGGAATTTAATTAGGAATTAATAAATATGAATTGCTATTTCTAATTTCTTTTATCCTAGTAATGCAAACACTAATTTACTTCTACATGAACTGTGTATTTTGGCAGCAATTGCTTTTATTTTACATTAAAAAATTTGAATTAATTTTTCTTTTGTTTTTTATTAATATTAAAACCGTAGGTGCCTTTTTGCCAAATCTTTTTTTTTTTAATTTAAAATCAGTGGCATCAGCTCTAAGAGCCTAAAAAAGTTAATAGTTAAATTTAAATTTAACCCAGCTCCGCAGTTCTGAACTATGGATCAAGGAATAAAGACCAATTGATTTATTTTTTAATTCACCTAGCTTCCATTATTCCAGATTTGGATCACTTTTTTTCGCACTGTCCACACGTCTCATTTACTTGGATTCCTCCTCAATATTTTATTCAATTCAATGCTTTTGAAACCTTATGTTAGTCTTCTGTTTCAGAATATGTTTCCAACAACTTATTAAAAATGGACGGTTAATGTTAAATTAAAGCGCAGGTCTCTCTATCTATATATTTTTGAATAATATATTGCTATTACAACTAAAATATCCAAGGTATTGTGACTAATTTTAGTTTAATGATAGACTAGGTAGTTTAAAAATTTATAATATCTTTCCAGACAATTTTCTTTTTCTTTTGTTTATTTGCCAAGTAATATAGTTGTAAAGCGTAAATATAAAAAACAACTACAAAAGAGGCATGATTAGTTATTTATTATAAAGAACCATGTTCTTTTAAAAAGGAAATGTATAATTTATCTACGTCATCATTTTTTTTATTTACAAACGATTTTCAAAGAAAATAACTCATTAAATTGTAAAAAAACAAAAACAATTCATTAAACACCCCACTCGAATGAAGTGGTTATTACAACTTGATCGCGACAAATATAAAAAGAAAGTGTGACATCGCAATCAGTCCCCATATTTAATTTTATTAAATCGTCCACATGGATTTTAAAATTAGTAATGGTAAAAATGAAATGAAATTGGTAAGTTTGAGTTCATTTTTGAAGTTATTTATACAGTTTACTGTTCATGGATCAAAGTGACAGTGTTTATTTTTCTTTATTTGTTGCTAATTTCTGTGGTAGTAAGAACAGTTTTAATTCCCATCAAAATTTTGGGTTTTGGTTCATAAAACAATGGTGAAGACCAATTGCAAGTAGAGTATGCCAATTGAGTTACAATATCATTCAATTTTTTTTCTTTCTTTTTTCTACGTTTTAACCCTATATTGTAAATTGTTGACAATTTAGGATCTATTAGATTCCTAATCAGTCATGTAAATAAACAGAAACAAGACAAGGTTAGTTGAAATTGATTTGAGAGAACATGGGAAAAGCCCAAATTTTCACATTTAAGAAACCAACTGACTCGCTGATCCTTGATTTTGCCCTATTAAAATAACAAAATAAAACACCTGGACAGAAATCTGAAATGCTCCAGGCAAATAGATCATTTTGTAGAGAGAGGTTCGTGTAAATTTTATCTACTAAAGCGTATGGCTGGTGTAAAATGGGAATCCAATAAAAATCAGAACTAATTAATTATTTATTATAATAATATTCCCAACGCACACGACTCGTGAGCTAGTTGATATCAACGGTTTATACATAAGGAACTCTAATCTAATAGAAAATTAACTGCGACCTCTCGTTCACCATGATCTAAGATGGATATCAAGAAAAAAATATGACTGCATGTCTACACGGATAACCAACGGAATATTGTGAGGAACTTGTACTTGGAGAGAGCAGCTACTCCTATCTTATAATTTGATAAATTCTTTCCAGCTGTCAGAAGAGTTAGATTAGTTCCAGGAGTATTAAAATAAGAATGACTGAAAATATTCTGAACTTCGCTAGAAATTTCTGCAATAGTTTGGATTTTACCAAGAGGAATAGACCTTGAAATTGTATCCCTTTAATAATCATTTTGAACAATCTTTACATAGAATCTGTATATTTTTAATTATTATCAAAATTTTTCTTCCAGGAGAAGAATTCAAAAGAGGAACGCATCTCAAATGGGTGGTTTGACGGTTTTAAACCTTGCAAATATGCTGGAACTATTTATGATAAAAGTGGGATATCATTATTTCACGTGATTCGATTCAATTCGATTCATATACTATCAATATTACATTTTGGTTTATTGGTAATATTATTTTATAGAAACCTTAGAAATATAAGTTTTAAATTGAACAAAATCTTTAGACTTTTAAAGTCAAAATTAATTATTAATAATAGTTCCTAAACTATTTGTCTTTTTTGAACATGAATATTATTTTTAATAACAACTTCTTTCAGATACTTCTGGAGTACGACACCATAGGTCTATTGACTATTGTGGAGAACATGCATTACATTATGATGCACATAAGTGGACTATGCATGGGTATTGCACTTTTATGTAATTCTAAAAAATTTATCACTTATTGCATATTAATAAATACGGAATTAATGCAACAAGAAATCAAATTACCTAAAATGCAAGAAGTTTATAGGAAAAACAATATATTTTTCAAATCTTTTATGAAAATGTCAACAAGTATGTTCATTTGGGGATTTATTGCCACATTTTTCCGGCGTCCATTATTTGATCGTAAAACGCATATGACTGTACCTCATGAAGGATGGGTTCCTTTTGAAATCAATACTTGGCCAAGGTGAGCATTACTTTGCTTCTCTAATATGTGTTTTATGTGCTTTAAAAACGTTTTGTCTATGATACGATAAAAATTACTTCAGTCAAAATAATTTTTATAATATATTTATTTAGTAATTTACAATCTGTATACATTGTATACAATAAGTAAATTTGGAGAGAGCGATGAATTGGTGCTGGAGGAGAGCAGGAGGAGAGAAACTACCCAGCGGTAGCACTCCTCTATAAGAATATTTTAAATAATTTTGCTTTCATTTTAATTCGGTAAAGAATTATAAAATAAAGTGTCTCTTTTTAAGGTTAACTGTAAAAATGGAAGAAAGAATAACCTAAACATCTCTATGTTCACAGATATTTTGCTGTTTGTACTTTCCAATTTGCAGTTGGATTGAATTTAGCAAGTGGACATTTAGCTACTGTTCTTTCCTATGTAATTCACGCCAAACATTTGTGTGGACAGTTTGAAATACTATCAATACTCATTCAAGATACTTTTAAAGATGATCTCAACGCCGAAAATAATAAAATAGAAGAAAATAAACCCCAAAGAGAGATGTTTATTAAATCAAGAATGTCCTACATAGTGCAAAGACATCATCTGCTTTTAAAGTAAAGGAAATTCTAATATTTTATTTTATTAACTATAAGCCTGCAATGCAATAAATTAGACTGGAAAACTTGAAAAATCTTTGATTTTTTTTCATCTAGATTTATTCAATTGTAAACAGTTTTATAAGTTGAACAACAACAGTTGTAGAAGGGTTGATCGACAAACAATACCCGAAAAAGCTTAATGTTGAATAAATAAAACATTTAAACCAAACCTTAAGCAGGACCAACACTTTGCCTAATCTAATGTTTAATCTATAGATTCACATGGCTAAATGGTTGGCCATCTAAGCTTGGCCAAGGCAGCAGACCTTCGAAAAACTTAATTGTCTCACTTAAGGAGAGAAGTTAGTTCCCTGCCTGATTTTTTTTTTTGCTAAATCTTGACTCTAGGTCACTTCAAAGTTTTTCCAAATCGTTTATCCCTAATTTCTATGTCGCAAAATTGTTTCGTGACTGCAACGGCAGGCTCATGACCCCGAAGATTATCCTATGCAACCTAATCTAATTTTTTCACCACTTTCAAAAGAAAAATCATAGTTTTCTTTCGTCTCTCTGAGAAAAAGCATGGATTACAACTTTCAATTTAGAAAGTGAAGAAAATGAGAAACTTTGAAATGTATAAGTCTCAGAACCAAATATATGAGAGATTACTTAAAATAATTCCAGAATATTATGGTTTATAAAATTTCATTATTCAGGAAAAGTTTATGCAATACAAATTGAAATAAAACAATTCTGGTTTTTAGAGCAACATTTTCTTTATTTATTTTTTAATCAACATTATTTTCTTATTTCCTTATTTCTAACATTTAAAGATGTTTTGATCTATAATCTATGATTTTTTTTTTTAATAAGAATATTAAATTTGCAGATGCTTTGATTTATTTCAAAGTTTATACAGCGCATTTCTTTTTACTCTGAGTTTAACGTCTGGTATAATGTTTTGTACACTTATCTATATGATTACCGTAAGTATTTTAATAATAATTAAGATGTTGTGATAAATATCAGCCGTCAGAAATAATTACTTTAAAATTATTTATGAGGTTCCACAATGTATGAGATGTATTATGGAATCCTAACGTTTTCGATAAATTTTAAATCTTTTTCAACATAAATGTTGTGCGTCTGTAAATGTAATGTACGTATTACTTTTATGCATTCAATGTGTGAAGCAACAGGGACTAAACCACAATGGCTGGAGGACTGCCTAGAGATAATAATTTAAGTGGTTCATTTAAAAACTGCAGAAAGAAACACTTACTGAATAAAAAAAACAGTAAATGGGGCTGCTCAACTTTGTTAAGTTGCTCAAAAACATAGCTTTTTGTTCTATCGCGAGACAACTCAATATTAGATTGGCCAAGTCAGAACAAAGTATCAATAACGTGGGTATATCATTATAAGTCAATGAAATTAACGGTGAGACATGTGATTACGTAGTATAATGCCAAATGAATCATTGACGATAGACTCTGAAATCCCTGTAATTTCACTGGGTTAATGCCTACCTCGTCAAAGTAAGTTCTCATTGTCTCTAGTATCGCCCGTCTATATTCTAACCATAGTTCGTAAATAGGAAATAGACTGTGGCCATATTGCTCCCCAAATACTGCTTGAGAGATGGAATAACTATCTAGCTCTCCAAATCTACAATAATTTTACTTTCTGTTGAATACCTATTCTCTACAAAAGTAACTATATCAGGTAAATCTGGAAGAACTAAGTCCACGCCGTTCAATTCCATATCAAGCAAAAAAAACTTTTCTCGTTCTGCAAAATAATTAATGTGTATCTCACTCGATGATAGTGACGCATCACAAAAAGTACTTTGTTAGTACAATGCCCAAGATCATCAGCCGAAATTTAATTCTTTCTGATACATTTGAGGCAATGGGGTTCAACAGGGCACTAGGCAAACCATGAAGAGGAGTCATGTTAACATTCAGCTGAAAGGCGTTTGGCCAGCCACAGCCAGAAAGCAATTCCTCCTTTCAGACAAAGCCGTTCACTCTACGCTTCTTTTGAAAATAGCATAAGCTAATTCCTTGCCATTTACACTATACTTCAAAAGCCGCTTCTAACAAGCTTAATAGATGATGCTTAATAGGTTCCACATGCCCATATGCCCATACACTTCATTATTTCGCTGTCCTTAATGACGTTGATGTTTGCACCACTCATTTTGTACCTCAGAAAATGATTTTGAAGTAAATGATTTATATTTTCAAACAAGTATAAATGTTACCTATGTCTATAATAATAAATCTATTTCATTTTTCAGGATCCTAAGAGTTCCTCATTTTTGATTACAGAATTTGTAACTTTACTATTTTCTGAAATGACAGTTATTGGATGTTATTGCTGGTTTGGTCAAGAAATGTCTGACTGGGTAATAAAAATGGTTTTATATTTATTATTCATTATGATTGGGTATTTTTTGTTTGTTTACATCTTAATCTATTAATCAATTTTATATGGATGTATACAGTGGGACCATATTAGAGAAGTTGTTTACAACATTCCATGGTATAAGGAATCAATTAAAACTCAGAAAACTCTTCTAAATATCATAACTGGAAGCACCAAGGACAAAACCATAATGGCTGGAGGCTTGCAGGAGTTCACCGTCAAAGGTTTCAGTGAGGTATTTAAATTAATATAATTGACTCTGTTAAAAACTTCAAATATTGTATTTCGATTACAAATTTAATCATTCATAAGTTTTTTTTTTACATTATTTAAACAATATATGTATATTTTAGTTGATTAAAACATTTTAGCTAATTAAAGTTATTATGTTACAGATGGTTCAAGCTTCGTTTTCTTACTTTAATATGCTGAAAGCGGTGAGGTAATATCTATGATTTAAAACTTTACAATTTCAAAATAAGTGTTTTTTTTTAACAAACCCAACCTAATAAATTAGTGGACCCATTTGCAATTTTCCACATCTATTGTATTGAATAGCAGGATTTCCTGATTTTTGTTCTTGTCACATCTTGTTCAATTATTTTTCCCTATAACTATTATGTGCCTTGATCTTGAACTTCATCTTAAAGTTTCTGCTTCATAACATTACATAGTATCTGAGGTGGACACACACATTCTAGCTGAAATGTTTATCAATTATAAAAAATAATAATTTTTAAGACCTTTATCGAATTAAATGTATGTTAACATGAGATTCAACATAAAGAAATTTGTAAAAACTTTTATAGAAGTAACTCGAAAAAGGTTTAATTAATAATTTTGATAAACAATCCAATTATGTGAAAAATAGAAAATAGAAAACTTGCAATTTGTAGTATTAATTGTGTTATAGAAGTTATGTGAACTATAAAATAAAAACTAAAAGATTGCTGTTAAATTTGAAAGTTGTATTTATTGTAAAAATTAATAAAATATTAAAAAGGAGATACTTTTCGACTATAATTTATTATCGATGCCTATAGCTAAGCTGGAAGATTTTTTTTTTTTAATTCAGAATCTTTGCAGTATCAACATTACTAAATTTTATGTTTCCAATTTGTCTATTCAGAGCAAATGAATGTTTTTTTGTCCGTAACCAAAAAATACCAAAAATTTCATGACTCTTTTTATTTACTACTATTCCTTAATTTAAGAACTCTCCTCGTACTCCATTCCTGGAAATCCCAATAGAAGAGTAAGGCGCAATGATCAAGAGATCTACTGATGAAATAATTTTTTGTAAATGAGTAAAATTGTAAATCTCCTTCTCTGGTTCCCTGAAGTTTAACTCTAAACGTTATTATTCTAACTAATTACTCTCATCTTCCTCAATTCTACTTGTAAAACATCATCTTATTTACTATCTATTGCCTGCCAACGTCTTAACTTCACAACTTGTAAATATCTTGGAGGGTTGTTAGTAAACAGCTGCTTCTCTGTTGTACTCATCTTTTTCACTTATCACATTTACGTACTTAAGCAGCGGTATCACAAATATCTCAATAAATGTTTATTTTATTAATTTTAAATTGTATTTGTGAAAAGAATAATTTTGTAATTATTAAGAAATTAGGAACATAGGTACGAGGTTTCCCTTTACATTACTTTCAGCTATAAATTTCCTTGGTGTATGGGTAAGCGCGAAAGGGAGAGATAGAAGGAAAATTCAGTAAAAAAACGCCGACTTTTAAGCTAATTTGACCGACTATCATTGTTTCAAACTTTGTAAACTGGACTAGTCTTAGACTCCTTTCAAACTTTTTAAATCTCTCTGGTTTTCCAGAGGGAGAACTTCCAAAGCAAACAATAAAATTATATCATATATCAAGGCAAAGAGGTGAAATTTTTATAAGGACTTGAATTGAAAAAAATAAAAAATTTAAGTGCTTCCATTATTTCTAAGTCAGTTCTTATGAATATTAAAAAAAGCACTATTAATTAATTTTCCCAACTAAGCTTGTTTAACGACCAATTAAAAAATTGAAATCAAATAAATTATTTAAGAAGGGTAAAACAATTAAAAAAATATTAATATTTTAAAAAACTGCGAAAAATTATAAACGAAGGGGCAATGCTGTATGTGTGCATAGTTGTTAACAGGCGGTTGATTATCGGAGCTCAAATATTTCCTATTAATTAAATCCAACAAATCCAATAATGAAAATCATCGAACAATTATCTCATCACCAAATCCTGGTGAGTAAAAGAACTGTGTTCGTATTAAGACTTTTTTTAAAATAAAGACATAACTTTTACTTATGTTTTGGGTAGCACAGCTTACATAAGTGCATTTACGGAGGAAAAAAACCTGGAAATGTAAAATTTAGCTACACGAGTTGCAATTCTCTCGGAAAAAAAATACGTAATTCAACTTGCAGAATTACATTACTTAATGTTAATTAAGTTACTTAATTTCAATATTTTACAGAAAAAGAAGAAGGCTTCTAAGAAAAACAAAAAACTGGTATTCTATACTGGCTACAAGTTATTTCTGTATTATGGCTTTACTTACGACCATTCATGGATGTCTATTCTGAATATTTTAAGATATTTAACAGTGACTACCACCGGTTTAATGCATATTATATTGGCGGTAATATCAACATCATTTATCCTAGGCATTATTTCTGAGTGAATTAAAAATTGGATAATTCTATTCAACAAAAAAACTTTTTTATTTTACGTATCTTTTAAGGTAATCATCATAAATAAAACTTATCATCACAAGAAGTTTGGTTTAAAAAAATCGCAAGATATTCTACAATAGTTTGGTGGCTGTTAGCTTGTTATATCACTTAATAATGATTATTACTAGTACACTAGCAGTGCCATCACTTTCTATTAGACTCGAAGGCTGAGTCTACCTAAAATATTTTCCAAACAAAAGGAAAATGTATTACTTTTTAAAAAAAAACAAAAAAAAAAACTAGTCTACAGCACACAAATGTCTGATTTATAATTTTGAATTTCACATCAGGCAATAATCTTTCTACAAGACGATTGATGGACATTTACTTGTCATTTCCAAACATAGTCTAAAATTAATTTCTTTCAGGAAATGGACGAAATTGAAATTTATTATCCTCAATTTAGAGGTGACCCTGAGAAGTTTTATTTATAAGAACCAGAAAGTCAATAGCAAATAACCATGCTAGAGATTCTAAGAAGTTTCAGATAACCTTTTACTTTCAGATAGCGTTCAAGTATGAATCGTTTGATCTGCTGACTCTAGTGGAATTCGCTCATTATGTAGTAATGGCCATTTATTCTTTGACCATGTGTGCAGCACTGGTCTCCAAATCAAGAACCTTTAATGCATTATGTGCAACACTAAAAGAGGAATTTGAATTTCCAAAAATGAAACTATCACCTAAGCAGGAAGAAATTCACCGCAATACCAGTATTTTCATAGAAACTTTTATGAGAACTACTGCAACTGTAATTCTATGGGGCATTTCTGTCACTTGTATGAGGCGTCCTATTTTTGATAGACAAACAGAATTTACTATTGTATATGATGGATGGCTTCCATTTGAAGTGAATACTTGGTTTAGGTAAGTATGTACTATATTTTGTCTCTAAATGAATCGCCTAGCCATCTACCCAAAGTTAATCTTTGTCATATTTTGATTTGTTAGTTTCTTTTTTAAATCATTTTTTCTAATAGTGTATAAATGATAGTGTGCTACATAGGTACAAATTTCAAAATAAAGAAGGAGATAAAAAAGATTTGCTTTTTTAATGTTATTATTGTTAAACAATAATAATATAAAAACTGTGGGCACCATTCAATTAGTTTATGTCAGATTGTACAAGGAATTATAATTTAATTGAAAACCATTGTTATTTCTCATTTTACAGATACATAATTGTTTGTATTGGTCAAGTAATAATAACAATAAATGCATCATATGGGATGTTTAGTTGTCTGATTGCATTTGTAGCTCAGGCTAAACAATTGTGCGCACAGTGTGACATTTTGTGTGTTCATATAAAAGAAACATTCCAGTGTGTAAATTTTGACAGCAAAACTTCATCAGATAGGGAAACATTCATTAAATCAAGGTTGAAGTTCGCCGTAAAAAGGCATCATGTTCTAATGAGGTAATTATTATCGACAGAATCAAGTTGTATTGATTTAAATCTTCAACACTTACCGCAATGAGTCTTCATATTTGATTATGTCAAATTAAAACTGTCCGGTAGGTCAAATTAAAACTGCACGAAAAAGCGTTACGTTGAAAAACACCCAACTTTGATAATTTTTATATATTTGACATTGCAAGTTTTTCTTCATTTTCGTGCGTTGTAATATTTTCCTATTTGATTTCCAAGATAGATACACATATAACTGTAACGTCACTACTCAACTTCACATTTATAATTTCAAAGTTACTTTTGCAGGTGTTTCAATATGTTTCAAGATATTTATAATTCATTTTTATTAATGCTAACTTTATGTTCCGGCATAATCTTTTGCACAGTTATTTACATGATAACTGTAAGTACTTTAATGATATGTTCTATTTAAAGCATAATTCTTTTTAAATATCTATAATTTTCAATATGTATATATAATTGCATTTTAGGACCCAAATAGTAATCTTTCGATAATTGCCGAATTTGTTAGTCTTCTAGTACCAGAAGTGACTATCATCGCATGTTACTGTTGGGCTGGGCAACAAATGACTGATAAGGTATTTTAAAATTAAATGACAACTTTTAATTGAAAAAAGGAAACTAATCAAATATATCTCGGGGATCAAATTTTAAGATAAGTATTTCAAGAAAGAATTTTGGAAATTCAGCTAATTTCCTGAAATTTAGCAAATTTAGTTTCCTAGAGGAACCACAAAAGTTATTTGCTAAAAAAAATTATTTAAACAACTCATTATTTATTGATTAAAATCAGTGGATAGCTAACTTTCTGCGCTAGCTGTACTTTTTAAGAAAAATGGTAGTTCACATTCTCAAAAATTAAGGAAGTTCGTGCCCCAGTATTTATTTCAAATTTTCAACGTTTCTTTCAAATGAGATAAGTTTCCAAAACATTTAAATTTGTGATTCGAATTGAAACCGAGTATTTCCGGTTCCCTAAATAGCGGATCCATTATTTTAAATCAATAGTGAACATTTTCAATTAGTAATGTAACTGGTAGATATTTAATGAGTAACTGTTTTCAGAAACTACGAGTAACTTAAAGTTTTCTTAAAGAATATTCAGGTGTGGATGTTTTTTGTAGGGTTAAATTTTAACTTCTTCCTCACTTCTAACTCATTTGAATTGGGGAACCCAGAGTGACAGGATTCCTTTAAAATATCTATTAATTTTCCTTCCATAATACCCAAATAGTATAATAATATGACAGCAATAATTTCCATTAGATCTTGAACTGTAACTTAAACTAAAGGTAAAACGAATTGTAACAAAATCGCAGCTAGAAATCAATGATATGTAAGACCTGAATAAAGCGAATAAACTTTCTGACTAGAATATTAACAAAATGAGTCCCAATAACCGCGTGAAATCACTTATTAAAGAAAGGTGCCTCTCCAATCTAAAGAATTTCGTCCTCTCTATAAAACTATTATAAATCAGAAGCTGGTTTGAATGCCGATTAATTGTTATTAAAATACTAATTTAAGCGAAATTTATTAGTACTTTGACGAAAAATTAGGCAGTATTCTAAATGCTTTATGAATGCATTTTGTTAAATCAAACGATATCTTTGAGACTGAAGCTTTCCGTTAAAGTTTATTTAGTTCATACAATTAAAAATCAAAAACTATTTAATACTTTGGAATATAATGATTTACACAGATGCTTTGAATCTTCTACTAATAATATTCCAGTGGTCGCAGATAAGAGGCGCAATATATGAGGTTAACTGGTACAATGAATCCTTAAGGACCCAGAAAACTCTTCTTAACATGTTAACTTATTGTACCAAAGATAAAATTATAACGGCAGCTGGCATACAAGAGTTCTCCATGAAAGGTTTTAGCGAGGTAATCTGAAATTTTAAATTTTTGTTTCTATTAGTTACAAATTAAATAGTTTGGAAATTTCAACAGTCGATTTTCGTCATCATTTCTGAGGGTCATATTTCTTTCAATTTCATAAGGCTAGTTATTATGTTATATTGATGTTACTCGCTGAGCTAGAATAAACCTGTGGGAAAGTTCGTCTCAAGAAAGTCATATGATATCTCAACTAGCCCCAACTAGATTAATGGGTTGGCATGCCAACATACGTTTCTCAAAATCGTGTTATAAAAAAAAGGTTTTTGATTTTGTAAAAAAGCTGAATGCTGATTCTCATAGTGCACTCGAACCAAGTATCTAATTTGAACACCCAATTGTTCGAGTTGTGCTGACCTCACACAACAGGCAGGCCAGAACACACCACTTATCAATTTGTAAAACTTCTTTCTTTACTTCTTAATTCTTAATTTCCGGTGAGAGCTCAAAATCCAAAGACTGCAGAATCGCAATATTTCTTTTTATATGGAATAAGAGATAGTAAATCAAATGTCTCTTTAAAAATAAATATTCCTAGAAGGTTTTTGCGCGTTTCCACATGATTTTCGTGAGTGGTGTTTTCTCTTTTTAAAAATATATATATATATATTTTATGTAGATCTGTTCATAAAATGGTTATGCAGCTACGAGGGTCGTTTGAAAAGTCCGTGCAAAGTCAGAGAGATAGCACCACTGGCGCGTATCGAGGTTATGTTTAGTTAGTAGCATCTCTTGGAAGAACACACACCAAGTTTCAGCCAGATCGGTCTATTTCTTTGTGTTTGGCATTCGTTTGAATCGAGGAAGTCGAGTGATTTTCAAAAAATGGACGAAAAAGAATTTCGTGTGTTGATTAAACACTACTTTATGAAAGGCAAAACGCCTCAGGAGACTAAAGAGAAGCTTGATAAACATTATGGTGACTCTGCACCTTCGATTAGAACAGTTTATAAGTGGTTTCAAAATTTTCGGAGTGGCCATATGGGCACAAGTGACGCTGAACGTTCTGGACGCCCTGTTGAGGTTACTACTCCAGAAATCATTGATAAAATCCATGATATGGTGATGGATGACAGAAGAGTGAAGGTGCGTGAGATTGCTAGTGCTGTGGGCATCTCGAATGAACGGGTACATAATATTTTGCATCAACATTTGGACTTGACAAAGCTATTTGCAAGATGGGGCCGCGATTGCTCACGCTTGACCAAAAACGAAATCGTGTGAAGTGTTGCAAGGACGGTTTGCAGCTGTTCCAGAAGAATCCGCAGGACTTTAAGCGTCGTTTCGTCACTGTGGATGAAACATGGATACATCACTACACTCCTGAGACCAAAGAACAATCTAAACAATGGGTTACCAAGGGGGAATCTGCGCCAAAAAAGGCGAAGACCGTTCCTTCGGCCGGAAAGATTATGGCGACTGTCTTTTGGGATTCGCAAGGAATAATCCTCATCGACTATCTGGAAAAGGGTAAAACTATTACAGGTACATATTATTCATCGTTATTGGACCGTTTGAAAACCGAGCTGCAAGAAAAACGCCCACGATTGGCCCACAAAAAAGTCCTTTTCCATCACGACAACGCACCAGCTCACACCTCAGCAGTTGTGGTCGCAAAATTAATGGAAATAGGGTTCCAACTCGTTTCACATTCCCCCTATTCTCCAGACTTGGCTCCCTCGGACTACTATTTGTTCCCCAATATAAAGAAATGGCTGGCGGGAAAAAGATTTTATTCAAACGAGGAGGTGATTGCTGAAACGAATGGCTATTTTTCAGACTTGGACAAATCCTATTATTCGGAAGGGATCAACAAACTAGAGCAGCGTTGGACGAAGTGTATAAGCCTAAAAGGAGACTATGTTGAAAAATAAAAAAGGTTTACCCCAAAAAATTAAGTAGTTTTTATTTTTGCACGGACTTTTCAAACGACCCTCGTATATCCATTGCATTTCCCTAGGCATCAGAGTTTGCTAATGTTGTTTCGGTCACAGAAGATTGCACTATAATAATTATAGTGTTTTAGTGAGCCAGAAATAGCTTGTTGAATTTCTAAATCCATAAGGTGCACACATCAATCATATGGACCCAATTTATCGAGCGATGGTGTGCAAAGGAGGGCCCAAATAACTTAAAATAATGCTTTTTTTTTCAGGTAGGCTTCACTTCAACTAACAAACTAAGATTCGTGGAGGGAATCGACTACTAAAAAAATTTTACTATAAATTAATTTTTTTATATTGACCCATTAAATAAAATCCAAGGCCTGTACTGAAAATCGAACCGGTACCACATTACTTTTTAGGTTTGCAGGACTCGCCTCTAACTGCTCAGCTATCGTGACGCCCAAAGTACTGTCCTTGCAACACTTCACACGATTTCGTTTTTGGTCAAGCGTGAGCAATCGCGGCACCCATCTTGCGGATAGCTTTGTCATGTCCAAATGTACCCGTTCATTCGAGATGCCCACAGCACTAGCAATCTCACGCACCTTCACTCTTCTGTCATCCATCACCATATCATGGATTTTATCAATGATTTCTGGAGTAGTAACCTCAACAGGGCGTCCAGAACGTTCAGCGTCACTTGTGCCCAAATGGCCACTCCGAAAATTTTGAAACCACTTATAAACTGTTCTAATCGAAGGTGCACAGTCACTTTCTCTTTAGTCTCCTGAGGCGTTTTGCCTTTCATAAAGTAGTGTTTAATCAACACACGAAATTCTTTTTCATCCATTTTTTGAAAATCACTCGACTTCCTCGATTCAAACGAATGCCAAACACAAAGAAATAGACCGATCTGGCTGAAACTTGGTGTGTGTTCTTCCAAGAGATGCTACTAACTAAACATAACCTCGATATGCGCCAGTAGTGCTATCTCTCTGACTTTGCACGGACTTTTCAAACGACCCTCGTACTTTTCCATGTCATGGGTCTAGTTAATTAAACTGTTCTCTAATTGGGTGCCTCTTCATGTAATTTTGTTTATTCAATGAGGCAACTATCAATTAAAGATATTATAGGTAAATTAAAAAAACAAAAGAATTGTAAAATTATTTTAATTTAATGTTGGTTTTAGCTGTTACAGGCATCATTTTCCTACTTCAATATGCTTAAAGCGCTTCGTTAAGTGAATAACAGTAGTAGACATCATTTAAAGCTTCCATTGATTTGTGAACCATCAAATAATGAATTATTCAAGTTCAATTAATGTTAATTAAAACTGTGTTAGATAAAATACATTATTCATTATTTCAGAAGTAGATTTATTTATCAACATTTTACAATCGAAATTTGGAAACTGGCTTTATACATATTAGTCAAAAAATATATTTCTAAATACATATTGTTTTATGCAATTTATTATTTTTTAAAAACAAATCCGCACATCTAGCAACCGCTAGAATTTATTTATTGTCGGATTCGATTCCCGACTTTAGGCTTTGGATTTTATTTAATGGTTAATAAAATGAATTTTTATTAAAGTATGCTTGTGCTATCCACCTCTGCCTCGACTCCTACATGGCAGCTGGGAGAAAAGCAATTGATTATTCTTCTAGGAATTAGCAAAAGATCATTAAACAAAAATATTTCATGTTTTAACACCTTATTTAACTTATCAGTTTATAAACATCAATTTCACCCTACATTATAACCGATTGTTTTTTTCTTATTCTTTTTGAAAATAAATAAATCGACCATATAAGTACCTACCATTTATCTTTGTACTTAATATTAGCTTTAAGAGACAGAAGCAATAGCTTTTTAATCATATTAGGACACAATTTTCTCTTTTTCCGGTTGGTTTTACTTTTTATTTTTGAAAATAGATCGACCCAGTACGTACTATTTAACATCGTCCTTACTATTAGCTTTTGGAGATAGAAACAGCAGCTTTCCAGTCAAATTAGAAGACAATTGGTATTTATTTTTATGCTTTTTCATTTTTATTTTACAAATTAGAATTAGAGATGAATCTATTGTAATTTCGAAACACATTACCAGAAAACAAAAGAAATTCTTTTTTCTTATTTAGGATAGGTGCTTATTAGGTTTTTATATGATTTTAATTTTATTTTTAACTGTTACCTGCATCATTTTCTTACTTCAATATGCTAGTATTAAGGACAATGCAAACTGGTACAAACAGGGTCGATCTATTTTCAAAAATAAAAAGTGAAAACCATCGGAAAAAGAGCAAATTGCCTTCTAATTTGACTAGAAAGCTACTATTTCTGTATTTCAAATATTAAAGATAATACTAAATGGAACGTGCAGGGTCGATCTATTTTTTTTAGGCAATCGCTTCTTAGCTTCATCAATTCATAGTCTTAATACATGTATTAAATTAAAAATCAAGTTCTCTTAAAATTATTTTTTTAAAATAACAAAAATTATTGCAACATTCCACAAAATTTAAATATTTTTCCAAATTACTCTTCTAGCTTATAATGAATAAAAGTGTTAGAGCGCATTTTTGCTAAACAGTAATTCCTATTCACTAGGTGCTTATTAGGTTACTATCTTAGGCAGTAGCTTCATCTATTAATATGCGTTGGGGGTGCAGACTACAGTACCACTAAAGATCCCGAAGTGGAAGACCAGTTGGAGGCTCTCAAGAAACTGAAATCATAGAATCCTATGAAGTTTAATTCCAGAGTTTATTTCTACATCTTGGAACGATGTCACTAACTAATCTATTTAAATCGAAAATAGATTTACAAAGAAAAAAAAATTAATTATGTATTATACAAAATTTAGGGGATAAATTTCTGCAAAACTAATTGGAGAAAAATTCTTGGAATTGATCCAATTAAAAGAGAACCTTGAATATGGTAAATTAAATAGTTAACTGCTATTGATTTGATCCAATTATAAGTATAAATTAGTCCATGAACAGACAAGACAGAAGACACATCAACCCTCTAATGATGTAAAACAGTATATTGTGAATTAGCCCTGAAGATGACCTAGTCCCTAGGTCGAAAGCTTGGCATAATAAAGTTTACAATGACTGATTTAGTATTTATTTTTTCATCCTAATGAAACTATGAATCAGTCACCAAAAATAATGAGATATAGAAGGTTAAATTTTAGAGGTTTTTAAAGGTGCTTAATCTCTGCTATAACCCTAAATTCTCTTTTCAGTTTTATTGTTATTAACACTGGATAAAGGGCATAATTGAGTTCAATCAGAAAAATAATTTTGAACAGAATTAAAAATTAGTGCTAATTATTTATGTATATTTAATGTACATTTTATTTTATTTTATTTTATTTTATTTTTTTTTTTTGGCATTGGCTTCCGCCATACAGCCAGCATCGTCTAGGTGCTTATCACTAGAATATCACTTACTCTCCATTCTTACCTACAAATACATTCGCTTCACACATTCATCATTCTACTATATACCGCTATTTACATAAACTACTGCTAATGGATGCAGCAGCACTCTGTGCTCCTGCCATCCTTCTCGCTTAACCAAAATTAAAATCACGTAATCCTTCTCTAAGCATTTTGTTCCATTCATTCTAATTCGGCTATAGCTTCTAAATACATTCATATTTCATTGCTAGCTCTGCTATC
The DNA here is from genome assembly GCF_049639745.1 of Rhodnius prolixus. Taxonomy (NCBI): domain Eukaryota; kingdom Metazoa; phylum Arthropoda; class Insecta; order Hemiptera; family Reduviidae; genus Rhodnius; species Rhodnius prolixus. Next base: position 27,135,595 of record NW_027411615.1, read on the forward strand.
GACTTAAGCACATAACTGTTGGTGGAGAATATAATGTCTTCGTAGCGAAATGGTGCATCTAAATACCTGTATATATCGTCAAACATTCGTTTCCTTTCTACCACATAACGTGGACATATCATTATTACATGTTTGAAATCTTCCTCCTCATTGCAATCTACGCAAAGAGGAGAGGACCTTTTGTTGATCCTGTGTAGATACGATCCGCACACCGCGTGGTTCGCTCTCAGCCTGCTTATTGTCGTAACAACCCATTTATTAGTGACAGTTCCCTTAAACCATGGTTGTCTAGGTAACTGATCTGCCATAGTTTTATAGAATCTACCTTTATCACCATTATTGTAATCTGTCTGCCATTTTTGTAGTGCTGCTTTTGCAATTATACACTTGATATCGGTGTGTGGTAATTTATAATTAGCCATTTCCCCCAGTATTGGTGGCTTCCTTTGCAAGTGTATCAACAATTTCATTCTCTTTTATACCACAATGACCTCTTACCCACAAAAAATTAATGCAGACTCCCTTCTCTTTAAAAATGGCAATAGTTTCTACAATCTCTGCGATAATGTGATTCATTCCTGCAGACTGGTTGTGTATATGTGATAATTTACACAACGCACTCTGGCTGTCACTAATAATGGTATATTTTTTCTCCGACAACGAATAAATATATTTTAAAGCCGTTAAAATAGCAATTAGCTCCGCTGTATAGATGGACGCCTCATCTTCTAATTTAATTATCGTAAAATAGTTCCGAACCGGATCATACACAGCACTTCCGACTTTATTATTGATTTTGGACCCATCTGTAAATAAACGATATGAGCCCGGATAATGGGAAGAAATGTAATCTTCGAAGGCCGCAGTTCTCATCTTTTCCGGTACCTTTATCAAGTCGAAGGAAGTGTTAACACTTAATTCGCTCAATAAATGTTCGTATTTTAAGTTGTACACATCTAACTTATTATTCGAATATACCTTATCTCTAAAGGTAGAGATTCTAATAAAACTTTCTGTGTAAATGGGGCCTTTCTTTTTTGTCCAATATTTGTGAGTGAGGACTTCGGTATTTAATTGGCTTATTTTGTTATAAATTATTCGGTTCGTGGCTAATTTTTTTAAGACATTTATCATTATTATTACAAAAAATTATTGTGAATGAATTGGCCAGTAGTAGTATCTGTGACATCTAATAAATTCTAAAAAATATTAATGAAAAGTTAATATACTAAAATTACATAAATGATTTCAATGAAGTAATAACGAAATCTTAGGTGCTTATTGACCGTTTAATCAACCAATATACTTAACTTTTTAAACTGTAAGTTTTTGTTTAGGTGTTCATAGAATGGAATGTATAGCAACATCTTGTATGCATTCCATATTCAATTCCAAGTTCGTTTAATCGGTAGAAAATAACAAAAAAACAGCTCTGTCTAATCTGCGAGTATTGTACCTTTACTGTAAAGCAAGTAAAGCAAGACCATTGGTGGAATTATATTTTATATATTTATAGTCAGTAGGAACAATGATTTATAAAGTTACCTAATTGGAGTTTTTTTTAAGTCAACAGTTTAATTTTTAATCGTACCAGCTTGTTAGTAGTATTACCATTTTGTTAATCCGATATTTAGAGATAAATGAGGATAATATCGGAAGAATTGCTTGTACATGAGGCACAGAAGGCAATAGCAAGCTAACAAGCCTTAATAATTTCTAAAGACATACTTAACGATTATTTTATAACCTAGCATAAGTAATTGGTGTAGTAATAGTGGTATATTACAACACGATTACAGTTCAAGTTGGCACCAAGTACAATATTTCAGCCTGGATGATCGATTGTGGCCTTTATAATAAATCACTTGAGACCATACTGTCATCAAGTTACTGAGGTCACTTTTCCGACTAATGCAACCACTCTTCCAATCTTTAAGAAATCTTAAGAGTTTGAGCCGACATTTCTAAGTTCTTCATCTTTCAGGTAATACTATTTGATACGTCAAGAGTCATCAATGATGCTCTGAATTGATAGTCAGATTAAAAAAATGTCAAAACCTTTTAAATTGAGCTTTTGTTTTAACGTAAATTGAATCAAAGTTTGTGATTGGTAGTCGAAGCCATTTCAGTCTCCGAACAACGTTCTCAAAATTCTAGACAACAACGTTCATGAACAAACAGCGTACATGTAAGAAATGGAAGTAGAACTTGGGAACACAACGTGGAAAATCTTATTACTAATCGTGCAGCTGATCTTTTCCTTTCTGGTTTTGGTTTTTCCTTTTAAGGCGTATCCTTAGAAGGGTATTGTCTTAGTGAACTCTCTCCTTCTCACAACGGACAACTCTGACTGTCAGTGACCTTTTTTCATTTGAAGTATGATGAACAATTTAACACAAGAGCCAAACTGATCTCTCTGATTGCTCTAATCCATTTGTTCAGAATCTCGCCTCCTCTGTCGTTCCTAACAATCTACCACGCTGACTGAATCGGCAGTGACCCCGGAACTTCCTTGAGAACTAAAGATCATCATAATCAATTTCCTGTAATGATTGCTATCACTGTGTAGATTCTCTCGCCCTTCTCTTCACGTACCATATACATGTTCCCTTCTTTACTCATACTTATTTTTTGTTTATACATAGATTATAAGTTACTGAATTAATTAAAAAATTGACTAATATTATTATTATATTACAGAAAGATTGTGCAAGAGGGGGTTTCACAAGAAATATGTGTTTTAAGAGGCCCTGAGTCCAAAAAAGTTGTTTTTATGAATTGATCTTTGTTTATCAATTCAGAAAATCCAAAAATGAAAAACCCTAGAAAGTTCAAAGTTGAAATATTAAATCGTAGTACCATGATAATCGAGCGGATAAAGGCGCGAACTTCGAGGCAGAATAGTATTGTGAAACTAGCTTCGATTCCTGGTCTTAGCCATTGAATTTTATTTAATGGTATAAAAATATTAATAAAATATATTAGCTATCCCTCTCCATGCTCGAAAAGCTCGCCAAAATTAAGCATACTTTACTTTTCATTTTTTATTTCGAATCGGTATCGCCATTAGACCTCCAAGTAATAAGTGAATTTTTCAGTCTTTATTTTATTTTTTATTTAATTTTCAATAAAATGGCTTCAATGATTTTCTTTTAACGTCATGCATATGTCGTTGCTCATATGAATGAGCCTGCATTACGTTTCCCTCTTAAGATTCATGTAAGTGTAATGTAAGCTTCATTTACTAAGAGACACTCAATATGAAAGTAAATTTCAAAAATTGGCGAATATCGGTTAAGCGAAAATGCTTTTTTACTGATTAAATTTTGACGGTATAAACAATTTTTCCGCATTTTCCTTGAATTCGTATCAAGATATTTCTTTCACAAATTAAAGTAAGAATGCAGTGCGATTGCAACAGATATATTTTTTTAATTAGCCTAAATTATTATTAAATTCAAATATATAATTAATTATTATTATTTACTGTGCAGGCCGATATACAATGCAGTTTAATTTTGATAAAGAAGAAACAATACTTTATGCAATTCAGAAGTTGTGCTTTTATATGGGCTTTCTGTATGATAACAACAGTTGGGCATCTATATTTCTCGTGCTTAAGGCCGTGATTATGGTTCTCCTGTCATTTCTTCACTTCACCTTAGCGGTAATGAATATTTTAAAACTATCTTCAATATTTGCATTTTATAAAATAAAAACAAAACTTTATTGAAATTATTATGTTTCTCGCAAAAGATAACTTGAATATTTAATTATTAACTTGACATAAATGGGTGATTTCATTCTATATTTACGCCTCTGTTTCCAAATGCTTACATTTATCTATAATCATTTTTCTTGCCTCATCAATCTCTAATCCTGATTCTTAGGGTTCCGAACTCCACTTCACTTACTAATACATACTTCATTCACATTGTTCTCGTCACTAAGTTCAGCATGTTTGAATAATCTCTGACACTTAAAGGAATTGCAGTGAAGTTTTAAATGGATTTGAGTTTTTATTCCCTGCTTTTTTTAATGTAATCCTCCCCAGTAGATCTTATTAAGTTCCAGTATTTAATGGAACCCAGAAGCAAAATATTTAGCATTGTCAACAATTTTCTATGGATTAGCCAAAAAATTAAATTCAAACAAATTTAATAATTTCTCAACCCAGCTTCTTTAAAGCTCGGACTGCGATGGTTTGCTCGCAAAATGATCTCAAAGTTCTCTTTAGTAAGCAAATTTAAATTTCTTTCGACATTGCATGATTGCCGGATCATCTGATTGGAAAACTGTGGTTACGTGAGCTTGTCTTTGGGTCCACAATAACGAGAGCTTTCTTTGATTGGTCGATTAACTTGACAGCCATTATTAAGATCATATGATGGTAAAAACAGTTGAAATAATCCCAAATTCCCAATCTTCTCAATAATACCATACTTTTTGAAGGTACAATTAAAAAGTAAAACATATTCAACACTATTTAGAAATTTCTAGTTATTTAAATCAACGTAATTTTCTGTTTCAAAGTTTTGAAAACTCTTTCTTTTTTCTTAGATTATACTAGATTCGGAGAAAGTGGGAAGGTTGAGCCTCATGGAAATTTTTCACTACTCTACAGTTGAAGGATATAGTCTGCTTGTGGTATTATCCTTTGTATACAAATCTAAACAAATCAAATTGTTCCGTCAAGCTTTAAGTGAAGAGATAAAACAGCGTAAAATGTTATTAACACCAAGACAAGAAAAAATCACAATAGATCTTAACAAATTTTTGGAAATATTCTGGAAATATGCTTATGGATTTATTATAGTTGTTGGTTTTCTTACACTAGTTAGGAGACCGTTATTTGATCGTGGATCAGCAATGGCAACTTGCTATGAAGGATGGCTTTGGTTCGAAGTGGATACATGGCCTAAGTAAGTAGCTATTTATTCAATCACAACTAGTCTTCAATTAAAAAAATGGTTAGATTCAAAGAAATGAATTCAAAGTCGGTTATAGAACATCAATTTATTTGAATCATGAATTACCATCTAGTTTCACATCTCAAGTCCCTTTCTAAAAATACATGTATAATAAAAAAGGTGCTGTGATTTTGCGAATTCCCTAGATTCACTGTAAATAAATGTGTTTAGCTAATGAATAAATCGAATGTTTGGCTATTTTTATTCATGTAATGATTGGCTGGAGCCAATAATTAATTTTCTTTAAAGTTTGACGTTTAATACACCTCTGGTATCATTCTTCAAGAACTAGAGAGGAGAGTTTTGTGATGCTGTCTAAGAAAAAAGTTAACAGTAACAAAGTAACAGTATCAGTAATCTTAGTAAAAAATGATTCTAAACAAAACGGCTCAAATAAGGTCCATCGTATTTCCTTTAACTATTTGTAGTTTACACCCTTTGGCTGTTGGAAGTAACTGGGGTAACAAGTCAACTAAAATAATTATTTATACGGAGATCGATAGATCAGTTATGGTTGCAAGAATTTATTTATTTGTGCCACTACTTAAAAATGCATGAAACTCTGGTCCTGTAGATTAAGGAGGAGATTTGGAGCACTCCGAAAGCCGTTGGTGGAAAAAGATGGAACATATTTTGGAATACATCTGAGTTGGGAAACATCTGAGAAAAATAAAAGCTTCCCCATATTCAGTAGCGATGATAAAAAAAATAATATATTTAGTTAATTCATGGCGACTAATGGTTATTATAGATGCTTCTTATTTTTTGCAAGTTCTCTTAGGGGTTTTGTTCATTTAATGATTAAAGTTTTTTTTTTAGTTTATTTATATTTTCATTCACAAATTAATATTAGAAAGTATCTAGTTTTTTTTTTTAAGCACTAAAAAACGTAAATGTTTTCATTGACTTCAAATGATTTTGAAATAAGTAAAATTACAAAGTTACTGCTTTAAATAAGCTGTGTCAGATGTATTTGCAAATATTTATTGATTACTACTTAAATAAACGTCATAATTATTGTAATTAATGAGCTGTGAAGTCATGGAGTAGTGCTGAACAAAAAAGTAAATTTATTAAAGATGCACTGAGTTGGTGAAGAAGTGTAAGAAAAGACAACGAATATTGACCAGACGACAGATATTTGTATTTATTGGTACGAATTTTTGCAAAAATAAGTAAGATATTTAAGTACTGAAAGATAAATGAAAGCATATTATCAAAGAAAATGGCAGACTTTAGAAAGAAGTTCTCACTACATAATAAATAATAAAATGGACAAATAGAAAAAAAAAAAAATCTTAATACTGTGCAGTTTCTGAAATTCTTTCGTCTATAAACATCAAGTGTGGGTCAATGGAAATCTAAAGCAGACTGAAGTCATAAAATCAAATATGAAAAAGGAGTAAACTTCTGTGGATAATTTAGAAGTAGCCACCAATCATGTAAAAAAAAAAATAGTAGTGATTTTTTGTTTTTAGAAAGAGGCCTTCAGGCCCTTTCTCAAAATGGGGAGTAGAACATGCAGCTGCATACGGTTGGTCTTGAGAACAAAGGGATGGTACTAAAACTCAATCTTTCTGGAAATGGATGATAAATTAAATGAAAAGTAAAGTATGTTTACTACAGTGTGTACGATGTTATGAAGCTGGCATTAAAAAGAAAAAACAAACGTAATGAATTTTAATTTAAAAAGAGGTTAGATGTTTTTTGTTTTTTTAGTAGTGGTTTATTTTGAAAATATTTTACAGGCAGAATATAATTCATACAGTCAAAAAAAAAAAAAGACAACTTCTAAAATCCACAAATTGCATAATTAAAAATTCATAATTTTGTTTTTAAATATTCATTTGTATCCTTATTTTTAGATGGGCTGGAGTAGCTATATTCCATGTATTAATAGCAGTGCACACTGTCCACATACAGTATCTTTCAATGATTTCACTTACCACGCATGTTAAATATTTAGGATCATTGTGTGAAATTTTGGCAGTGTATATAAAAGATTCATTTGAACGTAATTATTATGATGAACTTAATTTATCATATAAAAAATACATTAGTCGAGAAAAGTTTATTAAGATGAGAGTTAGCAAAATAATCCAGCAACATCAACGCTTGTTAAGGTAAACAAGTTTAATCAACTTCAAAGTTTTTCCTTGAAAATTTGTATTAAGGACAAAACTTCAGTGATATTCTCAAATGCAAACTAATATTCTTTCGTTTAAAATAAACTAAGACCAGTGTTTAAAAAAAAATTGTTAGCTAGAACCAAACACTGCGCTTTGTGTTTTTCAATGTAATGATTTTGATTTATCTGGTCTAAATTTTCGCTTAGTAATGACTAAGGAACGGATTTTTATGTATTTAAAAATGCCTAATATTTAATTAAAATATGCATTTATTTTCGTCAATTATGTGGAAAATATGTGATTTTCTTAAAATATTTTCTGGAATATTTAAGTAAAATGGACATTTTTTTTTATGAAAATGGATTTTTTTTTGGGGGGGGCAAGTTATAATTATTTATTCAAGAAAAGAACATTTTTACAATTTATAATAATTTATTAGGAACAAAATAATTTGTTTTTACAAGTTATAATGATTTATACAACAAAGAACATTTTTACTATTTATAAAAAGATGTGTTAAATTTTCAATTTTGAAAACTTCTCCCTTCGAAATTGTTTGCAACCACATGAAATTTCAAATGTTGGAACGTAAAGTGACGACGATCTGGGCGTAAGATGGACTTGTAACGACTAAAAGATCGTTCAACATCTACAGATGTTACAGGTGCCTTGCTGAAAGAAGTTATCTCGTTGGTTGTAAAGGGTACACGATGTTCTGAGGTGACTTCTGTTCCACTGATAATATCAGAAATCTTGCAGATGGTCTCCCATCCTATGTTCTTGCTCAGTACTTCTACCAGTTTTGATCTGATCAGATCTCCCTTACTCCCAGGAAAAAGTTCTGCTAGAAACTTGCGAAGATATTTAGCAACCAGTTGTTTGTTTGAGGCCGATGTTCGTGGCATTTCACCCAAAAAAGAATACACTAAGTGACCGAACGAAATGAATTGGACACTTCAACGAACGAGCTGAAAGAACAGACAACGTCAGACAACTTCAAAGAACTAACAAGTGCCCGTCACTGTTTAGCAGCATTCTGTGTAAATTACAACCACCATTGTACCCACTGTGATTCACAGCCCTACAGTCTGTGGTTCACAGTTCCTGTCAACCACTTCCCAATTATGAAAATATGCCCAAAATGAAAAATATGTACATATTTTGATTAAATATGTAGAAAAATTTATTTATTTTAATCAAATATGTATAAATATGCGATAACATCCAAATATGTGGAAATATGTGAAATAAAAGTAGACTCAAACGGCTTAAAAAGTGTCAGTATGAATACTTCTAGTTGAAAAACGTCTGTAAATTGCCTAGAAAAAAATATGTAAATACATACGAATCCGTTCCCTAGTAATGACTTACTGAGTAGAAAGATTTAGTCTATTTTATTAAATTAAGTGATTTATAAGAATTTTATTTAATTTCAGTTTGATTGATATGTTCAAAGATTTGTACAACGCATTTTTACTGTCAGTGGCCCTCGTTACTGGTTTAGTGATCTGTACACTAATTTATATCGTAACTGTAAGCAGCTGAATTAATTTTATGTAGCAAGCATTTTCTTCCATAACTTTATTCATTTTAAGCGTTTTTTTAGGATCCAAATAGTTCAACAACTTTGATCATTCAATGCACAAGTTTACTTGCAGTTGAAGGTACTTATGTTAGTATTTATTGCTGGGTTGGCCAACAGTTAACTGACAAAGTAAGTATTGCGTTTGGTTCTAACTCAGTTTTATGTAGCTGCTGATCTTTAGATTTTCTTTTCCTAAGACCCTCTTACAGTTTACTGTCCAGTGATGGACAGTGTTGTCTGTAACGAGAGAACACTGATCATAGGCCGGCAGTGCACTGAAAAAAAGGGTATTAATGCACTTAGATGTTGATGCGCCTAAAAAAATAATTAATAAATAAATAGTTGTATGTTTTTTTATTGTATTTGCCCAACCTAAGTAAGTTTATTTTTTTTTACTACTTTTGTGCTGATTTCCTCTTCTTGTAATGGATAAAAATTTTAGTGTGCAGTTATAAGAAACGCTATTTTTGATATCGCTTGGTACGATCTGCCAATAAGTGAACAAAAATCACTTCTTAATATTATGATTGCTTGTACCAAGGATCAGGTTCTAATGGCCAGCGGACTACAAGAATTTTCAATGAAAGGTTTAAGTGAGGTATAGTTAAAGTTTTGTCTACTATCCTGGTTGTGAACTTACATAAATAACACAAGTTTGGCTTTATATTAGTGACTGCTTGTTATTGTTAAGTTTGGATATACTATTATTATAAATTTACTTAAAATATGTATATTTTGTTAATTTCTTAAAAATTCACTTACTATTTCTGTTTGGTTTAGCTTCTGAAAGCAACTTTTAGCTGCTTCAATATGTTGAAAGCTATTCGCTGAACTGTTCTAAAATGCCAGACAAGAAGCGTTGTAAAAGCCATAAAATCTAATCTAGAAAAAAAGAAGAAGTATTTATATGCAATTTTTTTTAGTTTTTAATGAACTAAATCAAGGAAGAGCAAATCTAAGAGTAGATAAAAGTTTGTACTTTGATATACACTGTTTGCTTAAAAACAATATACCTCGAAATAAAGCAGAAATGTTTGTTACAGAAAAATAAATAAAAAAAATCAATATACAAAAGTCCTGTCATTAAAAAATTATAAATTATTGAAACTATGTTAAAATTCATTTTGTTTTTGAGTATTTTTGTTTTTCTTTGTTTATGCATTTTTCTTTTTCTTTACTTCATAAAATGGTATCTTTTTAGTTCTGTTTATTTGATAATTGATAATATTTTTCTTCATTTTAAGCCACCTTATAGTAATAATAAAATTACACATCCATCCATTATTCATACCGGGATCATGATTTATGGAATTTTTTTATTTGTATTCTCAAAACTCTTATTTCCTTTTTGTTTTTACCATGAAAACATTTCATGTACAGTATTTTTAAATTCTTTCAAGTTTTAAAAAATAAATCAGAGTTACAAAAAGAGTTGGTCAATTTTTATTTATTTAATTAGACTCTTATGTCTCAAAAATTATTATGACATTCCAGATTTTTCCACCACTTTAGCAACGGACGCAGACGATACAATGAAAGCATCCTCGAACAAAGAATAAACCAATGCATTTCTGGCACACTAACGTTTGAAGATGTAGTTTAAACTGGCTTCGAAGATGGAAGATAAAGCTGATATTTAAACATATAAATATTATAAGTGAATCTATTGTGAAACATAAATAGCTGAAATAGTGTGGGAAGACGCCCTCAGTGAGGAAACACCGTTAAAACTTCAGATCACTGGATGCGGAGTTGTTTCTTGATGAAAGATGATCGTGAGAACAGGTTTCAATCTTCTAGGAAGATTTTGTTAGGGATGGTGATTGAGGAAAAATTGAATGAGCGATTGGGATGGTTATAAAGGATGGTAATAGAAATTTTCATTGCAATTTTTAATTAGTTATTTTGCAAAAAAAAACAATTGAGTTCTGGATAAAGTTTGAAGTTGGATACATAGAAGTTTATTCGTGTCACAGGTAATTTGTCTGATTTCTATGATTGAAATGATTGCGTACAGTAAAAGTTACAGTTCAAAAGCATGGATGAATCCCAAACCTTGCATACGTACAGTGACTCCCATTAATATTGGGACACCTTTTACAAAATGAATTAAAGGAAAATGAAAACAACAGACAAAAGTTTGGGATTTTTTTTTTTTTTAAATAACATTAGCAACATCTGTGGAAATTATATATAAGTATAAATCGATGAAATTCCAAACTGTTAGGTAGCACTTTTTGAAAAAGTGTAAAATAAGGCTCTCAAAAATATTGGGACACCAGAAGTGCTAGAGTTTAAATGTTTAATATTTAAAATCTCCTACTATTTAATATTTGGTTGGTAATAATTTAATAATTGCTTTTTGACTTACAATAGCCCTCAAACGATCAGGCATAGGTGAAACAAGTTTTTGGTTAATTCAGGTGGTGTTTTTTTCCTATTCTTCCAGGAAACATCGTTTTAATTCATTTTTGTTAGATATTATTCGTTTTTCTTAAAGCACTGGCTAAATATTGCCATAAATGTTCAATGGGATTATGATCTGGTGACTGTGGAGAGGTTTGGAATACTTTTGGGCAATTGTATAACAGTCACTGACGTATCACCCAAGCCGTAGGTTTGGGGTCGTTATCTTGATAGAATTTAGAAGACCCTAAAATACCAAATGTTTGGGCATTTTTTTCAAATTATATTTTAATATATTACTATAAACCATTTTGTGGATCATTCCATCAATAAACACTAATTCTCCAAATCCTGATGCGGACATCCAGCCCCAAACCAGAACTGACCCACCTCCACCCGGAGGTGCAGCTTTAAAACCCTTTAAAGTTGGCTGTAAATTCTTCTTTTCGAGTTCAGCATTCGCTTTCCTCCAGACCATAACCCTTCCATCTGACTGGAAAACATTAAATTTTGATTCATCGCTAGAGTATATCATTCCAAAAGTCACTATTTACATTGAAATATTTTTCGGCAAATTTCACTCTCTTAACACGATTTATCTTACTGACAAAAGGATTCTTCCAGGCTACTCTACCATGATAGTCGAGTTTTCTTAGCACTCTCCGAACTGTTTCTGCTCCTTTTTTGCTCTCTGAACATGTCAAAAATTTCACATAGAAGTTTTGGAGCACTAAGTCGGTGATCTTTTTTAATTCTTTTAATATATAACGCTGCTCTCTGCTGCTCTCTCTCAAAGCAGCTGAGGACGGCCTTTTTGTGGGGTTGAAACAATTCTTTTTTCTTTTTGGTAACGCTGAATGATGTTCCACGCAGTAGATGTTTTAGGTCCGATCAGTTTTTCTGTCTCTCTAACACTTTTTATTGTCTTTGTGCAAAGAAATTATAATATTTCTTTGTTCAATCGTTGTATTTGTATTTTTGCGCGACATGTTACACCTGGCTTGATTTATATAAACTAATTTAATTATTAATTTCATATTGAATATATGCTTAAGGTATATATTTACAAATTGTATAAATATTCGGGCAAAACCTTGGACAAACTATAAATTATAATAGTGTCCCAATATTTATGAGAGGTAGAATTTGCTCTTATTATTATATATATTATTTTTTAATCTACCAAAACATTTTTATGTACTTATTTAAATAGTTTTTATTTAATTAATAGTAATTATAAAATGAAATGAATTCATAAAAATTTGAATAAATGGGTGCCACTTTTAATTTTCGTCAATTTTTAACTTCTGTATGTACTGTCCCAATATTAATGGGAGTCACTGTATGTCCAAAAGGATTTTATAGAAAAGTGATTCAAATCAAGTGAGAAATTTTAAACAACTGCTAATAAGCCTAAAAAACAATTTATAACATGTGCAAAATTCAATCCTTCTAGGATGAAGAGAAAATAACAAGTACAGTAAATAAAATGCAACCATAATCAGGTATGAATTGTTATTAACTGCCGTAGATTCATTTTAAATTAAATTCTAATTCTGATTACATGTATTTCTTTTATCGATCTTCGCAAAACTTTTACCTAATCTTTACAAAATAAAAAAAGAAAATTAATATTTTCATAATGAAGGTCAAAATTATGGGAATGAACCTTGAAACCTTGTAAAAGTTCTGAAGTAGTTGTATAATAAATTGCAAAGAATTCTCCATAACCAATGAATAAAACAAACATTTAGACAGAATTTGTTCGTTCTATGACCCACCATTTTACCAATCAGATTAAGTAGTTTATTGATGCGTAATTACTTTTAATAGTTGAGTAATTATTAACAGAAATAAAGCAATTTACATCCGTAAATGATTAATGCAGTTCTAGAAAAGTTTCTCAAAGATGGGATCTAATTTGATTATTTCCTGGGATTAGGTACATTGAATTCTTAATTGAAAGTATATTCACGATGTAATAACTTAATTACATTTCAGCATTACACAAACTTGGCCTAATAACAATTAGCATCAACTTATTAGTAAGGTAAATGTACACAGTTGAAAGCAGTTCATATTTTATGCTTCTAACCTACTTCTTTCTTTAAGTGGGAGTAACAAGAAATTAAAAACGTTACTATATTTTGTGATAAAAGCAAAACTGATGAAATTATTGCAATTCGCTCATTGTTCTTTGAAATCCTGTGAGCTATTGGGGAGATTTATTTAGTTGAAGTTTAGCTAAGCTTAATTGTTATTAATTATAATGCATTTTCTAAAACTTTTAAGAAGTAAGGTGAGCGAACCAAAACAAAATACATGTATAAAAATTATGAAGTTCAATAATTTAAATAATTCTAGCGTTTATTTTTAATGTGTCCGTTACATGGAAGATCCTATTCATACTAGTTCAAACATGATTTAACAACGTTCAAGATGCAAATTACAAGAGCCGTTGGTTTTTGGTTTCCTCAACGAGATCTCTTTATCATTTTTTTTGTCAGACATCTCTCAGTTTTTTAAAGTTTTACTCTTTAATACACTTTAAATGAGCCCTTAACAAAAGGTTTTAATAATTTATTATTATTATTTTTTGTGAAGAACAGTGAAGGTTTCTGCAAGTGTATTTTTGATTTCTGTTAGAATAATTTTTTTACATAACTTTTTTGGATCAAAGTGATGAGTAACTTCGTTTCTATTTCTTTTTGTCCCTCTCATGAGCTAAGTACATCAGTGGCAGTTATCCTATTTAATATTATTCAAGTAGTTAAAATCAAAAAGTGAAGACAATATTTGTTTCCTCTTGTTTGCTCTTTCAATATTACAAAATGGTGATAGTAATTCAAATTATTTTATTAAATTCCATAAAGTACAAAACTTTTTCTTCCAGTTAATAAACCTGTTGGTCCAAAACCCTGAAGAAAGTACTTTCTACATAGGAGCAAAGATAGTAAAAAACGTTGGTGCTTATTATGACAACACTTGGGCCGCTGTGTTCCACATATCAAGAAATTTTCTAACCCTCTTAACTGGGATGATGCAATTTATTTTGCAGGTGAGTGAATCATTTAGTTTTTTAATTAATTGCCTTATTCCTTAGGCTTTATGATATCTGAGCGGTTAGAGTAGAACGCAAACCGCCAAACTTGGAGTATTGTGATACTGGATTAAACATCCGATCTTTTTCTTTGGATTTATTTAACAAGATGACAAATTTTAGGATAACATATCGTAGCTTCCGTCCACAAAATCTGATCTGTAGGACACTTTTCAAACTAAAGTTTTCTCTTTTCTTCTAATTTTCAAAATCTTTATTTAATCTTACTCAACACATCACCTTCTTATATTTAAAACGGATAAGACATTCAGCCTACATTGTTGCACAGTTAATTTGATGTGATTTTTAATATTTTTTAAACGAGAAAATGAACGCTCAGAACTGCCTTTTGTGACCTTTACTTAGTACGCCCTTCCTCGTTTTTTAAATACTTGCTTAGTTCTTGAGAACTACTATTTTAAGTACTTTGCTTTATTTTTATTTTCCAGATTATATTCAACTTCAACAAAATTGAAAAATTAACAATTCTGGAGATAATACATTTCATTTTTTTGTACTTGTTTGCTATTTCATTAAGTTGTGGTCTGTTAGTAAGATCACGAAGATTTAAGTCCTTGTATACCTTAATTAAAAATGAATTTGGCAAAGAAACAAAATCTTTGACTGTTGAACAACAGAAAGTAGAAAAAGATGCTAGTGACTTTACACATCGATTTATAAAAATATCATTAGTATTATTTTATTGGGCTTGTATATTTACCATTAGTAGACGACCATTATTTGAAAGGACTTCTGAAATGACTTTAATGAATGAAGGATGGATGCCTTTTGAAGTAAACACCTGGTTTAGGTAAGTAATATAATTAATATTAATATTTGTCCTAAATACCTACAAATGTAATCAAATAGTAGCCCGTTGTAAAAGCAATTAGAACTTAAACTAGTTAGTTGTCTGCCCAGTAGTTGACAGTTTATTTTGCTAGGGCGAGAAAGTTACCATGTGTAGATTTTCTTATTTAAGTATAACACAAACCACAAAATGACAACTCAAAATTTAACGGACAAAAAGGGCATCCGTGGCTATACAGATGAAGTAGTAAGAGATGCACAAAATATTAGTAAAAAATATGGACGTAAGAGGTTAACTAATTTTTTAGAAACCGCAACATTACATTTATCGCTACAATACCCAAAGAGGATATCCATTAAAATCAAAGATAGAATTGAAAACAAATATTAATGTATAAAATTAAGTGCAGCTAGAAAGGAAATTGTAGCACACGAGAAAGACATGAATTATAGGAAACAGAATTTTCTCTTACTCCTAGCCTTTTTTCAGTTCACCGTCAGGTAAAGGACTGTGTTCTTAACGAAAGAATACTGCCTGGAGGCAGCAGTGGAAAAGAAAATGCGGAAAAAGACTGGACGACTGTGAGATTAAATGTTGAGCCCTGAATAATAATAACAAAGGTTATTCCAGTACTTTCAACAATGGCAACTTAACAGTTGTAGACAAAGAGAAGAACAAAGAAATGTATAAGATATGATCCACAAAGTAAGGAAAGTAATTCATCTAATTATAGACCGACCAACCATAATAACACTTTCATGCCAAAGCTATTTTTCAAATTCCAAAAAATATAAACTAATTTAAATAAAAATCAATTTGTCTAGAAAATATTTTAAAAAAGATAGGTCTTTTTAATGCTTAGTATCAGAAGTAGAGCCTCCGCAAAAATTAAATTTGTCTTTTCAGATTAGAAGAAAGTTAGAGAGTAAAGTTGAGAATATCGCTATTCTCCTTACTTGGTGTAAAAGAAGTTAAAAACTGGTTAATCTACAATGTATTCTATGCAATGTGCAACTACGATATGTAGTATGCTTCTTTAAAATCATTGTGGTATATACAATATAATTATTTTGCTTAAGAAAGCTTTCTTAGTCTAAAATATCTACACACAAAATTAAAAAAAATGAGAGAGATCAATTATTCTAGGAACATGTAATTATTCTTCCCAATGATCCAAACTTCCTTTCGCCAAATATCAAAATAAATAAATAACAAAACAAAGAAATGAATTCTTTTGTATCGTCTGAAAAGTTGCAACATTTCTGATATCTATAATAAAAGTAAAGTAGAAATAAGCAAATTATTGATTTCAGGTATACTGTCGTATGTATTTTTCAAACTGTAGTAGCTCTAAACTTAGCTACAATATTTTGGGCTCTCTTGGCTACATATGTGACATATTCTAAGCAAATTTGCTCACAGTTGGAAATATTATCACTTTATATAAAAGATACCTTTGATTACAACTCTCCAGCTCTCACTGAAACAAAATCATCCAAATTAACAACAGCTAAATACAAGAAGCTCAGATTAAAGCTGATAATCCAACGTCATCAAGTCTTGTTAAGGTAATCAAGATGAACGCATGCATACATTACTTATACAATATATTATCATACTTTTTTCCACCATAATAAAGAGGAAAAATCTAGAAAATGGTTTTGCTAAGTTTATTAGATTCCTGTGTGAGATTCGACGTTTGAATCCATTGGTAGGTCCTTAGATTTTCTTACAGTAAACTGAACTAACAAACTACATTGTTTAGAACTCTGTTCAGAGGCCTGCAATGAACTGAAAAATTCTCCAGGCGCTGATCGGTCAAAATCGAGATTTTGACGCACCTTGAATTTAAAAAAAATCATCTAGTTTTAGGGCCGCTCTACGTCCATTGCATGGTTGTAAATGATATTATGTATTATTAATATCGGAGCACTGTTGCTTGTAATTTCTTTATATTCTAATTGAGCTTTACTAATTTTAAATAAATGCTGATAAAAAAAAAATTCTTTATTATTGAATGAAAATGGATGTCTGGAAATAATGAAGTTCTGGAGTCAACCATTTTTAACTTTGAAGAATTTCGATGTACATAGGTCAGTTTTTAAGGGTAAAATTGTTACTTTTACTGCAACATTTTAATAGATACTTTAAAAAATGAGCGAGTTCGATTTGAAAATTCCGATCTTTTAATGCACTAAGTACCATTGAATCATGAATTGACTAAAATATATAAGTGGAAGAACAACCAAGTATCTTTGGGAAAATGATGTAAATTCCAATACACCTTCATATTGATGTAACTATCCAAGAAATATTCAGATAACTGGAAAGTTATTTTTGGGTATTCTGGGACTGGTGTGGATGCTATAAAGGCCGCCTGGCACCAGTAAGAACACAATAGATCTTTAAGTTTGCAGTTTATTGTTCGTCCCAGAGAGTGGGGGACGACGAAAACAGAAAGTTGCTGAATCATTGTTCTAGAGTTTAAGCAGCACAATAACAGAAGAATCATTTTTGGTTTCATTAGTGCTTCCAATTAGGCGCCACGGTAGCCGAGCGAGACCTGTGAAGTTAATATGTATTGTTCTACTGGGTTCGATTCCCGGTCTTAGGTCTTGGATTTTATTTAATAAATAATAAAAGAATTTACAGTAAAGTATGTATGCTAGTCGCCTCCGTCCACGACACCTAATTGGTAGTTGGACGTAAAGCCCGTCTGAAAAAATAGGTAATTACTTTACTTACTTACTACTTTACTTGTGCTTCCAATTTTCAGATGCCTCAACTTATTCCAAGAAACTTACAGTTTATTATTGTTTGGTGTGAGTTTTAATTGTGGATTGGTTATGTGCACAGCTATTTATATGGTAACTGTATGTTTTTTGTTTCCATTTTGTTTTTTTACTGGCTTATCAGTAAAGATTGTCAATTCTAATGTTTTGCTTGATTTGTCTTTATTCATTACAGGATCCACAAAGTAATTTTTTCTTAATTCTTGAATTTGTTAATCTTCTTGTACCAGAACTGGCACTCACTGGATGTTACTGTTGGTTTGGTCAACAAATGAAAGATTGGGTAATTTCTAACTCCTTTGATAAAATTCTGGCTTCAGATGAGTCATTTAATTTACTCTGGCCTTTTGCAGTGGACTAGAATCGGAGAAACAGTTTATGATTCCTCTTGGTATATGGAACCAATAACAATTCAGAAGGCTCTTTTAAATATGTTAACAATAAGTAATAAAAATAAGGCGCTTAAAGGAGCTGGTTTGCAAGAATTTTCTTTAAAAGGCTCTAGCGAGGTACAGTCTACGTATTTATATATGCAAAATATTTATTAAAACGTTTTTACTTGAAAGTGCAAAAGTATTATGATTGAAAACTTTATGATTTTCAATAAGTTTCTTATGAAAAGTTTCAAATTCAAAATATTTTTTATTATATTTTTAATAAAAGTAATATTCTTGTTTCAGTTACTTCAAGCATCTTTCACTTACTTTAACATGTTGAAAGCAGCTCGGTAATTTTCACATCTTTCTAGAGAAAGTAGAAAAGTTACTTCTAAAGATATGGCTTATTTATTTATACTCTAGTATTAACTAGTATTTGCACCCATCTTTTATTCATTATTTCGCTATTATTCATTGGTGTCATGAAAATTTTCGGCACATTACTTAAATTTGAATTATATAATAATAGCAAACTTAGTTACTCTTATTGTAGAAATAGAGAATGTAGTATAAACATAAAATACGCAAGAATACTTAGATAATTTGTCATGAATGATATAATTCTCTTATAAGTTATGATTTTAGCGCAAAAACATTTTTGTAAGAATTATAGCATTAGAATCAAATAAAAACAGTTTTACTATTAAATTTTTCGAATGCTCAATATCTCATCTGTAAGAATGAAATAAGATAAAATGACTTAATGATTTGGTAAATTAATGCATAATCGCTGTGAACCACTTCGCTCTTAAAGACTGCCGTCTCTGCACAGAGAAGAATCCACTTCTTCAGGCTTTCTGTGGTTATGACAGACTAAAATCATGGACAATATTCAAGTTGGCAATTCCAACATCGTGCAGAAAGTAAATAGACGACAGCATTAGATGAATGAAACTATTTGGGTTTTGCTTACCTAAACGTGGATTCCTGTTCAACATTCACGTACTCTACACGAACATACACGAAATGATAAGTTGAGCCCAAGGGGGCTTTGAATAACGTAAAATTAACACGAATGTTAATAATAATGAAAGGTGTCCACTTTTTTCTTTTTTTAAAATTTATTTTAAAATCAAAGATGTGCAATAAAATAATATAATGTACAAGAGGCTAACTTTGGTTTAAAATATACAAATAAAAAATAAAGTATACATATAAAAAAAGTAAAAAAAAAACATTATGGCATCTTTATTGTTTTTGCCCATTAAAATATGTGCATCATTTAGAAAAATATATTAGTAGTTGACTATATGTCAATAACTATAATTTACACTCCTTATACAAATAATATTATATAAACTTAACTAAATGTTCTATATATATATAAGGTTGGATACTTTATACTATCAAAAGATAAAAAGGACGGAATTAATTTACAATTAATATCAACATCACTTCATCAGTCAGACAATCAGGTTACATTAGTATATTATTAGATTGACGTGGGTATTGTGTATACAGTACTGTATGGAGTCGTAGGTCTCGAACCAGCCAATGAAGGATTAGTGGAAGCAGCTAATGAAGCCATCGTGCTCAACTGAAATAAAAAATGAAAAATAATTCATAATTTGAACTGTTAGCATTAACTTTTAATGAAAAATTTGCTTGTAAAATTGAATCATCCAAATATGTACATTTCGACACAAATAATAGGAATAATCCAACTATGTACATTTCAATATAAAAACTAAATAACACAGGTATTTGTATATTATATTTTTTTCTGATTATTAGCTATTTTATATCTAAATCTTATTATAGGTACCCAATTTTTTAAAATTATATTAGTGTTTATTTTAAAATTGTTTATGAGGTTCAGCAATTAAAAAATGTATAAATATTTAGTATCTTTTTCAAGGCATGTGGGGATGTGCTTGTTAAAAATGTTGATTGGAGCTTTAGTAAATTGATTTTCAACATGCACATTATTGAAAAAGATTTAAAATTATCAAAACAATGGCATTTATTCATTTTTTCATTCCCGAACCTCATAAATAATTTTAAAATTATTATTACTGATCGCTAATACACATTAAATTAAATTAATATAATATTATGGATAAAACTTTCCCATTTCTCTGTACTATTGTGAAAATATTACTTTTTCCTTCGCAAATTTTGAATCAAATTAAAGCTAAAGATTAATCCAGGTCGATCTTAGTACGTTTTTGTAAACAAAAGAAAAAAAAAATTAAAGTAAAAGTACCGATAGATTTTGACTTTTTGATAAATTAACCCAATACAATATAAAATAGCTTGGAAAGAAATTCTGCACGGTTGGTCACAAAATAAAAATTATGTATGTTCAATAATCTTCAAACATTAATTGAATAAATAAAAATAAATGAAGATAAAAATTTAACGTTGTTTCAGTGTATGGAGTAATAATTTAATCTGTAAGTATATTAATTAAGCCCATACATAATATTTTCATTTAACTATGTGCAAATTTTCATCAAAAGGAACACCAGAGGAAAAATAAGTTGTATTGGGAAAGCCAGATCGCCAAAAAAGACTGAGTGGGAAAAGTTGCGAGATGTTGCCCACAAAATAACACTGTTGATCCATATCAATGTGAAAAAAAATCAATGATGTTCTATTGTTTCGAAGACGAGGATCTCGCAGAAAAGTATGGCCAGAGCAACAGTATTTATTACAATTTAAATCTGCACCACCACTATTAATTTGTGTGGACATAATGTATTTAAGAAAAACAAAATAAGTGTTACTATTAAAGCACCATCTTAAGTGTGCATCAACACAGCCACCTCAGTTATTGGTGTTAAATTTTAATAATAATAAAAAAAAAAAGCAGTTTGATTTAGGTGATCTATTTAGAAGCCAAGACACCTTTTATGTTAATATGCGGTCTATTGACATATCCTTAGTCTATCGGGCAATTTAAAGACGTTTAGAGTGATCAATGAGAATAAATGTATTTCTGATAAGATGGATGTGATTTATGTTGGAGAAGATGGTTAACTTCTAAAATGGTACTGATAAAATCACGTACTTTTTACTTGTATTAACCCAAACATAAATGAAAAAAAAAATCTTTACTTATTTTAGCTGCCAACTGATTATAATAAACAAATAATACAGATAATAATTATTTCAAAACTTACGAGACGAATAGTTCGTTAATGTTAGGGTAAGAAAAAAAAAATTGTTCATCTAATAAAATGTAAATTTAATGGGAGCCCAAGATGAAATATATTTTAACTGTGAGCTTCAAGATATTTTTGTGCATTTTTTGTACTAAGGATATATCATCGCTTAATAATATCCATCGCCTTTTTTTCTTTTATAATTGTACCTTGAAAACTTAGTCAGACTTAATGAACTGGTTGTGTAGATACAGTACTGTGTGGCGTGGTAGGTCTGGACCCGGCCAAAGACTGCGTAGTTGAAGCATTCAATGACTGCATTGTACCCATCTGTCTCATACAAAACATTTAGCAAATCGTTGAATAATGTAAATTCTTAGTTCCAAATTTTATTGCTACGACAATGGTGGAAAAAATAAAAATTTAATTAATTTGGATGTTACTTAAATTTATAAAATGTTTTCCAACTTATGGGAAAATATAAATTAAATTCTTGGACTACAGCAATATCGCTAAAACCTAAATTTTGCCTAAAGAAACATAAACTCTCATCCGGACATCCACAGAAGTCAAAAATACCATTGGCAACTATGTGTGAAATTCCAAATTTTACTCATAGGATTAAGAAAACATCGATGGCCCAAAATCGACATACAACATCTATCGAAAATAAAATCAAGGACCGCATTTCAAAGCATTTAAGTGAGAACTATTGATATTAATTTATCTGAATATTCTTTATGAAATTTAGGGAACATATACGTTGTTGAAATGTCTGTCAAGTATTTTTTTTTTACTAGGTTACCAAGTAGCAACGACGCCTATTATACAAATATTATAAAATTAGTTGAAGAATTATAAGTTCTCAAAACAACGTTGAATGTATAAAAAATTTAGTATTCCTCGGAATAACGTTGAACCCAATTTTTGAACTGTAATCAAAACTGGTAATTTCAAGAAATAATTCGGATTACTAATGTGAACTTAATTTGAATTGTAACTCTTATACATACATATACTCTTAATTTATACGAGAATCAATTTCTCTCCTTATTATGTACAACTAAAATGGGTATATTTACACATTTTATAGAGTGAATACATAGTGTAACGGAAAATTTATGCTAACCCTTCAAGTAATTGTAAGCAAGCTAAATTAAGAAAAGAATAGCATATGGAGATCAACGGAAGTGAATGATTATGATTGCAATTAAGGATGCCAAGGATGAAACGGGGCTTAAAATGAGCAGGTACAAAAAAACAAAAAAATCTACTCAGTTTTGAAGCAGTTTTCTAAAATATGTTCTATCCTTCACACATTTTATATTTTTTATGGAGAGATAAAATTATTATAAAGAAATAAATACACAGGAATGAGGTGTCAAGCAAAAAGAGGATCTAGAAGCTGATGAGATCTAGAATGAAACTTGATTAACAACATTTAGCGGTTTAAGCCACATAAAAGTTAGTTGTAATGTCACCCTAAGTAAGATCAACTAGGAATTACTATAAATAGACATAGGATTAGCTAGTGTCTGCTTTGAATTTCTCTATCTTCAGTAGAAAGAAAGGTCCAAATGACTCATCATATCATAATCATATTGTTTTTGAAAAAAGTAAAATAGTACGTATTTTAGGTCAGGGGACTTTTAAGTCCAAGAACCAAATTAGGAATCGCGTACAAAGGCTACTAAAACTGCTTTTATTAACTAATAAATAAAATCCAAGAACAAAACCGGGAAGCGAATTCAGTACCAACTACATCTTAGCTTTGCGTTACCTCTAATCGTTTGGATATTGCGACTCCTCACTATTTTGGCTAAAAAGTCAGAAATTGGTGAAAGAATCTTACTGGCACGGAGAGTGTTACAATTTAAGTACGGATTCACAGCGAAGGTCACTTCAGTTTAAGAAGTAAATGTCCTATGATTTGGATTAACAGCTACATTGGTTCGTTTCACCTTCTACGATTCTCTAATATTTTAAAATAACCAATACTTAGATTATTCGCTTGCGGATCATCGGTTAGATTCCGAAGGGATAGGCAGTAAGCCATGACCTTTTCGGTCCATTACCACAAAATATTTAAGAAGTAAAATCACAAGAAGAGGAAATTGTGGATTCACTACTACCGATAGTGTAAACGCAGCAAAAATGCAGAATTATGCAAAATAGAAAGATTTTCTAGACAAAGATTCGCCAATCTTTATGAAAAAATCTGAAGAATGAAGACTGAGGAAAGGCTCTCTTGGAAGTACAATAATCAGTCGATACTGATGAATAAAGGACAACACTGTACTTGCTTCAAAAATTTGGATTCTATATCAAATAATTTTGTGTAATCCATTGCAAAATTAAAAAATTAAAGCTGTGTTAAAAATCAGAAGAGATGTTACAATCTTTGGTGTAGAAAAATCTGTTAGTAACTATAAAATAAAATCATAAATATCTAATATTTAAATGATAAACTTTAGTTTACGAATAAAACTAGTTATCAAACTAATCTCTTACCCTTAAGTGTGCCAAATCCTCTAGTTTGGTAAGATCCGCCAGTTCTAAAAATAATGAGTACACAACGATCCAACTGTATACATTCGCTACGCAGAACAGTGCCCAAAGAAAAACCATTAGAATATTGTAAGCGAATATAAGATCGTTAACTATGGCAAAGAACAGCCAACCCAGTACACGAATAATAGTGAAAATTGCGAAGCAATACAGCCAAGGAATCATTTTCTTTTCATATTCCTGTAAACACAGTACCAATTAATTGGCGTAATAAGGATATATGCGGTATACCACAAGGCATTTTCATCAAAATTGGAAATATAGAATAAAAGAAAAAAAAATGGCACACCTTTCTTAAAGCGATAATGAGCATGATACTAGAGACAAGAACCGTCAACGCTGAGAGTACTGAGAACATTGCAAATAGAATTAATGTATTCCTCACTGCAAAAAATCAATGTATTAAATTTCTACACAATGAGAATGACAATTCAGAGGATTGTATGTAATCCCAAATATGTAACTCACCATGTTTGTTACCAACATAAACAAACTGATAACTAATGAAGTAGTAACCAAAATGGGTGGAACCTGGTGCTGCCATTGCCAGTGAATATATATCAAACACACCTGTTACTACTGTGAATATACTCAGCACCTTTATTTGATACAAAGTAAATAACAATTACAAAGTATACAATTTTATTTTTAATTCAACGCTAATATAATAATGAAAGTTACCAATGAATAAATTCCAGCAACCAGAGCACCTCTTTGGATGTCAAGAATATAAGCATCTTGTACTAAAGGCCTGCGGTACCACGGAATTTTCAAAGATCGCATTGATCTTGTCGATTTAAGATTGGATGTTGAGCGAGTTACATGGGAATACACACTACCAGTTGTTCCCATGCTTGGAGTCTTCTTTGCACACATTTTGTTCTTTCCTTAAATTAAACCCTAAACACACCTTAAGAAATCTAGTTCCTTCTAAGAAATCTAGAAAAAAAAAAAAAAACAATTATCAAAATATATAAAACTCTTTCTACTAACTCATGAGAACATAGAACATTCAATAAAGCAGTTGTTACTAACTTTTTAGTAGCTAGAGATCAACTTCACCTAATGGAAGAACTCACCTAAACTAGTTAAAAAATAAAACTATTGTGTATATACAATATTTTTAATTAAGACAATTTATAAACTCTTTCCTGAATTCTAACCTCTCTTCTTGTTGATTATTTAACAAACAACAATAACGATGAGGTAAAATATGGGCGTGCCTCAATATTTCGATTAAAATCGATTTATCCTACAAACTGAATAAGCTAGGGGAGCCGTTAAAAAGCTATCATTTTGTATGAATACCTTAAATAAGCTATTAGCTACATAACTTAATTAACTTGTTGATAAAAAAGAGTTTATTGGAGTGTCCTCAATTTTGGGGACATTTTCTTTCGCAAGCAAAAATTTATTTAATGGCGACAGAAGTTATTTTAATCAACTTCCACGATATCTGATTGATAAATAAATCAGATCTTTAAATCTATTTCTATTGGTGACAGTCTTTAGTATAATTATGTAGATTATTAGTCCATTAAAGAAAAAAAGAAACGAAAGAAAGTTTTTGGGAAATCTGCAAATAATGTGGCCGTTTTCAACTTAAGTAACTCCTACCATCTGGTGGCAATTATTTGAACCAATTTTCATCAGTCTCTAATCTGTAGTCTGTATAATATATATATTTTTTTAATTTCCTTTTTTTTTAACTCTTTTTATTTTATTTATTTATTAGATAGGAGCATCTACTAATTAGTTCTAATTTTCCGGGTACATCCATCAAGGGCCGGGTGTGTGCGTGGATCTCTTCTAGGTGAAATTTCAAAGACCATTGCAATACTCTCACATATTCTGCATAGGTCCGCTTCAAGGAGCAGTAGTCCGCAAAGCATCGTTAAAGATTTGGATAGAAAATAAAAATAAAATAACAATGCCTTTTTTTGGGGGTGAGCGAATATAGTTTACATTAGAAAAGCTCTATTAAAATGTTGGTTGAAGACTGTTTCTAAAAGAGCGTTTCTCCTCAAAACGACTGCTCGCTTACTTTTGTAATAATTTTTATCAGTAAGATTTCTTGTTCTGATTAGTAAGGTTTGGAATGCGAAAATTTTGTTGATGAATTATTCATTATTTTATATGAGTTATAAAAAACATGATTATTTTTATTGCTCAGATTAATATCCTGTGATCGTGACAGTAGTTCTTCTTGCTTATGTTCCCCTTTTCTGTGCGTATGCACAGCCCAAACTTGTCAATGTAATACTTTCTCTGTTCGGGGCTAGAATCCTGGAGGCTTTAAATAGATATTGCAGCTTTCCTATGTAAACTTAAACTTCGTGTTCTAGATTACCATTTTCTTTTCCTATTCCAACCATCCTACTAACACTATGCGGCTTCTTCTCTATTCGCTTAATCATTGTTTCGTTTCAAGCTGATCGGCAATTAACTTTTCTCAACTCTGTTCTCAGAATAGATAAATTACGAACGAGATTTCAGATATTATTTGCTAGAAACACCAGCTCGTCCGCAAATAATATAAGGGAGACTTAACTTGGTTCGTTTTTCTGTAGCCCTTGTGATAGCTGCGCACTTAAGATTTGGATTTTCTGATCAACTTATACATTAGGATTAAAAAGAGGCGTGGGCTGGATACAACCCAGTCAAGTACCATTGTTCGCCTGCAAGAGAAGTACAACGTTCATATATATTTTCATAATTTACAGCTAATATTTTATGAAATATAATATTTTCAAAATAATGTTTAAAAAGAGAAAAAAAATACGTTAAAAAACATGGCAAGCTCAAAGCAACACATTTAACTTTTATTTTCAAAGTTTTCGGCTAGAATGCAGTTCGGTTTTGCTTCAGTATTCAGGTACCATTAACTGTGACTATCTTCTTGAGTACGCCCTGTCGTTATCGCTCGACAAACTTACCCTCCAGCTGGTTAAGAAAGAGATCCCCTTTTACAGTCTCAGTTACTACTACCCTAAACCTTTCTAATAGCGCCCTCTTTCCGTATCAGATAAGTAAGAAGAATATTATCGTGAACAAACATCACCCCCAATGTTCTTTTACTGGCGATGCAATCGAATTCATCGTTCAATTGTAGTTAACGTCAGCAAATACTAATTATTTGCTACTTACACTGAAAAAAAAATCAATATATTGTTTTTGAACTTTTATTTAAAACAGTCTAAACAGACTATCGTCCTATAAGAGTTTTTGATAAAGGGCTCTAGTAGTGGTACCCGAAACTTAAAGCTTTCTTAAAAAAAGGTGAAATTTTTGAAATTACTCTTTCTGGCCATTGGCGCACAATCCTGCTCATAAGCCTAACGAATCACAAACTAGTTTTTAGTTAAATAATATTTTTCGAAAATTTATTTGTGGACTTCTACGAGGTTAATGGCCTATGCTTTCATTTTACGTACTATTCAATACAAAGTAGGTTTTTAGAAATTGTATAACGTTACTTAAAATTAAACGTTTTCCTAAGATTTGGAGTGTCAGGATTGTAGAAAGTAAAAGTCACATGATTGTTCAAATTTAAATTTGAATTATTATTATTTTTTAATTTGTTTATTTATTTTGCAACTATGGTCAACGTACAATAAGCAAAAGAGATAAGAGATAAGGACTTAGCGCAAATACACATACATGTATATACAATATATACATATACATAATACATACGAGGGTCGTTTGAAAAGTCCGTGCAAAAATAAAAACTACTTAATATTTTGGAGTAAACCTTTTTTATTTTTCAACATAGTTTCCTTTTAGGCTTATACACTTCGTCCAACGCTGCTCTAGTTTGTTGATCCCTTCCGAATAATAGGATTTGTCCAAGTCTGAAAAATAGCCATTCGTTTCTGCAATCACCTCCTCGTTTGAATAAAATCTTTTTCCCGCCAGACATTTCTTCATATTGGGGAACAAATAGTAGTCCGAGGGAGCCAAGTCTGGAGAATAGGGGGGATGTGAAACGAGTTGGAACCCTATTTCCATTAATTTTACGACCACAACTGCTGAGGTGTGAGCTGGTGCGTTGTCGTGATGGAAAAGGACTTTTTTGTGGGCCAATCGTGGGCGTTTTTCTTGCAGCTCGGTTTTCAAACGGTCCAATAACGATGAATAATATGCACCTGTAATAGTTTTACCCTTTTCCAGATAGTCGATGAGGATTATTCCTTGAGAATCCCAAAAGACAGTCGCCATAATCTTTCCGGCCGAAGGAACGGTCTTCGCTTTTTTTGGCGCAGATTTCCCCTTGGTAACCCATTGTTTAGATTGTTCTTTGGTCTCAGGAGTGTAGTGATCTATCCATGTTTCATCCACAGTGACGAAACGACGCTTAAAGTCCTGCGGATTCTTCTGGAACAGCTGAAAACCGTCCTTGCAACACTTCACACGATTTCGTTTTTGGTCAAGCGTGAGCAATCGCGGCACCCATCTTGCGGATAGCTTTGTCATGTCCAAATGTTGATGCAAAATATTATGCACCCGTTCATTCGAGATGCCCACAGCACTAGCAATCTCACGCACCTTCACTCTTCTGTCATCCATCACCATATCATGGATTTTATCAATGATTTCTGGAGTAGTAACCTCAACAGGGCGTCTAGAACGTTCAGCGTCACTTGTGCCCATATGGCCACTCCGAAAATTTTGAAACCACTTATAAACTGTTCTAATCGAAGGTGCAGAGTCACCATAATGTTTATCAAGCTTCTCTTTAGTCTCCTGAGGCGTTTTGCCTTTCATAAAGTAGTGTTTAATCAACACACGAAATTCTTTTTCGTCCATTTTTTGAAAATCACTCGACTTCCTCGATTCAAACGAATGCCAAACACAAAGAAATAGACCGATCTAGCTGAAACTTGGTGTGTGTTCTTCCAAGAGATGCTACTAACTAAACATATCCTCGATACGCGCCAGTAGTGCTATCTCTCTGACTTTGCACGGACTTTTCAAACGACCCTTACGTGCACATGCATGTGCAGCCAAGTCATACGTACATGCCAAGAGAGATGAGTGGAATGAACGACGACCATCCAGCGTTGGAAGCGGATAGATTACCACGTTGGCAAGCTTACGCGGCAACCATCCTATGAGATAGGCGTTATGTGTTGAGATGGTCGTGTGGGTTTAGTCTACGATGTGGATATGAAGAGAGTGTTGTAGTATAGATATGTTGTGGATCAGAGGAAAAATTATTAATTTCAAAAATTCTCAAAGATTCCTGAGTTAGTTAAATGGATAAATAATTTTATACAAATAAAATTATAACACTGTTCGCCATTAGTTTAAATCTACTAAAAGATTCTTTCGTTTTAAGAAAAAAAAATAAATAAAAATAATAATACAATATTATGTCATGTTAAACTGATTTATACTTTCGCTTACACCATTTAAGTATTGTGGAATTATTGCATGGCGATTTCCGAATTTGAGTTCTTACAGAAAATAAGATTTTATGATTTCCAATAAAATATACTTTTTAATTCTGGTCTCTGGAAGAGAGCGAATACACATGTTTTTCCTTTATAAAGTAACCCTGAAGAAGATAGATTATACATGCATTTTGCATGTTACATTAATTTGAATTAAATATTTACAAATATTATTTGTGTTTTCACGAAATCCAATAACAAATTATTATTTCAACAGTAAGGACAGGCATACGCCTAATACAAATTTGGGCATAACAAATACATTAACGTTTAATTTAAACCGTAAAGTCGAAAACTGAGTTTTCTGGAAGAACACGTTTTGTCATAATCTGAATCTGAAATTCGTTTTCGAATGAAAGAAAAACAAAAATTATCAATTGTCTGACTAAGTTAAACAATAATAAAATTATAATGATCCATCATTCTGACAGAACTGTGATATATTATTTTCACAGTAATCCTATTCTTTAATTGATTATACCCAGAAGAATGTCCACCTCATATAATAAAGTCGGTACAAGAAAGGTGTTATATTACTGAACTGGAGTATGGTACATTAATCCTAGCGATAAATACAAGAGCACGCCCTAAACCATTATTAGACATAGGAACAAGTCCCAGCAGTACTTTTCATTTCGTTAGTAAGCATCAAGTATAGTCTCTATCCCCGTATCCCTCAACACTATAAATGACTCATCATTTCTCTATTGCTATTGGGTGTCCACTCTCGTTAATTACTGCACTTCATTTGATGGTTAAGATATAAGCTATAGAACTGCTCGATGAGAAAGCTTTTAACAGAGCTTTCAGTAAAAGAGTAACTCAATCTTCACCTTCCAATCTACGGTAAGTCATCAACATTGAAGTTCGATTAACGAACTTCCCAATAGTCCCAACAAAACAAATGAGTTGAGAGGGTTTATATACAAGAAAAGATGCATCAAAAGCGAAGAAGATAAGTTTTAAATAATTAACTAGAGGAGTCGCCAGAAAAGAAGTATGAAGAGTCTCATGAGAAGAAACAGTTGTCAGAAACACTTATGACCAGAAAAATTATCATTGCATACAATTTTTAATATTACTACCTTATTATTCGTCGCTAAACGTCGTATAAACTTTAATATATTAGCTACCATCGCTACCCCATACACTGTTACTCTACAGGAATTTTATATTCATTTGTAAAAATATTGTGAGAGAATGATCAGTGATTTCATTTCAACAATCAATCCTCCAACATTAGAGATAGTAATTTAATGAATTTTCTAAGTACTTGCCCCGATCTAGCAAGCTAAATAATCCGCAGGGCTTTAAGTAGTATTTAATTTGCTTCTATTTAGGTTAAGCACGACAACAGGCAAACCTTAGCTTACTAAACTCACACCCAATTACACTTTACCATCTTACACATTAGACAATTACATTCTGTAAAACATTGTATTTAAGGGATACACTAAAGATTTTTTTTGTTTTAACATTTGTTTCCCAGAATCTTACAAACCTATTAGGTCGCCCAACTGAATATTTTAACGTTATAAAGAAAACTATTATTTTTTAATCTGTGGCTTGGTGCAAGAAGTGCCAATGTCAAAAAAAGGATTACGAGTGTACGTCCTCTTTGGTTTACCTGGAGGAGGGGAGTATTGTTGCTAAATTTTGACATTGGCACTAGTAAGTTTTAGTAACTCAGTTACTACTTTGAAGCTGACTTTGGCACTCCTTGCAAGAAAAATTTGGATGGTTAATATATCAAAACAGATGTTTTACTCATTTTTACCAAAATCTGACATTGGCACTTCTTGCACCAAGCCACAGAAATAATCACATCATAAATCTTCACTAACTTTATACAAAAGAAAAAGTTAAGGTGCTTGAAGAACTAGGTGGAATACTGAGAAGTTTTCTGGTTGGCCGGGCTGGAAAAATTCAAATAATTTGGCTGGTTTATCTCAAAAAGAAGGAAGTATGCGATCTACTCAAATTTTTAATCTCGAGTTTTTCTCGAAGTAAACCCAAAAAAGTGGTTTTTCCCCCCTTAGGGACTACTCAGAACTTATTGTATGTTTGTAAACACTCTAGTCCAAAAACTAAAAAATAGAAGTAAGTTGAATATTTTTATTTTCCATGGGTACGTACTTGGCAGCTGACACACTTAGTAACGATGTAAAACCCTCGTACGGGTATACCACTTTAGGCTAATTTTTTTTATATTATAGTTTATATATATATTTTTTTTTAAGGCGATAGGTTTTGGATCATAGTTCTACCATCTGCGAGGATTGATAAGAATTTTTGGTTTAAAGTTGGGGGAAAAAACCTCATTTATTTAGGATAATGTTCTTTTTTATTTATTATTACTATAATTTTTTTTAAGTCGTAAACTTTCGTAAGTGATCGGATACAAGCAAAGGCAAGCAATAGCATGCTATGTGCGCCTGCCCTATAGCACAGCTCCACCTCTGGCAACGATCGATAGCTGTGTACACACATTCGTTTGTTACTCTTTGCACTTCTTCCGTTAATTCTTTTATAGTAATAATAATATATAGGTAAATAAATATAACTATAACTAAGCCCACGGCCACTAATGTACCAAATAGTTTATTTAATATGGTAATTATTAACCTGTGGAATAGCTTTAAAATTACAGAACTGTGAGTTCATCTTTCTTTGTACAGTTCAGTTTATTATTTTCAGGTTGCGAAATAAGTCTTAAAATACATATGATTATGATTAGCAATGACTATTTGAGCGACAGACACGAGAAAATTAATCTGTTTATAAGAATATCTCAATAACGAAAAGTCGCAAAACGCTTAAATTTTATTTTAAATTTAATACTATACTCTAATACCAACTGTGCACAAAGTACGCTACCTTTGACTGTACCTATACAAACAGTTGACATTGAATCCCCTTACTAGACTGAAAAGACAAGAAACTACCTAATGCTACAAACTTCTATGTTACAAAGACTCTTATACCTGCTGTTACTGCGACCTCTTTGGTCATACGGAATCGAAGTATGGGGATCGACTAAACCGTTCCAACTCTCTACTCATTCTTTGCAGTCAAAAATACTTCGGGAAATTCTAAATGCTCCGATTTTTTTTGTATCTAACCTCACAAGCCATAATGATCTCAAAATAAATACCTTTCGTCCAAGATCTTTTGAAAGCTAGTTTTCTCAAATTTCATTCCTCTACAGCAGTTCATTCTAATCTTTTAATCGAACACCTATCTTCTACCAAAACCAGGTAGTACTCCAAGGTGGTTGAAGAGGAGAGGGACTTGCGATCTACTCTTATTATGTTCACGATAATGAAATGACACCTCTGAATGCCTTCTCTGCTCAAATAATCCTAATATTGTCTTAAAAGTTCAACATTTATGTTACTGCTGAGTTCCACAATTAATACTCAGTTCAATTTCTAGATTTTCTCAAAATGGCCCATAATTTTATTTACACTTTGTATATCAAGTACGAATCCATAGTTAATACATGTATTTGATACAGTTTCTCTGCAAAAGTATGTTTAGTAAAGTTTCTAAAAAAAGTGAAACATAACTCGCTCTAAATTACAGTGTCAGAAAAAAGTATGGTTACTTCATATAATTGAAGGTATTTATATGGTTTCAAGGTAAATTTAAAACATCAATAATATGCTTAAAAAATGAACAAATTCGGTAAACCGAATTGTTTTTCTTACAAAATAGATTACAATACATGTACCTACACAGCACATAAGTTTTTTAATTGTGAAAAATGACTAAGACAATTTCCGTTAACTAAATGATCACTTGCATTTAAATCATTTCAACAGAAAAGTTTGATATCTGGTTTTAAGAACAAATCTTTTAGTATTCAAGAGAAATTAAAAGGAGATGAAAGAACAAATTTTCAGTGCTAGCTCTGTGATGGGTAATTTACTCAGTTCCAAAGTCCTTAAATCCCTTACAGCTCTTAATTATTATCGTTAGCACCAATTTGGATCTTGAAGCATGATTGTAAATATACTAATTCAGTTTGCCAAAGATGTGAGAGGGTTGAGGCAAACAAGATTTTTGATAATTACTGCGATAATCTTAACCTTGCTTTTAGTTTAACAAAGATTTTTCTGAAGAGAAATCAAAACAAAACAAAAATAGCTGTAGATATGAATTTAAGTTAACATTTTTCTTCTATTAACTTGACAAATCACTTGCCAATTAGTGTTACAGTAAATTTTGGAACTTTGAAGCCAGTTTCCTAAAGTTTATTTCTTCATTTGTTATTCACAATGCTCAGGAAAATATAATCATTGAATCAGATGTAAGTAGTTTTCTCCTAAAGTAATAATAACAAAATGAACAATATACATCATACAAGTTTCCTAAACATGTGATGTTTTTTTAAAAAAAAACCCTGGAACAATACTGAAATTCCTAATCCAATGACAGCAAGCAGACATCTTGGAAACGCTCCAGTTAAGAATGTTCTTGCGTTAATACTTAGACTGGGTATTTTCTTAGAGAATGAATACATGCAGAAATGAGGTACGCTTGTCTCTATTAATCATTTAACTTTTTTTGCCACAGCGGCTAATAAAATCTGTAACTTAAAATAATATTATTGTTTTCAATGATTATAGTTCTGGTTAAATAGCATTCAGTAAGTAGTAATTCTGGAATTGAGACCTTGGACATGAGGTTGTTCAATATAAGCTACACATTATCTTGTCACTCGGAATGTACAGTATGCATAATATTAAATCATGAAAATTATAGAACTGAGAGAATGTTCCAGAGGAGCCATTAAATGGATTTATAGAAAAAGACAATTTTCTGTCAGCTTCCAGACTAATATCCATAGTTAATACTCTAAACCAGCTGTGAGTCATATTCATCAATAACCTGAAGTTTATAGAGGGTCATTCCATGTCAAATCAACACGGGGTCTGAACCTCACCATCTCGGATTTTCTTGAAATTTGGCACATGTGTTGTATTGGTATAGACTTGGAAAAATATGAAATTTTACTGTGATATGTCAAATTGTTTATGAGTTACAGGGCTGTAAAATTGCCAAAAATGGGCTGAAAAACAGGGAACCCCGTGTTTTTGAATTACTGTAGAAGCTTTCCTGATTGAGCTACAGACTTGGGATTGGTGTCATTTTATAGCATATATAATGCCCTTTCCTGTGATATGCGACACCATATGGGTTAGGATAAATAAAGTTTGTTAAATTTTAATTTAAAATTTAAATTTTAAATTTTTTAAAAAGTACATATTTTAAAATTTTAAAATTAATTCCATGAATAGCTAGTAGTGTTATGAATCACTGGGCAAAATATTAATTTGGGACGACAATGGCTTCGTTGTTAAAAAAATTTAAAACTAAAGCTCCAATCCGATTAATTCAACTCTGAATTCATGTTAATACAATAATGCTAATAATAATTCCACTAATAAGTCCAAAGTAAAACATACTGTTAAGTAATAGGATCTCTTTATTATTTTAAGCTTGAAAAGGCTTCATTTGTTCGACATGCATCACTTTCTAGTAGGACATATGTAAGTTCTTCCAGTCAGAGTCACAGGATCAATTTTTATCAAAACATCCACTACTGAGACCCAAAGAATATCGGCATTTCTTGGATGCGAGATGATTTAGAGGGTCCAGCTGGATGAAGAAAAGTTACTTTTACTTCATCATGTTCTTCATTTTTCTCTAAAACATATCCAAGCCACCAGTTTCTTTATAGACTACACTGATATAACCTGATATGTCGACTAATTTTAGTTTAACAGGGAATTTTGAAACTTTCATTTCGCAAGCTTCTGAGTTCATAGAAAAGTTTTTAACCAATATTTTGGATTTACTTCTGGGAATGAAAGCATGGTATTGCTGTGTTCCTTTACTAGCCAATGCTTGAGCAAACCGATTTTTTAAAAAACAGTCAGATTCAACATAGTCTTCCTGGGTTGAATATGCAAAGTCTATGTTGGTGATGTTTTCTACTGCCCACTCAAAAAGTTGTAGTGAAGTTTGGATTTGATTTCCATAGGGTCATTGCAAACTGGCACGAGCTGCCAGTCTCTTTACCGAACCCTCTACGCCATCACAAGGCCCTTTGCCGACTTAAACCAACTTAAAGAGGCTGTTATCTCAGCCAAAGAAGACTGTTCTTGAACAAAGATATTGAATTGAATTATTTTTGTATACTTTGATTAACTGCTTAATTTCATTAAAATAATATATTATAATTAATATGATTAATTACTGTAATCATAATTATTAATTCTAAAAATGATTTCAAAATCAATATTTTAAATCTTAATAATTATTAATTGTGATTCATTGATTCATTATTACTATTTTCAATTTATTTATCACTTTAATTTTATTAAAATATATTTTCCATGAAAAGGAGCTTCAGTCTTAAATTTTTTTAACAATGAAGCCATTGTCGTCCCAAATTAATATTTTGCCCAGTGATTCATAACACTACTAGCTTTTCATGGAATTAATTTTAAAATTTTAAAATATGTACTTTTTAAAAAATTTAAAATTTAAATTTTAAATTAAAATTTAACAAACTTTATTTATCCTAACCCATATGGTGTCGCATATCACAGGAAAGGGCATTATATATGCTATAAAATGACACCAATCCCAAGTCTGTAGCTCAATTAGGAAAGCTTCTACAGTAATTCAAAAACACGGGGTTCCCTGTTTTTCAGCCCATTTTTGGCAACTTTACAGCCCTGTAACTCATAAACCAGTTGACATATCACAGTAAAATTTCATACTTTTCCAAGTCTATACCAATACTACACATGTGCCAAATTTCAAGAAAATCCGAGATGGTGAGGTCAAAAATGGTCTTTTTTTGTGTTGATTTGACATGGAATGACCCTAGATGTTTTTCTATCGGAATCGAATTTGCACAGTAAAAACTGGATTTCTATTTCTTGAAGCGTAGCCAAATAATTAAATTAAATTAAATTTTGAATGTAAGACATTTTGGGAATTCAGTCCTGCCAGAACATAAGAACTACAATTATGCCTTCTAAATTATTTAGTTACTGTCTAAAGAAGGGTTGTCAAACTCAATTTAAACACGGGCCAATTGGTGCTACAGGCAAGATTCACGCGGGCCACATCACATTTACAAAAATTTGTTAAATCTATATTCTGAAATGAGGAGCCAAGAATATGGATAGGATATTTAATAAACTATATAATTGTATTTATAAAACTAAAATTATTCCTTTTTACCTGAAACTTGCCAGCGATTTCCTCGTACAAGTTTTGCTAATCAGGTATCAAATACTGAGAACGTAAGAATATATTTTGGGAACTCTTACTACTTTTTGTCTTTTAAAACCGAATCATCCTGGAATTCCACTTAGAATGGCAGACATATCGCTTCCAAACGTCACCGGAACTGAGTCAGCATGTTTATTTAACGCCCGCAGGCCTTCAGGTAAGGCACTGGGCCACGTGTATACTCGTCTTCAGTAGCTAATGGGTTAACATGGGAAGGAATTGTTGGGTACGGTATTGCTTTGATTTCCCCTAAGCGCTATTTTCTTCATAACAATTTTTTCTATTTACACTTTATTTCAAAACAAAGTGGGCCACCAAAACTTACCTCGAGAGCCGCCAGTTTGAGACCCCTGGTCTAAAGTATCAAACTTGCTTCCATGTTCTATTACAAAGTGATAATGCAGTATCTTAATGCAGTTAAATATAAAAATCTCCTTAACAAAAACTTACAGTTTAAAATGTTAAGTATAAGGGTTGATTAAACGCCAAAAGGTACACAAATCAGCAAGTACCCATCATTTCATTTATACTTCATTGATATGATTTAAGTAATTTTACTGCATTAACTTTTCCTTCACATTTTTAGAATTTATTAGATGTCACAGACCCTTATGCTGGCCATTTTCATCTACAAAATAGTAATATCTATTTATCTATAATAATCAAACTATTAATTACAGGTTAAAAAGAAAAAAAAAATTAGGCTAAAGATTTCAAAAACTTTTTTAAAAAAAAGTTTACACCAACATACATTAATGATTTCATTTTATTTATTTTTATTTTTAAATAAAAATCGTGGGTTTAAGTTCATTCTTCGATTAAAGTAATTGTTATTTTATGAAGTAGTCAAACGTTTATAATAATAGGTAATAATTATCGCAAATAATATAGTTTTCTTCAATTACATTCTCAATCTAGATGTTCTTCCCACAATGTTGTATATATGTAATATAAAGTAAATAAGATATGCATATTTTTAGGACAGCTAATTATTCCAGTATTTTACTATAAGTAAAATTAGGGGGACTAAATTAAATTACAATTGAGAAATGAATAATTATTGTTGAATAATCTACTTGTTATTAACTGTGTGTTATTTGTGCTCACGAATATTTCGGTAAGACGAATTCAAGACTGAAATATTGTTTTAAATCCTTCGTGATTCAAATTTAAACAGTGGCTGACTCTGACTTTGTCTTTTTCTACTTTAACATGCATGTATATGTGACTACTCAGAATAATTCAGAACTCATTTTATCATAATTATAACAAAAAAATATTATGAATGAACTGGCCAGCATAAGGGTCTGTGACATCTAATAAATTCTAAAAATGTGAAGGAAAAGTTAATGCAGTAAAATTACTTAAATCATATCAATGAAGTATAAATGAAATGATGGGTACTTGCTGATTTGTGTACCTTTTGGCGTTTAATCAACCCTTATACTTAACATTTTAAACTGTAAGTTTTTGTTAAGGAGATTTTTGTACCTTTTGGATAGATTTTCCTTTTTGTCTATTTTGCAAAGTTACATATCTGCTTTACAGATTTTTTTAAAATTTGGTATAAGCAATTCTATCATTATAACCTGATAAGGCGTTAAGTCGGAACCGTAACTACTGTAGAGATCTTTTTAAAGAACGATTATAATTGCGGTCCCCAAACCATCCTCAATAACAATTTTTTTGAGAAAGCGTTTTGAATAAAATAGGAAGGTATTTGTACGTAAATAGCAAAATTAAACTGCGATTTCAGTACTTCCTTTTAAGAGGAGCAAGAAAAATAAACTGCGATTACTGGACTTCTCCCTAAAAGGCAAAGATTTTGAATCGAACGACAATTCATTGATGTAAATCGGTTCACACATTGATAATTTTAACGATTGCAGTACTTCCTGTTGGTAGGCGTAAGAGCATGATGGCACTTCACAGCCACGTAGAGGAGCTTTAATCACTTCTTCGTGCTAAATTTTATCAAAATCGGACTAAGCTTTATAGAAATATTGGTAATAATAGTTTTAGAAAGGGCCTTATTTGGGTAGGGCAAACTCCCCTCCTTATGAGGCATGGCGTCGAGACTTTTAAAGTACAAATCTGTACAAAATTTTGATTCTAATGACACTTTATTCAAGAAAATCGGTTCACGTCTCGATAATTTGAAAGATTGCTATACTTCCCCTTAACAAGTGTAAGAGCTGATCGCCGCTTTAATGTTACGTAGGGGAGCCCTAACCCTATCATCCTACCAAATTTTATCAAAATCGGGCCAAGATTTACAGAGAAATTAGAAATAATAATTTTGGAGGAGGCCTTACATAAAGGGGGCTAACTCCTCTCCCATTCGATGTACAGCGTCGAGACCCCCAAAAGGCACATCTACAAAAAATTCCGAATCGAATGACACCTCATTCATGAAAATCGGTTCACGCGTTTAGGCGGTACGCGGTTTACAAAAAAGGTAACAACAACAACAACAACAACAACAACA
The DNA here is from genome assembly GCF_049639745.1 of Rhodnius prolixus. NCBI lineage: Eukaryota > Metazoa > Arthropoda > Insecta > Hemiptera > Reduviidae > Rhodnius > Rhodnius prolixus. The sequence continues at coordinate 27,174,758 of NW_027411615.1, forward strand.
ACAACAACAACAACAAGAAGAACAACAACAATTTTTGAAAAAGCCGTTTTTGCTCATTTTCGGCAACTTTTTTCTCGAAATCTATTAGATCTATGTTGTTGCAAAAAAATTTCAGTTATAAAGGAGGGTTTGTCCTATAATTTAACGAAAATTTGGGAATTTTATCTTTTATAGAAAAAGAGAAAAAAATTGTCAAAGTTGGGTGTTTTTCAACGTTACGCTTTTTCCTGCAGTTTTTGATGATCAACCCTTATACAACTGTCCTACCGGACAGTTTTAATAAGAGGAGATAAAAGATATTTAGCTGTGAGATTTTATCAGTTAGCATGAGAAATAATTTATATACATACGAATATGGTTGAAACGAATTCTAATATGTTTCACTACGTACAATAATATGTTAGTAAAGATAGAGTTTTAGAGGCAAAAATAATTGGCAGTAACAGCACCAGTTTACCAGTTTACCACTTGACCTACATTGTTATTAAAGTTAGTCACATCGTTGGACAAAGCTACACAATCTGTTTGCCTTAAACTCGAATAATATTTCAATATTTAATTACACCATTAAAACTTTAACAGTTATAATATGAATAAAATTAAACAAGGAACTATATTTACTTTATACTTTAGGAGTTAATGAATTTAAATGAGATGTATTTCATGAGTTGGAAGATGTTGACGTTCTTGACACGGTGAATAAAGATTGTTTGCAGAATGGTAGAAAGATAAGCAAGCGCTAAGTAGTGTTCGATTTAATTTGACTTTAACGCAAATCCGCACAGAATATTGTGGATAACCCCATTCTTAGACTATCTAGGAGTCGGCGTTTGGAATTATAAAATACTGTGTGATTGGTTTTTGAGTAATGGCTTGGGAAAGAGCACGACCAATCCTGGATCTTTGTTACATGAATCAAACACGCACGATCTGTCTAAAATTTGTACTGAATAGACCCGGAATTTATGTAGGGACCTTTGGGTAGGCTCTACAGATGAATAAGTGAAACTGGTCAGAAAAATCTTTAATATTGAAATTAACGAAATCTAATATATCCCAGTTCAAACCTTGGACTTCTTCAGAGACTCGATCATTACCAGCAAGCATCACCATTGCGACATTTCTATACTACCTTCCCCACTCGTTTTGTCCATCTGGATTTTTGGTTATCTCTTTTACCTGCCTACCTTCCTTTTACCAAGTGGCTTAAAAGACGCTAGACACGAAGTTAGAAGTAACTTTGTGAAGTAGATGAAAAGTTTGTGTGATTCAATACTTAGTTGAAAAATCTTTTTCTAACTTTCTAAAGTCAAAGTCTTGTGACATAAATTGTGGATCACGTAGTTTTATGAAAAAGAACTAACTATTCAGAATCCACAACAATGTTTGGAGCATTTTAATCAAACTACTGTAAAATTAGGTAATAAATGGTAAAGTCTAAATTTGAAATCAGATAGGATTTGCTTAAATATGGCATTGTAATTTTTTATTGATTCAACCATTCATTGGTTATTGCGATTTGTCTTGCCCACCATATTCACCATAAGGGCAAAAATGAGATAATAAATAATGAGCAATTAGATACAAATAATTATTTATTTAGCCCAATATTACGTTAGAAAATAGTAAAATATACAAAATACTATACGTTTTAGAAAAGATCTGTCAGCTCGTATGGAAACAAATAGCTAGTTACAAAAATTACTGTCACAAACTAAAGAATACAGAGACCTGACTTAAAGAATTTAAGTTAGCGAGAAAATTACAACCTTAAGGCTGACAATAAAAATATTGTTGGGTGCTCATTGCTGGATATCGCTAATTTTATCCATTGTAGCCCACTTTGTTTTGTTTTGTATTCCTGACCGCCTTTTTTTGATTTAAAACTAACAGTTTGCAGCAACAATGTTTGCCTAGCTAGCATGCTACGAAAAGATTTAGCATCATCCTTTGCACGGTTCTCAACAAACCTGCTGTATAAACGTAAGTTACTTTCACTAGAAGCGGTACTTTTGCAACGCGATTTTTTTAAAATATCCGTCTTCCCTTGGTCAGCTTAACTCAAAATGGACAGTTCAAATTTGAAATTTCGTTTAAGCGTCTCCGAGGACTCAGTAATAATCTTCCAGAGAAATCAGCCAGTGCTGACACTCTCGGGAATTTTAGTTGCTGGAAAGATCTACTAGGTTAGGAGTTCACGAGGCCAACGTCGTTTTAGACGTCGTGGGGGATTATCAGGATGGGATGATGAGGAAAGAGTTTGAGCTGTTGGATTTGGGAGGGCAGGATAGGCTTTTGTGGAAATTGAGTAATCGTGAATGGATTGTTTCAGTGACAAAAGGGATATTTAGGTCTTTGTGAAGGATGAGGTTAGTGACATAATAGGGAGCATTTACAATACGGCGGAGGACTTTTGATTGGAAGCGGGAGATATTGGAAGATTTAGTTGAGCCCCACAGCTCTGATCCGTAAGTCAAGATGGGTTGAAGTAACGTCTTGTAGACGGTTAGCTTGTTAGGTATGGTTAGTTTACATTTAGGTCCGATCATGCGTCTTAGTTTCCCTTACCTTTTGTTTAGTTTTAGTCTTTTGAATCTCTTGTGAGGATTCTACGTGAGTCTACTGTCCAAGTAGAACCAGGTAGTGTACTACGTTCGAGGTAGGGATGGGATTATTGAGGATGAAAACACAGGGGCACGTTTGAAAGTTACGTGTACGCATTGGCTTTCGTTAATTTTTATGCACCAATGGGAGCACCTGCTGTCTATTAGGTTGAGGTGCTCTTGAAGGAATAATCTTTAAACTAGGTATATAATTGGATTCATGTCAACTTACAACTTTTTATCTTTTTTCCTGCAGTAGTTCTGTTGCATGACTTCCATGTTGTTATTTTTTTTTTTTGCATACTTGAATACATCATTGTTACATGGCTACAGTAGTACCAACACAGTTTCCACATTGATCAGAAAATCTTATAAATTAAAATCATCAATAACCTTTTACATCTAAAATACTTGCACTGCTTAACTCAACAAAATCTTGTATTCAAAGTAAGTTACAAGGTATTTGCTTTGATAAATACACTTTAACAACTGAATATAAAGTTGATTTACCTCATCTCTCACTTGCATATGGATAAATAATGCATTATCCAGCTTCCCCGATACATTAGTGCTTAATAATTCATATTCAACCTCAACCTCGACTAATAAATATTCATTATTTGACCTTTTTGAAAGCTCTTGTTACCGCTCTTTTTTTTTATGTGTATTGATTTTTTTTTCTGCTGTTTACAAATATAGTTTTGATCAATTGAAAGTAATATGGCTGAGTTTTTCTATCCTTTCAGTATTATTAGCTTTCTATTGAAAGAAATGTTTGGAGCTATTTTTGGGATAAAGTGAATTTCAAAAGTCTTTAGAAAACTAATCACGCTACTTTTCCGAATTACAAAACTGAAATCATTATACTGAAATGTTACATGTAATTATTTTTGTTGCAACGGCATACAAATGGATCTTTTCAAGAGAAGTTGGTGGTGTACATCCTGATGGTGTTATTGTCGAGTTATAGTCAGTACTTGAAATACTGTCCTAATTCTATTTTAGATGAAGAAATTGATGTCGGACATTTCCAATTCTGCAGCTTGGGTTGGATTTCATTCAGCTTCTCCTAAAGCAAAATCGGCCACCTTGAACCATTCTTTCCTTCTAAGATCGTATCACCATTATTAAACGTAGCTCTTAATCGTGAGCTCATCATGGGCATCTACCCATCAATTTTACGGAAAAAACGATTACCTCAGGAAGTTGTAAACTAAAAATAATTGTAAAATTAAAACAAATAAAAATAATGGAAGCACGTAGTTGAGTTTTGAGGCCAATGGAATTTTTTTGTAGAAAGAGAAACATATCATTTCCACGCCATCAAAAGTGACAGAGTCATACGTTAAATTACTCAGGAAAGTTTAATTAAAATATTGCCGAAGTCGTAAAATTAAAAACAAATATTCCTAAATTAAAATATGAGTTTGAATTTTATGGACCAGAAAGTTAGAATTTCATTTGAACTCTAAGTTAATGTTATTTAAAAACAAACAAAAGGTTAAAGGTGAAAATGTCAAACCTTACCAATGTTATTTATCATCACATTAGTCAAAACGTTTGGAATCAAAAAAGTAGATTTACGTACATAGAAAAGTCCATTATGTTCCCTCATTTCCTGAGAATAATGAAAAAGAACTACAGATTTTTGTGGTTACCTTCTTGTTAGTTATTATTAGCTATCTGTAAGGCTTGAAGGTGCATCGTCGGCTGTTGGGTATTAAATCTGCTGCACTTTATGAAGGTTTTATTGGTCTTTATTACAACTCAAAGTTTCTGGTTCACAGGCTCATTGTGTAAAATCTTCCTCGTTACAAACTACCTGGAAAACGTATAAAAAGAAAACAAAAGAAATTATTTGAAATACTACATTCACTGTTTAACTTAAAATAATAATAATAATAATAAATTACAATTGTTTTAAAGCAACAGAAATTTATCAAAGTTTTAAATAAAGAATACAGAAATTAGTATTCTGTTATTCTAGACACCTAGTTGTTCTTTGGCGAAGTAAAAACTTTCAGATCTTTGCCCAAGTAACTTTTTGCTTATTTCCTTTTCAACTTTGTTAAACTAAAAATAAAAAGTTTTTAATTTTTCATTCTGAGTTTTCTTTTCCATTAAAAAAAGGGAAAATTCCTCGATATAACTTCAGGAAGAACCATTTATTTGATTGTAAAGAACTTTTCATTTATGTTTTAGTGTTTTTTTTGTTCATGAATTTTAATTTTCTTTTTCAATTGGTTCAATGTTTCAAAAATGTTGGGTTTTCACATAGATATTTCACAGATATTTACGTCGTAAATAAATGTTAAGGCCAGCTCAGTTTTTAGCAACTTTGTCAATAAGTTTTGGCAACAATTGTAGCAAAAGAAATCATGCGTTCTGCCGGCCCTAACATTGGTGTTAGCTTGAGTATTAAGTGTATTTCAGGCTTTACCAAGTATTCAAAGTATTCAAGTAAGGCCACATATTAAATAGGCTATTTAAAGTAATTGCCTCTTTCTAGGTAGAACTTACATGAGTCGTTTAGTATGGATTAAAGCTCACATTTTACTGTGAAACTGTTATTTTTCCACAAATATGGAGTTATATCCAGGACTCAAACAGGGATCTCTCAATTAGTAGTCAGTGCTCATAACCACTATAATGAACCCGACGACACTCACTTCTTCCTCTTGATTTTCGAAGATTAAGCCTAATAAGTTGTAACCAGAAACAAATTCTATGTTTAAAATGGAACATACTTTTTTATTACATCCTACTAAGTCAGAAGTTCACTGAGGTCTCGTTTTTTGACTAAGATGGACTGCTTAGTGAACTGAAGTAGAGAAATTGCTTCACATTAATCTTCTACTTTGAGCATGATTTGGAAAAATGATGAATGATCTGTACTACAATAAAATATATTTTTTAATGTAAGACGAGTTACAATGATCTGAGATCGTTGGCGCCCGTAACCATTATTTAATGCAATTCTGGTCTCTGAATAGTGTTCTCTCGTTATACACAACACTATTCATCAATGGGCAATGACCTCTCCTTTAAGAGGCTTCTGAGTAATCCTTTCCGAATTATTATTTTTGCACTTAAAAGTTCATTATTTTTTAGATTTAAAATTTTTAACAATTACTTTTACATAACAAAAAAAAAATCACATTTAATTTACTTTACTTGGTTAAATTTACTCATATTTGGTTTTCGTTCAACCATCTTGCAGCCATTCTAAGTTAATCATTTAGAAACTAAAAAAAAGGAACAAATAATTTTCCAACTGTTGAAACAGGCACAAAACACTCAGCTACATTTTCCTTTCTTTCATGTATGAAAATGTAGCCAGTATTGTCCGGAAAAACCACAGCTATTTCCACTCATCACAGACGTATATAGCTAACCAAAAATAAAGGAAGAAATTAAACGAGCTGTGCGATTCTTTTTTTCATTACCATAATACCTAACGACTAGCAGTCAACAAACTGTGCAGGTATGTCCTCTTTAACTCTAAAGAAAATACGTATTTTCCTATCCTTTCAGTTAGTTTTCTACCTTTTCCTCCTACTTTTTACTAACACCTTTTTCTTTCCTGGAAGGATTAATAAAAAAAAAAGAAGATTTTTAATCAAAATAATGTGCCTCAAATAAATAAGCTTTCAATTTTTGTAAGAGAAAATGATCAAGCGTTCATAATTACTGTTAGAAATGAAGAAGTATTCTGTTGGTGATCACATCAGACGTGGAATACTCTGGAGGAACAGTAGAAGCTACAGAAAATGGGAAGGTAAGCAAAAAAACACGTCCAAAGAGAAGAAAAGCGAAGGCACGTACTACCCAAATCACTTTAAAATCCAGTGGATTCCTTTTTAATGAGACCAAGAAAATATTAGAACTATCGCCGTTGCCAGGTAATGAAGATACGCACTTTAAAGGTGATTTGGGTCATATTTTATTTGGGAAAAAGAATGGATTTAATAAAATATTTTATATCGGAACGGACCTGTTTGATTTTTTTGTCCAGTTAAACGGTAATTTCTTTTTCAAAAACTTTCATTGGTACTGATCAATTTTTTGGAGACTTGAAATTAGAGGCTATCAAAAGTATACCAAATTTCAAACTGCTACGAGGTGTGGCTATTAAATGACGAGACTGATGCTGCTACAGAACTATGCATGCGCCAAATCTTTAACGACCGACAGCTGTGCAGCGTAAAGCCTTCTCTTTCGATTGCAGCGTCTCACGTGTTTGTAGAGAAATCTGTCTGACCGGAACCGTCGTTTGTGTAAGAGGTGTTAGTTTCGTTTTGCCGAAAACATGATACTACACATGTAGTAGAGCAACGAATCGTCGTGAAATTTCATATGAAACTGGGTAAAACCGCTACTGAAACTTATCTTTTATTAAAAGAAGTTTATGGTGATGAATGTTAATCACGTGCGCAAGTTTTTGAGTGGTTCCAGCGTTTCCAAGATGGCCGAGAAGACGTCGGAAATGATGACCGCCCGGGTCGCCCTTCCACTTCCAAAACGGATGAAAATATCGCTTACAATTAATCAACATTACTACCGTGAGGTGCTTGCTCAACTCCGTGAAAGAGTATGGAAAAGACGACCCGATTTGTGGACACCATCAAGACAACGCGCCAGCTCACACTGCATTGTCTGTGTCAAGACGTTTCTAGCCAAGTACAACATCCCAGTTTTAAGCCATCCGCCTTATTCGACCGACCTGGCCCCCCCTGTGACTTTTATCTATTCCCCAAAGTCAAATCTGCATTAAGAGGAACACGATTTCAGTCCGTTGAAGCTGTAAAAGAAAAAGCGGCACGCGTTATGCAGGAGCTCACAGAAAAAAGACTTCCAGCACTGTTTCGAACAATGTTAAATTCGCATGGAGCGTTGCTGGGATAGGGGAGGGGTGTATATTGAAAGTGATAATAATTAAATATGTATAAATTTAAAATAAAATGTTTTACAGCGTCAAGTCTCGTTATTTAACAGCCACACCTTTTCAGACATTTCAACTAAATAGTTAATATTTTACTCAATTGTAGAAACAAACGTACCCTATAATTCGAAGAAAATTTGTTAATTAACTCCTATTATTTCTCTTCTTCTATTTTTACACCTTTTACCCGAAAATGAGATTCCTGAGTAAGGGTGAATTATTTAACCCTCAGTTTGCCGAAGTAGAAAATAATTTAATAACAAAAATTGCAGTGAATCTAAATGGGAGTGTGAGACAGAAGAAAGTGTCTTATTACGGTAAATCACTTTCCCAACGTGAACATTTCCTAATACCAAAACCAATAAAACAAATTACAAATCTGACAAGAAGCAATTTAACCTCTTACTGCCTGTTGTTAATGAAAGTATTTAGCAAATGATTTTTTAATAAAATATTTTTAAATCAAAAATGTCACGTACAAGAAACAAAATTTTGACATTAGAATTGGACATGTATGATAATTTCCTGTGACCGTTTTCCAAAACAAGGGGTGGTTGTGGCAAGTTGGACGGCTCCTGTGTCCTGTGTTAGAAAACATCCGGGTCATAATAATATTGCACTTATAGTTGCAACCGTTATTCAATAAATCACTAAAACCTATCAACTGCATACACACACCACTGGCTAAAGATAAATGGTATGACGCCTTTTACTGCTTTCTGACGCCAACGCCAGGAGTTTGTTTACACTGACATTGTGATAACGTGAACACTATAATGGCGCTCTTTTTTTTTTTATTTTGAATAATATCTCAGCAATGCAGTTGGGCGCTTCATAGAATATTTTTCTATTTATTTATTTTGATCTAAAAATAGAAGTAGTTCTAGGCAATTTGATCTTAGTAAAATCGATGAATTACACTGTTGCTGACTCACATAAAAGAATCCAAAATTACAACAGCTTAAAGTAATTACTAACATAATAGACCATAATCATTACTTGTCGCATATGATTGCATTAAGTTGCATTGTTTTTAGCAATTAAAACACAAAGGTTATGCTATAGTATACTTTGCCACTAATAAACAAAAAAGTGGCTATTTTGTTGTAAACTCCATAAACAGCGTCCCCACCCAAAAAATATTTGATTGGTTCCTTTTAAAAAAAAATAAATAAATATGTTGTGTAGATCCAAAATCCAACCGAAATTTGGCAGAAAGTAGAAGTGTCAGGGGGACTTGTTGCAATCGTAAATCAGCCTAATTATTCTAGATATCCTAATATTTATTTATCATTGGATATACTTAAAGTTGGTAGCTGAACCCAAAGTTAACAAGGCTCAATATTTTCCTTACTCATTAGTTTAAGGTGCCACGGTAGCCGAGCGGTTAGAAGCGAGACCTGCCAAGCTAATACGAGTATGTATTGTGGTACTGGGTTCGATTCCCAGTCTTAGGCCTTGGATTTTATTTAATGGTTAATAAAAGAAATTTACAGTAAAGTATGTTTGCTAGTCGCCTCCGTCGACGACACCTAATTGGTAGTTGGACGTTAAGCCCCGCCTGAAATACTTAAAGTTGTCAAATTATGGAACAATAAGAAAAATCCATCTAAAAGGTACAAAAAATCTCCTCAACAAAAACTTACATTTTAAAAAGTTTAGTATAAGGGATGATTAATTGAGAAAAGGTACACAAATTAGTAAGTACCCAACATTTCATTCATACTTCAGCTCGTAATTTCAGCCATTTAGAATCGAACGAAAAAGCTTATATGTTTTATTCAAAATTTTTGTAACAATAACATCTTTTAATTAATTTTACTGCATCAAATTTTCATTAATTTTGTTTAGAATTCGTCAGATATCACGGACCCTTATTTTCATATGCTAAATATTTCTTCATTGTACATTATATTAGATTGCATAGCAAAATATTGTAACAATATACATTTGTCGAATTGAGAAAGTAGTAGGTTCCATCAAATTTAACCTATACTTCTATCTTTCATCATTCTAACACACGATACAGTGCGCACGAAGCAGAATTCATTTTCTGTTTCGTGGAAAATACAATTGGCCACATTATGGAGCGCGAAGAATGAAAAAAGAAAATGAAAATAGGACGAATAAAAGAAAAACTAAGAGAGGCTGCATGAAGAAAGAATATTACACTTCTGCAAGAATGATGTATGGCTGAATTCATAAGTTATACTGCGCTTTTTTTTGTCCAGCAATGGGAATAACAGTAGGAGTTATTGTTCCAGATAAATGTACAAATATTTATTTTATCCTTAAAGAAAAGAAAATTTGAATAAAAAATGCGAACTCTGAATTATTTTTAAGTACCAAGCAGTAAGTTTGTTGGCGTGGCCTCAAATCGCGAATAATGTATCTAATACTACTTCTGATTAAAAGATTTAGCGCTAGGTTTGGTATTCAAGCAATACAGTTTTTAGTATTGCATTTTAGTAGCATAACAATCCAAAAATCATTTATATTTATTAATTAATTTTCATTTTAAACATCTTGGGCTGCTGATGGATGATAAGGTGAGACTTTTGCGTTTGATAAGAAGCTAATTTTACCGGACTCATTTGCCACTAATTTTCTTCGTCGCCAAAGACGACATGCTGAAACTCTTTTGAAATTCACTTCAATGTTTAGTAGAAGTTCCTTGTTTAAACAAAAATAAAGATAAATTCAAGTTCTTGAAATAGTTGTTTATTCGACTAATGAGAATAAAGTTCTTGGTCACAGAGCGCATGGAGTTTGTTTATCTTATATTAAAGGAAGAAGGTGGGTTATCTTTAAGAGTGTTGTTGGAGGTTTTGTTAACATTAAATCTACATTTAATTAAGACTTTTTTTATAAAAAGTGATTAGAACGTAATTTAAATTACTTATTCAAACTGATGCTTTTACTTAATGTTTAAAGAGTTTATTCAAAAACTTTGCTTTTGGTGAACGAAAAGTTATGAAGTGCTATTTCTATAGAGAAAAAAGTAAATTTTTTTTATACGTAAATAGAGAAAAAGCTCACTATTTTTTTTTTTTTAATTTATTTAGTTATTTACAATCTGTATAAACATATACAATAAGTAAATTAGAAGGTGAATGAGATATTGGTGTGTGAAGTGCAGGAGGTATGAACTCTAGACAGGAAACCGATTATGATGGTGATTGGTGAGGTCTTCAGACTCAAAGAGGTCTCGGAACCAATGATGATTCAATCTGCGAGAGACTGTATAAGAGGATTAGAGCAAGTAGAGAGAGCAGTATGGAACTTTTGATATTTCGTCTTGGCAAGTTGCTGTACGAATGGGGGCGTTGAGGTCGTTGTGAAGAGTGTGGTTAGTCACCGTAGAAAGGAGCCTTCAACTATCTGCCGAGAATAGTTTTGACTGAAAAGTTTGTAGTTTTGGCTGAAACCCACATCTCTAGTCCGTAAGTCCACATAGATTTGAGGATAGTACTGTACTCGTATATTAAACGTTTGAATTCTATGGACAATTCGGAGCGTCGCTTAAGTAGTCTGTAAAGCAGTTTTGCACGTTTCGTCATTGCTTGTCTTTTATATCGTGTTTGGCTTCCACGTGAGTCGTTTGCCACTATTTGAAGAATATTTAGATTTCACGTGACTCTGTGATGTAGTTATGTTATTGCATCCAAATCGTGTTCTTGGCAACCATTCATTGCAATGAAGCTTTCGAGTATTTCGTGTAGTGTTCTTCTTACCTCTCCAGTCTTATCCACCTTAATTTTTTATTAATTATAGTCCGCAAAAAAAAATTGCAAACATCTCAAAAAGCAAATAAAAACTCAGTAAACGAGCTTGCTGCATACGGCTGACTTACTCGTATTATTTAGCTAAAAATGTTTTAACGAATCTAGTTCTTGGTTCACGTTGATTTCTTTTTCGATCTCATTTTTGTTTATTATTATTATCTGGTTAAAAGGTAAAACACGCCTTTTTGATTAGAACAATTTAAACTTCCTGGCAAAAAAATCTCTCATCTTTTTATTGATTAAATTTCAGACATCTAAGAATCAAAACAGGTATCAGAGAGCATTTTGTTATCTACGAAGAAACAGGATAAAATTACAATTTAAAATCCAACTAAATTAGACAAGAAGCCCCAATATAATGATGCGATAATAATATTGGTAAGGCCACGTAATAAACTCCTCTTCTGCGGCCTAACTAAGAACCAATCAAAGTCTTAAGCTAACTTTGCTATCACTTCCTTCCTGCGTTCCACTTTCCTGCCAAACTTCTTTCTTATTGCCTTTACAACCCAAGCAATATAAACTAATAATTCCTCTATCCTTTTCTATCTCCTTTTTTATTTATTTTTATGAACTTAATAAGTTTTTTTTTCTTTTAATAATTATTTATATTTTCGATGTGATGTTGCATATTATTGTACTTAATAAATTTCCACAAATCGCATAGAGTACGTAGATGCAACAATTTACCCTCTCTTACATCAAGTACAAAATTTACTTTTACAGTGTTAAATTTTCGAAATTGTGTTCACCAAAACCATAAGCGGTTTTAACCTATAACCAGAGCGAAAAATAATGTTTTTAGCGGATGAATTTGTATAGATTTTTGCGTTTGAACAGACGAAAACTCACAGCAAACTTAAAGTCGGTAAAACGTTTTGCAACTACTATCGCTAAAGGTACTTAATTGAGTTTTCTGAAGCGATTGTTACTAGTTTTAAGCGCTAAATTTCCATAGCTGTGTTCTCACTCGAATGCCGATCACTATTATTATTGTAGAACAAGGATCTACAAAATGACTTGCTGATTTACCATCCTAGAACCCTGGCTCTAAATGTCTACCACAACAAATCCAAGTACCTGGGTTTTCACATTAAACAAAACAAATTCTTCCCTGCTATATATTTTGAGCCATTTTCCTCTTACAACAGTCACTCAAGTTCGACACCTAGGTCTCTATCAAACGATGCTCAACTTAAACCAACTTAAGTAAATTACTGTTACAGAAGCTAAAAGACGAACGCTCAAAACTTATGTAGCATAATAAAGACAACTGCATATTTCGTTACCAACCACTATACAGAGTTTGGATTCGAATTTTATGGGACTACCAAAAGGACAAACATATATTGTATTCAATCTCTACAATCCAAAATCCTACGGAGCATAGTCAATGCTTCCTTTTACACATCAAATCTAACGCCATTCAATCCCAAACCTGAGGATTCTCTTCTTATCCTCCGTATCCCATTACCTGAAGCTCCTTTCAAACTTGCTACACATTTTAATCCGCTAATCCTAGCTCTTTCAACTCCCACTATCCCTCTAAATCGGGCGCGAGGTGGTTGGCCGCGCGATCATCTGGAAGCGTCACGACGGCTGTCTTACATTACGGTTATCTTGCACAAGTCATTAAGCCACATACTTTATTGTAAACATCCATCTGTTTTACTTGTACCATTTTCAACTGTTGTGAAATTCTTAAACAAAAATAAAAAATTTTTGAATATTTCTGAAAGTACTGAATTAAACTAAAACTAGAGACAATATTTTGAATTATCATTTATTTCGAAGAAAAACACGCTATTAATATTAAAATATACTGCATATACTATATAGTTGAGCTTTTTGGTGGCTCGAAAGATTTCATAATTTAGACGAGGCTCTGTTGAGAGTATGCCAGCAAAGTGGCGCTTGTAACCCCTTATTGCATCCCACACGTATCTGAAGTGGGGGAAATTTCCCTTCTTTACTGAGGCAACCACTGGCTTTATAACTCTACGACTTTTGCAACTAATATTTCATAATTATAAAGTTCAAAGAGGTCGGCGCATAATGTTAGAGTTTAGAGACAAAATCCGCTACTCTAAAAGTGCAGTACATTAATTCTTCCAACATGTGGAACATGATGCTTTTTAGTCATACAAAATTGTAAATTTCAGAATGAAATTTAAATAAATATGAAATTCAGTTAATTTTCTAATCTAAGTTGAGTTTTAAGTGACAATAAAATACTTGATTTACGGAGGGGAGGACTTTTTGGGGAAAAACACGATGTGAAACACACTTGCAAGACTTAATTATGAGTGACCTCAACCAGATTAGTATACATTCACTCATAATGGTCAAATCTTTGCTACCATAACGTCACCTTTCTTGTAGTACATTTTATATTCGTTTGTTTTGAAGAAAATTTAATTTAACTCTGATAATAACTGCAAAATATCAAAATCATTCCCACTAAAACTGATTCTACACATCCTTCAATTTGAAAGGATATAAATTGGAATAAAAAAAAGGTTCAAACCAGATGAGATTGCCTGTACGATGCAAATTCTGTGACAGAACGGATCTTATTAGCAGCTGTTGTTTAGATTACTTTTCAATTATTTTAGACCAAATGTTTTTGAAGGCTACTTCTGCTTCTATTTGTAGCTAGTATTTGCAAGTTCACTTCTTGTGATACAGTATTAAGAAGATTCAGCGTCATAGCCTAGCTAAATATTGGCGAGACTGTCGTCCGAAACATTTAGACATCATTCTCTAATTTCTAATGATTTCAGTTGATAAATAAGTCACTACATGCTTTGGATAGATCTTAACATAACATGGATACTTTATAACATAAATGCAGCAAAATTTCCAATCACTTTATATCCCATAAGTGCAGACAAATGCAATAACTTGTGGACAATAAAATCGTTGTTGACAGAAAATAGAGTCAACTTTAGTGAGGTGAGAAGTTAACAGGGAATTCACACCACCCACCTGACCCAATTGGTAAGATGTGTAAGTTTGTAGTTAAATAACTAAGTTGTGGTATATTAAAAGGCTTACTCTCGAGAGACTAAAGTATAAATATAGAAGACAATGAGAGGATATATGGAAGGATGGATAATTCTGTTACGGTTCACAGCTGATCTCCCAAGGGAAGGTCTGGTTTGTCCTGTAAATATGTATAACATACATACGTCATCACTGTGAAGTGAAAGCGAGTTTAACTTGTTTAGTAAAATTAATAGAAACTGGCATTTGTTTTTCACTGTTAAGGAGACAAAATTTAAATTATGAAAAATGTCTCAATTCCAGACTTATTTTAATTTTAACATGTTTTCTTTTATTCTTTTAGTCTGTAAAGTTTTTCTTGGGCCATGAAAATCATTGAAATGAGATTTACTTCCTGACTTGTTCTCTAGTTCGTCCAAGAACTAGCAGATCTATAAAAAATGTTTTACTAGACATTAAAATAAAAATTTTTATTAAAAAAAAATAAAAATCCGTCATGTTCACTAAATCACTTAGACAATCAATATCGTTCCTATTTTCAGAACAGAAATGTTAAACTTATTGTTAGCAAGAGCCTCAAAAGGACCCTTTAACGTAAATATAACATAAACTGAAGAATTGTAATAAGTCTAAACGGGAATAGAAAAGAGATTGAGATCGCTTGCAGCTCCGGGCCATGCGTCCATTTCAAGGCCTTTCAGGATTTGAAGAACTTGCCACTTACAAGCGGAATCAACCATGTTCATGAGTAGATCTTGTTAACAAAGAGATCTTACCATCAGCTTTTTGGAGTGTATCTGTGTCAATATGTTTCGGATGTTTAGTCTTAAAAATTAGACGAGAAAAAACAAATAGAAGCGCATTGGCTGATTTGGCCATATTTTCAGAATGCCTCAGCAAATGACAACAAGGAGCAAGAAGATTTTCCATAGTCTTCGCAGAAGACCAAGAGAAATGCGAGACAAGTGAAGGAGTCCCATCTTCGAGGAGATATGCTGTGGGAATTTCTGCTTTCAAATCTTCGAGAGCAAAGCAAAGAGCAGTAAGAGTAGTCATCTCACTCTACAAAGAAGAAAGGAATAATGGAATTAAGAACTATGGAGTGTTTCTAATTCTGGATCTTTATTCTTCAATTCTGCCTGCATCCATTGAATAAAGCATCAAGTTTTCTCTTATTGCATGAACAAACATGCTTAAATTAATGATTCTTGATGAGGAAGAAGAAAGGTCTGGACTGTAAATTGACAAGCACCAAAGTGCAGTTAAATGTAAGATTTTTTTCATTTTCATTATACCAAAAGTATCACGTTTAAATAAATTTTTTTATTTTATTTCTACGTTTAGGTTATCATTGGTACCCTTTTTCAGGAATGGGGGAGACTGGTCTACACTTTCACTGGCCATTGCTCATAAACCCTTTCTAATCAATAAAGGAAATGTTTTATCAGATGCGTAAAAAGCACAAAACAATCGTATAAAATATTTACTACCTAGAAGGAAATGAAAACAAAAGAACATCCAATAATGTTAACATTTTGAATAAGTCGAATGGAAGGAGTGCACACACTGAAGAATAGACGAAGGATCGAATAAGTGCCTCCTCCAGACTGTACTAAATCTTGACACCCATTCACCAGCATGTCTGACCCATTCCTTATTAGCTGTTAAGGGCAAGCTATCAAAAGGTACACCCAGCTAGTTATGTCGCCAACATGTCCTTCTACCTTGTAGCCCATTTTCCCCTTAACTAAGGTCATCTTTTGTTTTGGTCAGAATAAGAAAAACAAATTACTCATCAATTTACGGAAACCATTTCATTATAGTCATTCAAAACTCCACTTTACATTCACTATTTTTTAATAGTTAAGATTTTATATTACTGAGGAAAATACGCTAATATAATTTTAAAAAAAAGAGTAATTTAAATATATATTTATGATAATTAAAGAGCTAGAAATATAGGTCTGTAGGTTTGCCAGATCAAAGAAAAAATATTATGTAGATAACTATAAAATTAGTTACAATTAATACTTCTTCTTCGCTTTAGTTTCAGAATATTCAGATATTTTAATAGAAAACATCTCTTTGAACCAGAGTTTAAAGAACAATTAAAACTGTTTTTAAGAGAAAAAGATTGACTGCTTTGCGATTAACTTATCTTCAGTAAGGTTTGCGAGGAATCTTTTCTAAAAAATCAGATAAGGCCAGGTAATATAAATTATTGTGTAATCAAATAATGGGATATTTGAACTAACATTATTATCCAAAGGTTTGGAAACTTTTTCGCTGCTGCATAAGATCAGTGTTTAACAAAAGGAAAACCCTTCATCGCGACTTGAACTTCGCATTGATATCAATACGAAATGTTTCAATTTCTGGGAAACTATCACTTCCCGAAATAGTTGCGTAAATAACTAACTATCAGTTGGTAAATTAATTTTGAGGGCACACAATAAAATCTCAGCATTTTCTCAATTTTTAATAAGAAAAAAAATTATAAAAATGTTATAAATGATTAATTTTACTAACTTTATTTTGTACTTGGTGACCCGGATGTTAATATATTACAAAAGCGAAAAACTGAACTAGTATTACAAGGGCGTTGTTACGCTTGACCTGGGATTTATTTTATTACTTCCGACATAGTGTAACTTACCAGCTGGTCCGAAGGCGTAGGGCTCACTATTCTCTAAAAGCACAATACATAAAGCCCATTTCCAGCTGGGCAACCCAAGCACGCAATAGTGGATAGTGTTTTTTCTCTCTCTCTCTCTTCTATTTCACAAAATCTAAAAGGAAATTCTCTTCTCTATCACCCACATAGCTATTGGACATATTTCTATTGTTATTAGCCAACCAGAGGAAGAGTTTCATTTTTATCCCCAGTTTAAATTTTATTTATCAAAATTTTTAAGAAATTAGAGGTGATTGGATAGAAAGGGGCGTGCTTGGTGAGTTCATTTCTTTGCTCATTCTAAGAGATCAAAATCTAAATTTGGTAATTTAAAGAGGAAAATCACGATAATTGCTCGGAATAATTTTTAAAATGATCAAAAGTTATTGCTGGTGACAATAATAATAACAATAACAAACAAAAACCTGCACAAATTTGTTGAGATTTTAATGAACTTATTTATTAACATTTATAAACTGATTAATTGTTGAGTAATTTCTTCTGATTTAAATATTTTCTGTTTATTTATTGCTAGCAATTAATTTTGCCCACAACCCTTCGGTACGTGAGCCTGGGACAAAAAAAACGTGATTAATCACCTTACCCCTGCGTGTCAAAAGGGTTATTCTGCAAGTTCATTAAATTTGGACCTATTGAATTAGCTACAGGGTTTTTTTTTTGATATTTTTTAAATTAGTTGGTCATTAGTAATGGACTTCCGTTTAAGTTGATCATTTAAGCTCCAACACTTGTCATTAAGTAAGTAAATAAACTGCATTCAGTGCATTTAATTGGTTAGGTAAAGGGAATTGAATTCGTCCTGATCTTTATCGCTTCCCAGGTAAAAGCGTGAGAAGCAAGAAGTGATGAATGGAAACTCCAGGCCAGATTTAGACGAAAACGTTTATTAATATAGTCACTCACTTAAGTTTTCTAAGTATACGGTGCAACTTCAAAGGGCCATTATCCAGATGGGAAACACAACAGAGGAAACACAACTCGCCTGGGCTTTCCACGTTAAGTCTGTCAAATAGAAAAACATTACACGTGTTGTTCGGCTCTTCGTAGAAAAAAAAAAAAAAAAAACTCTTGCGGTTATCAAACTCTAACCAGGAGCCCTCATCAAACTTCTAAATCTAATTAAACAACCACAACTGGAGTTGGTGCTCTAATTAATGGGATGTACGGAGGCGTAGGATACCACCATTGAATCTAATTGCTTGCTAAATCTTTTAAAGGTTAACCAATGATTTCACATCTTTTCAAAATTTTTCATTGAATTATCAATTAGAAATAAAGAATACACTTTATTTTTGTGTATTTATTACAGTTTTTGGAATCACATTGCGCTAATTTTTGACCTAAAAAAAATTGTGACTAAAGTCTATTGTGACTATCTTAAATGTCAGTGGTTGTTCACATAACAAAAATTATGGGGTAAAGTAAATCTTGGAATCTCTGAAGCAATTCAATCACAATGGCTGGGAAGAGCTCTAATCTCAAAAATAATATTATATTCCGTGTTAATCATTGTCTCACCTTGCAATAATTCCAGCAAAGAGACATTTGATGTTTTCTCAAAAAAGAGGCTTTGGTTGACCCTTTTCCTTTGAGCTGTAGTTTGTTCAGTAAATATGTATTCTTTGCCTTAAAACACCAGAACTGAATAACATTTTCCAAAGTTATTTTATCTAAAACATTTTTGCTAACTGTCAGATGATGATTATTATTGGCTAATTATTATTTTAAATTTTTGAAGGTCTAACGTTAAGATAGTCTAATTATTGCTCCTTTGACTTTTTGCGATCAAAGTACATTCAGTCCTGTTGGATTTTACAGTATCCTTTTTGATATTTTTTTGGATGTAAAGCTTTATTTTGCAAGGATTAACTTAGACATTTTGGGATTAAAATCTTATTGAATACAACGTCTACAATCCTAAGGTATTTTTTCAACTTAAGGGCAACTAAAAAATTGTTTTTATAATTAACTATTTATAAATAATAATAAAAAAATAACTATTTATTTGAACGCATTTGTGGATCCCTTTTTATTGTTAAGCTACATCCTTAAATAAAACTTCCTTGTCCGTTAATACCAAAATCTGAATATAATGATCGCTAAGTAAACAGAAAAAAGGGTTTATCTTTCCAAGTATAGGAGTCGATACGGATGATTTAGCTGCCTGTATGGTTGGCTTAGCCATGTCTGTATTCTGTGGCATGCTTTTCATCGACTCACTGTAATCCTAGAAGATGCAGGAGATAATGTCACTAACAGACATCGATTTAGCTCAACGTTAATGTTTTCCAGCTTTCTATATAAATTATTTATAAGCATGTTTTTTTTTTAATAATGATTTTTTTGTTCAATAAAAGTAAAATTATTTATTTATATATTCTTCAATAACCTACAATTTTTATAAATATAAATTGATAAATATATAAATTACATAAAGTATACTAAAATAAAAATAAAGCATACTAATATAAAACTTCTATTAGTAAAGGCTACTTTAAGAACTATAAAATCTTTTCTTAACAATTGTAAGACATGTAACTTGTAATAAATAAGTATTAGAATGAATGTTGCATTGAAGAACTATAATTAATGTCAAGTTAGCTAGAAAGTTTAGTGATGAGTGGCAAAACGAGGTTCTGCGATGAAAAAATAATTTTGGAGCTCAAATACTCTAGTAGATAATTTTTTTCCGCATGATTCTCGTAATACTGTAGCTGATCTCAAGCAACTGTCAGTGAAGTCCATCACTTTAAAGATAAATGAAAGGAAAACTATCTCAATTCAATAATCCAACAACAAGGAGTCATGCCACGACAGCTTTCATCGCCACAATATTTGCTGAGCTGTGGAATCAAAAAGAGAAACAGTTATTGAAATGCTTTGAGAAATTTTGCTTAAAAATAATCATTCTGCATCTTTTATGTGGATTTCTTAGCATCTCTTGTACGATTCTCTGGTGATTTGAGGATTAAAACTAATAACAGATTTTTAAGGGACTGCTATTCAGTTTGCTTATAATAAAAGAATTGAATTAAGCAATTAAATATTTAATTAATAATAATTCTCAACTTGTCAAGACCAAACTGATAATTTTTTGGTTCACAATTTTGTTTTCATAATTGTTGTTTATTTATGAAACAAGTGAAGCTGAAACATGTTACATAACTATATATTTACCAAGTACCTTGCTGATAATTAAACTTGCAAACACAAATAGTAGGTAATAAATTATGGTAGATAAAATCAGACGATAGATTTGTTTTAATAGCCAACCATTAACGACCATTTATCTGAGTCATTAATGAACAAAAGATTTTTATCTTCATGAGTTGCTAACCATGAATGCATTGCTGTCAAAGAATGTTTGACGTAAACGCTATCTGTTGGCTTGGCGAGTTACTAGAAAATTGAATAACTCCGTATCATTGTGATAGAAGCAAATTAAATGGAAAATTAAACTGCGTTTAGACGCAAGGTGAAAAATAAGTGCATTTTAGTTTTGTTTCATTTTGCGGGGCGTCTTGGTGTAGTGGTTATGAAGCGTGGAGGCTGGAAAAGACTCAAGGTGCCAATGCCTTAGAATTTGAGGCACCTTAAAATTAAAAAATTAAATCAAAAAAGAAACCTCACTTAATTAATCATTAAACAAATTTTCAGCTAATAAAGTTTCTCATTAATTATGGTAAGCCGTGGTTTCACAATAAATATTATCATTTATCGTAATTACAAAATTACATTAACTTCAAAATTAATTACCATATAGCCAATAGCTAAATATTAGATATTTGTTAAATTGAATTAAGTTTATTAAGATATTTTAGTAGTTGCTGATTAACTTCCATTTTAATATTGTTTAAGGAATAAGCCTGATGAAAGTTTATGTATGAGATTTTAGTACCTAGGATGATTGCAGTTTAAGATATTATACGGTAGACAATGTCATTAGCTATACTAGTATCAGGTGGCTTGTTAATTGTCAGAGTTTAAAGTAATTATGTTCGAGCTAATCCAGTTTGGATGGTCTTCATTTTCAGCAGAATATCATCATCCAACCAACACGAATGGGGGTAACTGTTGGTGTACTAGGGAAGAGTGAATCTCTTTCAATATTCACCAGTTTAATAAAATAGCGAGTTCAATTTTACTTTCTCCCACTGTCTATCGTTTCAGTTTTAAATTACTAAACGCTGTTGCAACCATTAGATTTAATAGCGTTTCAGTCTGTTACTAATTGTAATGGAGCCACGATAGGAATCTTATTTTACAAAAATAAATTATCTTCTAAATAAATAAAATACTCCAAATTCCTCACTTAGATTTTTGTGATCTTTTTCGTTTTTGCGATATTCCCTATTATTTGGATAAAATGTATTTATTAAGCGTTCTAATTTTTGGAGCTAAGTGCCATGAAAAGTGACCCTCAAAATTCACAAGCTACTAATCGAGGACTTTGCGGCGTAATTTTGTTGCACTTTTTTTTAACTGCTGTAAGTGCAATTTTGCAAATTATTTTCTTACAAATACAACTGTGTAACTGAGGCGCCACAGTAGCCGAGCGTTTATGGGCAAGGCCCACATAGTTAAGATGTATTGTGGTACTGAGTTCGATTCCAGGTCTAGGCCTTGGTTTTTATTTGTTTAATAATAGAAATTTATAGTAAAGTTATGTTTGCTATCCACCTCCGTCCGCGACACCTAATTTGGTAGTTGGACGTAAACCCGGCCTGAAAATGCAGGCATTACTTCACTTTTTACATCTGCGTTCCTATAGTATGCTTTCAGAAAAATTTTCAGCTGTCCCCCTAGCTTGAAAGCTGACGGTGCCCATTATAACAAGTATTAAACTTAGGATTGGCTTTTACTAGAAGAAAGTTCTTGTAATGGTGTTTGAGGAGATGTTGGTTGTAGATGTTGATGGATAAATAACACCTTGTATTGGTATAAGATATTATATATGTATTTGACAGACTGCCAAGGACTGTATACTTTACACTACAAGAACAGAACAGACTGACTGACGTGGCTAAAACGATGTGTACAATTAAAGTGCAAGACTTTGAACAGAATCTCCTTTTTGACTTTCCTCTTGTTTTTATATACATTCGCCGAGCCTCCCTTCTCTGTGTGCCGAGGGGGCTGTCTCTTTCTCTCTGGCTAGAGTGGGTGAGTGGTGGGGTTTCACTACCCCTACGCTAGAATTTTCCAGTTTGTCGGCTTCTGACCATCCCGAAATCGTACTATAATTATTAATTTGGTCTATGAACGAATTGATGTCGCTATTATGTGCTCCATCAAATACCGGTAGGTTATTTATTAACTGTAAATTGCGGATGTTTACTGTATTTGTCGAGTTAATTTTATTTAGTAAATACTCGATTGCCTCATCAGCAGATTTTTGTTGGCCATCGATTGTGTATGTAGACATGATTTTTGATAGTCTTTCTTTTAAAATTAACAAATTGCCACTAGTAGGAAGTCGAAATTTATAAAATTCTGTCTCTTTCTCTCTGGCTAGAGTGGGTGAGTGGTGGGGTTTCACTACCCCTACGCTAGAGTGGATGAGAGGTGGGGTTTCACTACCCTTACATTCTTGATGTTAATTAATTTTAATTAATACAAAGTCAAAGTAAAATCAATTTCACCCTGTAATCAAAAGTAGTTGAAAGATTAAGATACTAATTTTGTTCATGAATAGATGGTAGCTGGTCGAGTCATTAAGGCCCTCACTAATTATTTGTTAGCCAGTGGAGGTAATCACACTAGTGCCAGTAGAGGTATGTGACAGTACCTTCCAACTAATGCACTGTAATGGAACAACCCATAACATATTCCCTTTAGGGCTCACAGTATTTCCTTATATGAAACTGTATCAACTACTACGCCCTTCAATTTCCTTTCCCTTGTTTGAGGATTACAAGAAGAGGGATCTTGAAGTTTATGAGAAAATGATCTACTCTTACGTTTTACGGCGTTTCTCTTAGCTGGATTTTTCTACTCACGGCTAACAAAAACACCAGCAACTATACTGGAGATGACAACGATAACGAAACGTTTCTTTAAGCTATACCATGGAACCACAAAGATATATAAGCACATCAATTACTTCATAGAACATGCTGAATCTAATTTAAAATGTAATTTCAACACAGTAAAACTTGATGCACTTTTTATTAATGACAGTTATGGATTAATTTCGGATCATAAGAAATAATTATGCCGCTTGCTTGAATAACTGGTTAAAAGATGGAGTCTTATTTATTCATGCCTGTAGGCACCTACTTGGGTGACATGCATGACAATATAGTAGGGTGATATCTTCATCTACTAAGAGTTCATCACCAACTCAGGACACTATTTTCCTAAGATGACAGTGCTATTGTTATAACAGACCCCTCTAAGTACATAGCATACATCTTGAGCCTAGGGTAGGCGGTTCCTCTACTACAGTACATCCCAGGAGATGCCTTCAGTGTATATCCAGTTAGATTAAAACTTTAAACATTACATCATACAAGCTTATACAAGAAGATCGATGCTATTCATCAGAAAACATGTTTATGTAGTTTGATGTAGTTTTTACTGTTATTGTTTACTTTACCAATTTAAGAGATGAATGATCTCCTGGACAATTTCTTTCTTGAGAAGCGCTTCATGCTAATGTTTCGATGATCTATCATTTGCGCTGATTGTCAATGATCTAATGATTAGTTCATGATGTTGGCTATTACCTCTTAGTTTTAGTAATTCAACTGAAAATAGGCTGTCCTACCACTGGGCCTACAAGTTGTCTCTAATAAACTCTCTCACTATTATCATTCTAGATTTAAAAAAGAAATAATTTTTTTTTTTTTTTATACTCTGTATATTGTATATATTAATTTAGCAGCAACTCAGAGGAGAAATATTTGTTTAATTAAATTTATGTATATACTTTTTGTTGTTCTTAAGGGACTAATGTCCCAGGACATTAATAAACGTATTTCGTTCTTTCTCTTAAATGATCTAAATCTCTACTAATATCTTAGTGAGGTTTAGAAAATTATCTTCTATTCAAAATTCAGCACAAAACAATCACAAAATTTGAAAAAAAAATCTACGATTTAAATTATGGTTTTCTCATGAAAATAAATCCGTAGCCTCTCGCGACTAACTTGAGAGCTGAAAACTTATTACTTTTTCTTATTCAGTGAAGAAAGAATATCGCTCGGAATCGATTTTCCGAAACTGAATTTTCTTGAGTCCAAAAAAAATTTTCTTTTACAAAATTCTGTGTTGTTGTGTGTGTGAGAGAGAGGGGGAACATTTCCGTTCAAAAATGAGAAATCGTTGAAAACTCAGGCTTTCGTATTTCCTTTGATGACTTCCTAGGGACTCGTCCTGTAACTTAGCGAAGATTACTTGAATTTCTACTTTAGAATCTTCATTTTTCATTGTTATTTTTTTTTTGAAAATTGTACCATTTTCAATAAACTTTACTTTCTCTTAGCGCTTATACAGGGTGTCCCGAATTTAAATGTCATAACTTCGGGAGCGTGTAGGGGATCGATAAACTAAAAGAAAAAGTGGTATAGAGATATGCTCGTTTTTGCTTCGTTTTGGAGAAAATCGCAAAAAACATAAAACGTAGTTGGGCTGATGAAAATCCACGGGCTGTTAGGGAATGGAGGTTCCAGCATGAATTTGCTGTTAACGTTTGGCTCGGAATTTTGAACGAGTCTGTAGTGGGACCATTTTTTTTACCCCGCAGATTAAATGCAGCCAGATATACAGACTTTTTGGAGAACGAGTTGCTTAATTATTTAGAAGATATCAACCTGCAGCAACGCATCGAAATGTGGTTCCAGCTCGATGGGTGTCCAGCTCATTATGGCAGAGCTACTCGAGCTTGGCTAGACAACCATTATCCACGAAGATGGATTGGACGTGGAGGAGTAGTATCTTGGCCACCCCGATCGCCTGATCTGACACCACTGGACTTTTTTGCATGGGGTCTCCTGAAGCAGGAAGTTTATTCGTTACCAATCAACTCAAGAGAGCAATTACAAGACCGAATCGTGGCTGCAGTACACCAAATATCACCAAATCAATGTTTGGCTGCAACACGAGCTGTCCGTACTAGATGCAATGCTTGCATTGCTGCAAGAGGGCAACATTTTGAACAATATTTACATTAGGCAAGTGACAACGCGAACAAATAAATATGAATTAAAAAGTAATAAATAAGTACAGAAATAAAAACTACGTTTTATGTTTTTTGCGATTTTCTCCAAAACGAAGCAAAAACGAGCATATCTCTATACCACTTTTTCTTTTAGTTTATCGATCCCCTACACGCTCCCGAAGTTATGACATTTAAATTCGGGACACCCTGTATAGATCAACGAAATTCTATTAGAGACACTGCTATTGCATTGAGAAGTCCTATTAGTTATATAATATTTAGCAGGATCATATGAATAGCTAACGTTTTGTAGTACTTTGCCCGAAAGTACCATTTTATAGCACACCATAACTTTTATGGCAATAATGTTTCTAGAAAAACTAGTTTAGGGCAGTTCTAAAGGAAGTGTTGGATGTAGACTTCTCTCTAGATTGTTTTCTCAGTATGATGTATGGAATTTACTAACTGTATAACTTTAGAAAGATTTTTTTTAAAACTAATTTAAAACTTGGTATTCGAAATAACTAAAATTTGTGCGAATATTTTCACCTTTTTTTGGAGCGTTAAAAAGAATACCAACATCTGAAATACTTTATATTTTTTGGGGGGGGGCAGTGAAATGCCTAAATAAATGAATCTTTAACTTTAGGGAAAGATAAAAAACTAAATGAGAAACTAGTGGTGAGCAGGAAGTTGACATTTCCTAGGTTCTTTCCAATATTCTGGGAAGAGTAATCATTGTCGGCCCTTCTTAGATGGTCAAACATTTCATTCCCTCTACTTCTTGTAATGGTTGGTGTTTTTGTTCTTAAGAAAACATCACCTTTTCTTTTACGGTTTTACTGGGATCTTAAATTATTTCTCTTTTCCTTAAAAAGAAAACAATAAATGCGACAAATAATCTGTAGATTATTATTTTTTTTTAATATTGGTTTTAATACTATTAAGCTTCTCATTTAAACTATTTTGACATTTTAAATTAAAACTTGAAAATAAGTGACTGAGTAAACAGAAATATCTTTTTTATGGAAATTTTATTATTTCTTAAAACTAGCGAGTTAAAGCCATCATTAAGAAAAACGTAGCCCATCATGTTCTATAGCAGGGTGCATAACCTTTTGAAGTCTACAGGCCAGAATTTGTACACAAGCGTTGATTGAAAGGGAACCCTAACCAGTTCTTTTAATGTCCTGTATAAACTTATTTCTCGTTAGAATATTTAATTACTATAATAAAGTTAATATTGAAAAGCAACAAACGCGCTAACAGTGAATAAAATAAATAAAGGCTGGGCCCAAGTACTGCAAGATCTAAATAGATGAAAGTGCCACCTTTTAGATTCAATGCGGTTGCCATTTCTAGATTTCGAAAAAAAAAAGATTTCTTGACGGTAAATATTACTTAATATAAATTGTTGAAATTTCTGAATCTGGTGCTCTACCTTAGGCTCTACATAGACAAACGACTCACGTGGAATCCACACACTAGACTTCAAAGACAAGCAATGACAAAACGTGCGAAACTTTTTTACAGATTACTTGGTCGACGCTCCAAATTGCCCATTGAACTCAAACGTTTAACATAAAAAACACTATCCTCAAACCTATGTGGACTTATGGACTAGTGGTGTGGGGTTCAGCCAAACCAACAAACATACGGACAGTACAAACATTTCAGTCGAAACTCCTCCGAAAGATAGCTGACGCTCCTTTCTACGGTGACTAACCTCACTCTTCAAAACGACCTCAACATTCCCTTCATAGACCAACTCGCTAAGACTAAATACCCAAAATAGCCTAATCCTAGACTAGACTAGCTCTAATCCTCTTATACTGTCTCTCACTTCTTCTGATATCCCTAATACTCCTCGTCGACTGAATCGTCAGTGGTCCCGCGACTTCCTTGTAGGCTGATTACCTAAATACCTCTCCTCTCTCCTCCTCGTATCTCCTCCTCATATTCTCCTCTTCACATTCTCCTCTCTCATATAGAGAGTGCTACCACTGGGTAGCTTCTCCTCCCGCACCAGTTCATCATATTCAGTCTTCACATTTACTTATTGTATACTGTATACAGATTGTTAAAACTTGGTATTCGAAATAACTAAAATTTGTGCGAATATTTTCACCTTTTTTTTGGGCGTTAAAAAGAATACCAACATCTGAAATACTTTATATTTTTTTGGGGGCAGTGAAATGCCTAAATAAATGAATCTTTAACTTTAGGGAAAGATAAAAAGCTAAATGAGAAACTAGTGGTGAGCAGGAAGTTGACATTCCCTAGGCTCTTTCCAATATTCTGGGAAGAGTAACCATTGTCGGCCCTTCTTAGATGGTCAAACAAATTAAATTAAAAAAAATAAAGAAAAAATTTCTGGCTTTGAAGGAAATAATCTGTTGGTAGGAACAAAGGATAATTTAATGGAAGATTAAAGTAAGATGAGATTAGCAGTATAATTCCGTCCAGTTTGGTTACCAGCAAATACATCATAAGTAGAAGATTTAAGTGAATTTAAGGAATAAGGCTTGAAGTAAACTGGTTCAGATGAACAGAACTAGTCGGAGAGAATCCTGCTCTCAGATGAGTTGTGATCGTATCTTCAGTCAAAAAAAAAAAAATTAAATTCCTTAATCTTAATCTGATAACTCATCTTTCCTTTTCTTTTTTTTTTGAGCTATTTTGAAATCATAACTGAATTTGTAACAATCTTTTATTTTATCCAAATTCGACTTGAATCACAAACTGACAATTTACAAGATACCGTTAAGTCCCATATGGCTCAAACCAAACCCTCTAACTCCAAAACGCCTGCAGACACTACAGTCTAAAATCCTACGGAAAATCCTGAATGCTCCATACTACATCTCTAACCTTACCATTCACACTGACCTTCGCATCCCTTTTGTCTCTGATCTAATAAAGTCTCGCTACCGCAAATTTCACAGCCTCCTAGCTCTCCATCCTAATCTATCCTCTTGTCCAACAACTCTCCTTTCCACACCTTCCAGACATTCCTCCTCGTCGCTTGAAGCGGAAGTGTCCTAGGGACCTATTGATGTGAGTGTAATATCCACCGAGAAAGAGTTTCACCAATGGGTGATTACTCTTAACACGTCTTCCATGTGAATTTAACCAGTATGAACAGATTTACTTGAGTTGTAAATATGGCTAATAAAGTAAAAAAAAAAGTTATCTTTTTTTTTAAAACAACCAAACAAAATTGAATATCCAGATTGGAATCATTGAAGAAATAGAATTTAGGTTTTTCTTGTTTTTATACAGGATTTACATGATTAGTAATTCTGTTGGGATAGAACTTATTAAGTTAGTTTTGCTTTGTTGGGTGAGACTTGTAATGTTAGTTGTTTCTGTCGCAGTTGGAACCCTTACAAAATTGGCAACTTTTGCAAATGAAGAGTATTGTGCTTTCAAGATCTGTCCATGCTTATCATAATAGTCAAGATTCTCGGCATTACTCCCATTTTTATAATCACTTTTTTTCTATCAATATTGTTGAAGGATAATGCAACAATTTAAATAAAAAATATGAATGTTTTGTTTATCAAAAGTGATAATAAATTTAAAAAAAAAAATACAAAGTAAATAACAAAATACAATTATAAAGGAAGTGTAATAGGATATCCAAAACACTTATCAAGGTTTGTTTATCAAGTTGTCACCATGCAATGGAAAACTTAGCAGCGTACAGACGCTCTTAGATTAGGGCCTTTGTTCTTGGATCTATGGTGGCGCGTATGTCAGTTTAGGGGAGAGCGTGAACAGGACACCCCCTATTTCTTCCTTTTTGTCCTATAGCTCGCACAGCCACATCCTGACACGTACTTCTTTTACTAACACACAAATGAAGACCATTTCATTCCTTTCCCATTTAACCCTCAAGTCTGTACACACTCACGAAGAGTGAGAAAGATTGGGAAGTGGTAAAAGACCTAATCTTGGAAGGCTGCTTCGTGTAAACCGATTCTCTTGGGTTTCCTATCAAATTCCCCAAACCATTACCACAATCAACCAACTTCATTCTTAAAGACTTAGTCTCGTAATATTCTGTTCTGTCCAAGAAAGGAGTGAAGAAGTTTCATTAAAATATTACAAAAATTTTGGGTTTGCAGACATCTTGCAACAATCAGTAATGAGACGAACCATTGTTGCTTTCTCAGGCAACATCTTCATTAATTCTCAGCATGTGATTTACAACCGTAAATTCCCTTCCACTCTTCAGATCTTTTTGTACGTTCTTACTAGACTCAGTGAAGCAAAGGAAGAATTCATTATGTTATGATATCCTTTTGCTACACAAGACTCTTAGTATCATGTTAAGTAATTGTTGGGGAGTTTTAGACAGCAGTTCCCTATCCCCTCCACAGTTGTACCTCTTCATCATCATCATCTTCGCTCCCCTTCTAATATAATCAAAAACATTTCATTCAAATTTCCTGCTATGTTCTCTCTTACGTTCATTTCATATTTATACATCATATTCTTTTCCTTTTTCAGCAATTAATATCAAGTTTCCTCCTTTACATCACGTAATATTCGGATCCTTCTTTTCTTCCTTTCCATAATAAATAATTCAATTACAATGTTTGTTATAATCTTCTTAACTTAGAGATTTTCAGCCTAAAAAAAAAGCATTGTATGCTTGGTGATTTTCAATTGGAAAAATTTATTTTTTCACAAATTGTGTTAACATTCAAATAATGGAATAAACAAACTTGTATCCTTTTTTTCCTCTTCATTTTATACTTTAGAAGTAGAAGTTTTTACCCTCTGAAACTTTAGCAAAATAAAAACCTTAAAAAGTTAAAATAAAACCTTAAAAACCAAAATAAAAAACCTTAAAACGTGGACTGGTAACTTTGAAAGAGAGCTTATTTTTATTTTTTTATAAAGCTCTTATATATAAATAACTTTCAAAGAACTGTCGAAACTAATAAGCAGTCTTAGCCAGACATAATAAGAGTTAAAAATGTATTGTTAATAATGTTCTAAAATAACTTTGAAAGAGATAAATGTGAATATACCTCCATACCTCACTCTACTTTCTCTTTCTATAAATTCTCAAGTTCTAACTTAATTTTTACTTGAAATTGCGAGGGTTTCAATATCCATGGAAATAAAATCGTTGTTTTGAAAGAAGCATGAAATGATCAGAAAACAAGTTAAAATCAGTTTTTAACTGAGTGATAGTCTTTAGTTAAAACAGTCCATAGGTGAAAGAAAACAAAATACGACGGAACAAACTTTCCGAGGCGTAACTGACAGTCAGCATCATTAGGGAATTAGCCTTTCTAAATTTTGGTGCAGCATTGATCGATCGGCTTCTCATTCAGATCAAAATTCCAATTAATTATGGAACCAAGCCACTGGAAACTGCTCACCGCTTCCAAATCGTACCAAGTTCCATTGGTGGCAATCTTTTGTTTTAAACACAAGAAACTTGGTCAAATTTTCATTCACTTTGCAAGCCACTGAAAGATCTATATGATAATCTGTAGCGATTTCTCGATAAAAAGTAACGACGACTGCTAAGGCGTGTATCGACGTCATTTAATTTTAAATAGTTCCTTTCGACTAAACTTGCTACATCGATTAACATTTTAGGGGCCACGTTAAAGTTCTAAAATAATAGATAATCATAACTAATGCATCTGCTTAATATGAATAAAAAAAGAAAGACAAGAAAATCCAGGAATTTATGAATAATGGATTCATTTTAAATTTTGTTTAATCTTTTATTAAAAGCAACACAACTACTAAATCCTCGTACCACTAGTTGAAGTAAGCGCTATTTGAATTACAATAAGCTTAACAATAAGATGGAAGCTGCGTGCAGAACAGAGAAGATTAGTACCAACCAGACTCATTGTGATGTAACCTCACTAGGAATTATGAAAACTATTGTTCACCAGCTTTGCCTCATCACTAGGTCTCTAATTTATGTATTGAACGTATATTATATTATTGATATCAATCCTTTTTATTCCATTTATTTGGTAAAATATTTAAGACTTTTGAATAATTTTGTAATAGCTTTCATTAATTGGTATCACATAGTAATCAACGTGCAAACAATAAATACTCAAATAACATCTACACCATGCCAAACTTAATTTAAGATAAACCTAGAAAATAAATGTAAATGGAGACAAAGCCTGGGGCCACGCTGGCCTCGATTAGCAATTCTTTCAGCACTTTGACATCGCATCAATGAACCTTGTGAGAGGGACACCGCTGCCGTTCAATAAATAGTACTAAAACAAAAAATCGTTTGTGAGTTCAATTTCGATTTTTTTTTTAGTTTTAATGAAAGCAAATTAAAGTCAGTAATTTTATCAGAATTGTGGTTAAGCATAGATCAAAACAAAATGTGTATAAAACATTACAAAAGTATGAGTTGCTGTTTTTATTTGCCAAGTTTTTAATTTAATATCAGCAGTTAATACTTCACTGCTACAAACTGGGCAGATTATTTATTTAATAACATGAAATTAGCTGCAAAC
Source organism: Rhodnius prolixus (assembly GCF_049639745.1). Taxonomy (NCBI): domain Eukaryota; kingdom Metazoa; phylum Arthropoda; class Insecta; order Hemiptera; family Reduviidae; genus Rhodnius; species Rhodnius prolixus. The sequence continues at coordinate 27,206,471 of NW_027411615.1, forward strand.
TAGATCACATCCCGGAATAATGTGATATTTTCATTAATCTTCTGCTTCATAACTATTTTAGTATAAATTAACTGGTCATCAATTTAAGAAAATGATCAATGTTGAGGTATGATTAAATTCTTTGGAATTACTATTTATTGAATATAATCCATGAGAACTTTATCGCTTGATGCAGTAATGCACAAAAACAATAATAAAACTTAAATGAATTAGATTTCTAAAAGGAAGACAGTAGTGGAACTCTATTACAAATCAATAAAATAGATTGTTCATTCATGGATTCAACTGCGGTTTGGCACACTGTTGCTTTAGACATTGCGGAGGCTGTAACAAGCATGTGAGAGAACACTGCGTTTGATTTATAGAAGATAAATAAAAAATAAAAAAAGATATTTTTGCTAAGCAAAATAAACTCCAATTAATTTATCTTTTTCTGCAACCATGTGGGGAAGTTCTCATTACTCAATTAAAATCAGCTGTGTAATGCCCAACTTCCCACACTAGTGGGGAAAAATTCCCATTAGTGTCACTTTCCTCACTAGTGAGTGGAAAAACTTTATTGTGCTTCCTTGATATAAGAAGTTTTGTTATTAACATAAATATTTTCTGTAAATCTTTAATAAGCTTATTTAACGTAACTAAATAATTAAAAAACGAATATTAAAAAATAAAATAAAAATTGAAAGGAATATAGAAATAAAAATAATACTTTAATAAATAATTAGATATTTTTAATTATAACAGTTAAAAAGGTTATAGTGTTACCTTATAGATATTTAAAATGGATTCTAGTGATTCCTGTTTAGAAAACACTCCTCCATCAATAAAAGAAACAGCAGAAAATGTAATAAGTAATGTGAATACGTAAGTAATGTAAATAATTGTAATATAACAATAAATGTTTATAATAATTAAATTACTTTTTGTAGACTGTAAAAATGAAATTTTTAATTTTTTTAGTTAATAAATCTAATGGTTGCAGAAAAAATATAATATTTAACTCGAGTGTCAAGTATTTTCCTCACACTCGGCAATTTGCACTTGCACTCGCATCGCTTCGCTCGCTCATGCGTGCAAACCCTGCCTCGCGTGAGGAAAAGTACTACTTTCCACACTTGTTAAATAAATAACTATTTATTACCAACTTTAAAATAAATTTACTTGAACCATTTAAGTATCATGATTTTTTATTTAAGGCCCGTTATTGTACGATATTAATTTTTGTCAGTAAAAACTCCGACAGCCTGAAATTAGCTTCATCACTGACATTAGCGTCCATAATATTAGTTTTTAATCTAAAGTGCGTCAACATTAGAGGTCCTTTTTTCTTGAACTCCGGAGTTCTGTCGGGACTGTCCTTCACCGGACATAATGGTGTAGGAGGCTTCTAGGATGATAAAATTTTATTATTATTATTACAATTATTTTTATGAGAAATTCTAGACAAACGTCATCATTTCTTATTATTGGGCAATCCAAACTGGCTTCAAGGATTAAATTGTACTTAAAATGCTGACAATTCAATAGAAAAACTTACAGCCTCGCCTCAGGTTTCTTGAATCACTCCCCAAACGATTGGTTCTTTCTACTAAAGGCATGGCACTAGTCCAATGGTGGAAATTCAGTACAGCTGGGGGATGGTCATTGCCTTCAGACTAAACAGCGTCTTCAGTTCCGCAACCAATTATTGATATTTTATCTGCGCGAACTGTCATTTGGTACTGCAATGTCTACTACCCGATCTTTTGATGAGAATCTTGCTCTATTATTGCCTCATAGTGTGTAACTCTTTTTGGATAAATCTGTGATAGCGAAAATGGGGGAAAGAACTCATTGTCGTACATCAATCTTCGTTTCATCCTCAGGTTATATTTTGGCTAGTTGCTGGAACGGTTGAAATAATCCGAACCAGTCAAACGTTTCACATACCGACTGAATACACTGAAACCCCTAGTTGGCCTTCATGCACATAAGGTACTTATCCTATCCTTTGAAACCACTCAGTTAGGCGCCACGATAGCCGAGCAATTAGAAGCGACGCCGGCAAAACAAAGATGTGGTACTGGGTTCGATTCCCGGTCTTAGGGCTTGGATTTTATATGAAAACTTTATATTAAAGTACGTACCTTTACTAGTCGTTCCGTGAAGGTAAAGCCTGTCTGAAAAAGTAGGCTTTACTTTACTTTACTTTACGTTACTTTACCACGCTGTAGTAATTTGCCGGAAGTGGTTTGCATACCTCGACTTAGAACTAATTTTAACGCGGGAACCTCTGAATATTTTTCAGCAACCGGCTGAAAGTGCTTCTGCAAACTATTATCATTATTATTATTACTATTATTATTATTATTATTATTTTTTTTTATGATTTAAGGCGCGTCAACATCTAAAGTCATTGGCGCCCGGAGCTTTTTTCAGTGCACTGCCGGCCTCCGGACAGTGTTCTCTCGTTACAGACAACACTGTCCATCACCGGACAGTGCGCTGTAAGAAGCTCCTAGGAAGAGAAAATCTAAGGGTCAGCTGCTGGATTCGAACCCGGGACCTCCGCGTGGGAGTCCAGTATGCTAACCTCATAGCTAATCCCTTCCCTTATATTATTATTATTATTATTATGTGCGTTACAATATTAAAACCACAAATTTTTATTACTATTCTTAAATTTAAATAAATTTAATCATTTAAATTTTGTAAATTACTGCCTGGAGAGCACCTGATATTTATTCTTTAGAAAGAGCGAGTTTTAATAAACAAAGAAAATACAGAATGAAAGAGTAAAACTTACTCAAGTAAGACTTGAAATGTGGAAATTCAATCGGTTTATTGTCTAAGGTTTAGAACTGTTTTACGTTTCTTTCAACGACCAGCCATTCTCCTCTATTCCGGAGTAAAGAAAAGAATACTTTGGTTTTCCTCTAGGATTTCCTTTTCAGTTATTTTGGGTCACACAAACAGATAAACTGGGTTCTTCTTTAGTAAGTAAAGAAGCATTTTTACTTTACATTCTGAATAAAAAGTAGATGGCCGTTGCTTTGCTTGAGTTTGATTAAATTATAATTCTTAATTAATTACAATCTTAGTTATTATTTATTAACAGATTACAACGGAATACAATAGTAATATTACTACCATCTGAGTTGTTGTTACATTGCGATTAGATAAATATTATGAAAGTAATTGAGCATTTAAACTTCATTAACGTTGCTTTTCCTTTTATTATTATTCTCTGAAGAATTTTCTACAAGCATCTGGCAGAATTTCTGTGAAAATTATCTGTGTAAAGTGTTGAATTTAATAAGGAACAAATGGCGTTCTCGTTAAGCTAACCACTCAACTACTAGCGCTGGCTACCGGTAATATGCCTCATTAAAATTCAATGGATTATTACAACAATTATCTCTTATTTCTATTTAAATATTATTTACTTATTCAGAAATTAATTCAATAAAAAGTTTTCTATATATTTATTTTCTTAAATTAAAATGTACTAATCGAGCCAAAAAAAGGGTGAGCTGGGTTGGTTGAAGTTTGTAGATCTTGTTGTGGATAGAGTTTGCTTAGATTAAATGGACAACCTTCATCGTGGTTAGCGTGGAACAATTGTATATTTAATGCAATTAGACTGTCTGAGAGTTAACTACTAAGAAGGCATTTAGATAAATATCGAAGTGCTAAACTAACAAACGGTGAATGGATTAATAATTAATGAGTAACTAAAATAGGTGGGAACAGCCAATCGATGAGGCAACGATGATTCTAAGACGATTGGTTCTGGAAACTCTAGACAGCTAGCGATTAACGAAGAAAGTTGGTAAGTGAGACAATGTTACTGGTAAGTTGGGCTGTACAATACTGCCGGTAAGCTAACCTCGTTTGGAGGGAGGTGGTTCTTAAAAAGCTTGTTTCCTACCCCTTCGTTTTGTCTGCGACTTTCTTTGCTCGTCGATTGAGATCAGGTTCTTAAGATAACTTTCTTATATTAAACTTAACCTCCACTTAGGGTTATGATAGCTAAAACCTCCCCACGGGTGTTACAGCTTATCAATATTTATCACTGATACTTCCAAAAAAAAAAACAAAAAAAAAAAACACGCACAGAAACCAATGGAGGATGCTGATATATGTATTTCTGATTAGATTTAGTGCACCTGCAGACAAACTGCGACTAAATATTTACTCACAGGTCATCACGTTCCATTTTCACAAACATGTTGAACACGAAGACTGACTTTAGGTGAAACAGTTCTTTTAGATACGCAGAAAAAATAAAACGATTTTTTTTGGGGCTGTGAGGAAGTTAGTGACAGGTTCTTTCTTCGGCGTATGTTGACATTTAAATGGCAAAGTCTCAGGTGGTCGTGGTCCGATTTGTTCAGACGGTTATGAAACTTAATTGACTCAAGTCCGGATATTTATCTTGAGTTATTCGGTCAACTGAATAGGCTCAGATAGGCCTTGGATGGAGTAGGCTTCGCTCATTCTACTCATGAGTAATATTAAAGGTGTTATTGCCCTAAACCAACAAAATCTGCAGCCTGAAGAGATAACATTCAATAGAATTTATGACTGCATCTGATTAGTTTATAACAGAAAAAGTTGAATCAGTCGGCTAATTTTTAAACAATAAAAAATTATTGGCTAAACAATTTAAGGTTGAATTAAATGATATAATTATTATTATTATTATTACTTTTTGAATATCCTTTTAACGAAATTTACACCTGCACCTACAGGGTACAATAAGTAAATGTGATGGACGTATATAAATATCGTGGCAGACGTGAATGACGGTCATCCAGTGATGGCCGCCATTAGTCACCCAGTTGGTCACGGGGCCAACGGCGCCTCAGCCGTCTTCGAGGATTGGGGGGTAGTGTAGTTGAAGACAAGTTTGCAGCTAAAGGGTTGGAATGAAGTGAGAGTTTTCGGTGAAAATTTTTATATCGTATTTTGGCAAGTTCGGAGATGAGTGGAATTTGGAGATCTGTATGTATTGTGTGGTTGCTAACATATAGAATGGAGCGTCTACTATGCGGGCGAAATATTTTGGATTGGAGTGTTTGCAGTCTATTGATGTTGGATTTTTTAGCTGTTCCGTAAAGTTCGAATCCGTAAGTCCCTATTGGTGTGAGAAGAGCTGTATAGAGTCGTCGTTTGTTCTGTAGTGAGAGTTGATATAACAATTATTAAATCTGAAATAGTTTTAATTCATATTGTCTTAAAAACACGCTTTAAAAACCTACCTCTGTTTAATTGAGCGAACAGTAATTAGCAGTAGAATTTGATTCTCATTCTTTTTCACTAATAAATCACCCAATTTGAGAAAAACAAAACTATGTATATCCTTTTCAAATAAGGAAATCACAGGGCCAATATTTTTTTGCTCAAGCATTAATATTGGTATCAAATTTAATTTTAAATTTTTGCCGTTGAATGTCGATGAAGGAAATCGGATTTATGTACGTCTATATGTATTTATAGATGCAAATGTTTAAAGGCGGATGTATCGCACGTAGTACCAACATAGAAAAATGAAAGACAGCCACAATAGGTTTTTAGATCGCTGTAAATTTGGCTTTAACAATCAAACTATCCATTCTATCTTAAAAACTATTAAATTCTTAGCTCAAATTTCAAGAAAATTGTTCAACAAATTTTACACATTTTCTAAAATTCTATTTCAGAAATCTGCTCTGAAGGCAAACACGAACCACACCTAGTCTTTTCAAAGATATAAAACATTGTTCTTTAAACTGTTTTCAAGCAAAAGGCGGAAAGTGAATTTGTTTGGTACAATCTTTGTTATCTCAATGTTGTATCAGACTTCCTGGACCGAAACCGGTCGATGAGACTAAAATGGAACTGCCTATCGCTAAAAAGATCTCTGTCACCCTCATCCAGGGAACTTTAAACTATTTATTGTCTCCTTGATGTTAAAATAGGTTGACAATAGATATTTTTTTTTTGTATATTTATTTGCTGAGTCAAAATTTGGTGATATCAACTTACAGTAAATAAATTACAAAGATTAGTTGCAGATAAAAGTAAACATCTTTCCTATAATTATGGTCTGTTAATCTACTAAGGAGTATCTTTATTTATTTTTGTTAAGCTAAGGGAGTGCATTGCTTGAAATAATTCTGATTGTGAATTGCCACCATTTTATCACTCACGTGCTTGGTGAAGTTTGAATGCATTAGTAACTTTTTTTTTGAAAACTGTTAAAATAGTTCATAAACATCTGTAAAAGCCAGACTGAGAGAAGACGTAGACGTTCGAGCACTCCCAGGATTGAAGTAATCCTAAATTTCACTTCTCCTCTCCTTCTGATTAAGGGAATGAGTGGAATTAAAGGATAAATAGGTGGAAAGGATTGCCAGGAAAGAGGTATTTGAAACCAGAAGTGGTTATCCCTGACTTCGTTCAAATTGGCGATTATTTGTTTTAATTACAAAATAAACTCATATCAAAAATAAAAGATTTTATAGCATCCTTGGGAAAATGTAATTTTAGAACAGAAATTATAGTTACCGTTTGCCGCCTGTGTTGGGAAATAGCTTTATTACATAAATAACGTGTGATTTATGGTGAACGAGTACCGCGTACATATTTAGACTCTTCCAAATATTCAGTAAATACATTAACAGAAGAAAATGCATGAATAAAATGGTAATTAATGGGAGGAAAGAGAAAATCATGCGGATTATACATCAAAATATTATTAAAAAATTTCTCAAACGATTTGATTTTAAATTTGGGAAAGTAACTCTGATTCAGCATTAAAAGATTTAATACGTTTTCTACTCATCTACCTTAATAAATTTGGTTATCTATTTTTTAAGCCGTGTTATGTTACTTAAAAACCTGTTTACTGTGGGGGAATTTATTTGTGTTTTTCAGCTGATATTTGTGATGATAGCGTAAGCTAGTTCTGTTCAAAAAATGTAGTTTTCCTCATCATATTTTCACATTTTTCATTTGATCTAACCTTCAATATATTTTAAAGTGTTTTAAATGGAACTGTTAACTGATTTAGAGGAATTTTTTGTGGAAAAATATTATTGCATAATACAATCATAGGATCAAAAAGTGATGTATGCAAACGATTTATATCGAGTCACCTGCCTAGTAACCTAGATTGTCGCTAGGATTGTTGCTACTAATTATATCTAGTGACAGTTTGTGTTCAACATTCATCTATGCAAATCTGTATTAAACTGTGAATGTATTCAACAAGCTTGCTACCTCAATTGATGATTTATTGATGTTCATTAGAATGAAATTTGATTTGATGAATACTTTAAACCTTCGAGTTAGCACAATGAAGAAACATTGATTGAAATGAGAAAAAGAAAAACTTGCTTTTTGCAATTAATTAGTTTAAATAATAGATTTATCAGAGAAGAACGCAATGTCTAATGCAATTTGATCATAGTGTTTGCTCGCCCAATAAATTATTATTATACCATATTATTTTGTAACAAAATGTGGTCAATAATATTAAATAGGAGTTTAGTACCTAAGATTGGTCAGAAAACCGCGACACAGAAGATCTATTATGGTAACCTGTAGACACAAGCACCCTCCAGTCTTGTTCTGTTTAACTAGGTTTGGGATAAGATTTAGGTTTAACCAATCCAGTCCTTCATATTGAAACAACATGCATTGCCTTTTTATTATCTTCCTGAAGGAATCTGTATGATTATACATGTATTTACTCAGTCTAGAGTGGGGAGTGCTCTTTTAACGTGTTCACTTCGTATCCGTTTAAATTCAACAGTTTACTAAGTTTTAGGAGTTTCTGTGTGCTGAAAATTTGCAGACTTTAAATTTAATGTGCTTTTGTTATTTGTGTGAAATTTGGAAAAAATCTATCGAGCCGAATCGGTAATATAAGCGAATAAAAAGAATTGACTGATTAAAATCTGCCCAGTTTGGAATATTCTTGTCCAGGTAGGTTTTATGACGTACTAATTAGCGGGAGATAAACGTCATTTCAAGTAGAACTGATCTGTCAACAAACGGAGGCTCGACCACCACGTCACTGTGTTTGTTGGAGTAATAGTTTACTTGGACTCTATACTACATTAATAGTAATTTATCTCAACAAAACTATATATCTGGTTATTCAATCTTATAAACAGCTGAGCTATTCTATTTTATCGGGGAATAGTTATTAGTAATAATAATTTTATTTTCGCTTTGAGGCTATAATTTCTCAACATGGGAAGTGAGATTGCTGAACAACTCAAAAAACTACGCTTGGATTTAAAAGCCGACATGGAAGAGAGTAGATCGAAAACTTTAAATGAATTAAAGCAGTACTTTGAAGTCTTGGAAAATAGAGTTAAGATAGTCGAAACGAAAATGGATACTCTCGATCGCGAACTGAGAAAAAGGAACGTAGTTATATTTGGAGCTGTCGATGAAATGGTGGACTATTGGGAATTGGAAAGTTTTGTCTGCAACTTTTTTGCTAATAAATTGGAGTTAAATATTGGCAGAACGGATATTGACTTTGTTAGACGTTTAGGTAAACGAGATGGTAGTATGAATCGTCCGATTCTCGTAGGACTGGCTGCTTTCCGTTCTAAATTAATGATTATGCAAAATGTTTTTAAGTTGAAAGGCTCTAATTTTTCGATTTCGCATGATTTTCCAAAAGATGTAATCGAAACTCGCAAGAGCTTACGACCGAAGCTTGTCCAGGCCCGAAGAGAGGGAAAATTTGCTGTTATAAAATATAATAAACTGGTGGTAAAAGATAGCTATGATCCTCTTTTAAATAGGAAAAGAATGATGTCGGCCTCTCCTCCTAGTAAAGATCAATTATTGCTGAATAAGGATAACAAGCTAGATACTACTAAACGGAACAAACTGGAACCAGACCAGAATATTATTCCGAACAGTAATTCTGAACTGTCTGATTATACTCATACCCCCAGAAGTGTGCAGTGTATAGATCGGAAAACTTCAGTGTCAGACTCTTAGCAACTACGGCAGCGGATTGGTCGACTGGATATTTTAAGTTACAATATAGCTGGATTGAAAAGGGTTTTATCTAATAGGAACTTCATTTCGTACGTTGTCAAATTTGATATTTTTATGATTTTCGAAACTCATATTGAAGAGAAGGATATAAATAAATTCACCAACTTGTTTCCGGGATTCGTATTGAAGTGGGTAACAGCATCTAGAAAAGCTGCAATGGGGAGAGCTTCTGGTGGTTCATTGTATGGTATAAAAGTTAACAGTGCAATTTCTCAGTGTGCTAGCTTTGTTAAATTGTCGGGCAGAGATGTGATTTGTGTAAACATATGTAGCGATTGTTTTTATATTGTTCCAGTGTATTTAAACCCTACTGCATGGGAATTAGATTTTAAAAAATTATCTGATATCCTTTATGGTAATAGTAATTTAAAATTTTGTTTGGTTGGAGACTTTAACAGCAGGACTGGGTGCCTGCAACGAATTTCAAAACATTGTTTAAACTCAAGGTCATTAGTGGAGAATTTTTATAGGAGATCTAAAGATAACGTTGTTCATAAAAATGGTAAAGCCTTACTGGAGTTATTAGAAGATTTTAGTCTAATTATTTTGAATGGACGTGTGAAAGGTGATTTGGAGGGGGATCTTACTTACATTAGCAACCACGGTTCGTCAGTCATTGATTACTGCTGCATTAGTGCAGATGTTATTCATTATATTTCTAATTTTCAAATCAAAACTCAAATTTTTTCAGATCACCTGCCTTTAGAGATAACTTGTGACATTAGCGTAAAAGAGCCCAAAAGTGTTCCTATTCCTATACCTAAACTAATATGGCGTCATGGGAAAAACTTAAAGGATGTATACCAATACAAATTAGATAAAATGCTAAATTCCATGATATTAATTACGGACAACACTGATTCTAAAATAAACTTTCTTATAAATCTTATTATGTTAGCTGCCAATTTTAACCCTAAGCCAAAGCAGAAATATGATTATTGTGAAAAATGGTTTGACAGAGAATGTTTTAACTCTCGGAAGTTATCGTTTCAGAGTCTAAGAAAGTATCGGAAGTCTAATCAGTTAAGCGATAAACTGGTCTATCTGAAGTATAATTATGACTTTAAAAAATTGTGTGAGTTAAAGAAAAGTCAGTTTAATTATAAGATATTAAATCAGATAAATAATAGCTATAATAGTAAAGAGTTTTGGCAGGCGGTGAGATCTCTTAAGGGTACGAATTACAAATCTCATAGTATATCATTGGATGAATGGACTAAGTATTTTCAAGATCTATATAACCCCTCTTTGAGTATGAGTAGAATGCAGTATGCTGCGCCTTTTATACAAAATACAAAATATGATGCGCCATTTACTATGTCAGAGTTGGAAGTGGTACTATCTAGGGCTCGATGTGGAAAAACGCCTGGCCTTGATGGTGTTCCATATGAACATTTTAAAAACGCACCTCACACTTTTCTAAAATTATTACTAGATGTATTTAATGAAATATTTGATTTTGGTAAAGTTCCATCTAGCTTTAGAAAATCAGTTGTTTTTCCTCTTTTAAAAAAAGGAAACTGTAATGAGGTTTCAAATTACAGAGGAATTTCTTTTAATAATGTTGTTGGCAAAGTATATGCTGGTCTAATTCTAGAAAGGCTAACAGAGTGGGCTAACAACGGTATTCTAAATGAGTTTCAAGCAGGATTCCGGAAAAATTACTCCACTATTGACAATATTTTCACATTGGTTAACCTAGTAAAGCTGAAGCTAAGTGCTAAGAGGCAGAAAGTCTACGCCTTTTTTGTTGATTTCGCTGCTGCCTTTGATTCTGTTGACCGATATGCTTTATTTTTTAAACTTAATAGTTTGGGTCTGTCCACAAAGGTTATCCGAAGTGTTGAGGCACTTCTCTCAGATACGGTAGGCTGCGTTTGGGGTCCGGAGGGAAGAGGCTCTGAGTTCAATATGGAAATGGGAGTTAAACAGGGTTGTGTGCTTAGCCCCCTCCTTTTCTCTTTATTCATCAATGATATTGAGGAGTGTCTGGACGGGGGTGGTGTGCTTGTTGGCTCCAAAAGAGTAAAGTTGTTAGCATTTGCTGACGATATAGTGCTTCTTGCCTCCGAGCCCCAAACACTGCAAAGAATGATTAACTCTCTTTGTAACTACACGCAGTTATGGAACTTGAAAATAAACATGAAGAAATCTAAGATTATTGTTTTTAGGAATGGAGGAAGGCCTGCAAAACGAGAGAAATGGTTCTGCCATAATGAAGTTGTAGAAACGGTAAATGAGTACAAGTACTTGGGCGTGACATTGACTTCTAGATTGTCATTTGTAAAGCATATTAAAAGTAATGTGTCTAAAGCTAAACAAGGGCTGAACACGTTATGGAGTCGACTTATAGAAAATAATAGTATAAAGTATTATTCGAAACTAAAATTATTTAACAGTGTAAGTCGCTCTATGGCTTGTTATGGGGCCCAGGTTTGGGGAGGAGACCAATATGAAGATCTAGAAAAGCTATACCGTTTCTTTATTAAAAAAGTGTTTAAACTGCCATTATTTGTCCCATCTGCCTTTATTTATTGTGAAACTGGTTACCTTCCAATTTATACTCACACCCTCAAATTACAATTAAAATACATTGTTAAAGTTTTTGCTATGAGTGACAACAGGTTACCAAAAGTAGTTGCGACCCAAATTGTTTCTAAGAAGCTTTTTTGGTTTCTAGAAATCATCAACCTTTTAAAAAAATGTCATATAAACTTTGAATGTAATACTAACAATATAACCTCATGGAACAATATTTTTAATAAATTAGTCAAATGTGTCCAACTACAATTTAAAGAGGAATTTATGCAGAAAGCTTTGGAACTCGATTCCTATAACATTTATAAAGAGCTTAATTTTAGCTTAGGTAACAAACATTACTTCAATTGTAGTTTATCATTGGAGCAAGTCAGGTGGATAATTAAGGCTCGAGCTGGTTTATTGTATTTAGGTAGTTCTCCGCCATACCACCATGATAATACCGAAGAAGTTTGTCTCTTATGTAATGACCTAATGCTTGATCGAATGTACCATATATTGGTAGTTTGTTCTAGACTGAGTGAGGTCAGACTAAAATATTTTAGGAATATTTCTATAACAAATGTGGAAATATTAGAAATATTAAATGGTTCTGATTGGCCTCGGTTAGCACAATATTGTAAAGCAATAAGTATATACGGTTCTAGTATTGGTTAAATTGCATAATAGAAATAAATGTTAGATTTATAGGGTAATCCATTACTTTCTGAAAAAGGTTATTATTAATTATTCGCAAATGATTTTTTGAAAACTTTTATTTACCTAAATTTTTTTAACTTTCTGGTTTCTTTAATAATAATAATAATAATAATAAGAATTAATAATAAAAAGAAAAAAAAAGAAAAGAAAATTGTATTAACCACTCCGCCGACGGTCATTGACCATGGCAGATGTCTTTATAATTATTTTGTACACCCAGGAATGTATTTTATTTTTATTTTTATTTTAATAAATAAAGACTGTATAAATAATACTCAGTCTAGAAAGGCCCCTAAAAAGGGAATGCGTTGAAGTGTAATAACGCAATAAAATTTAAATCTTAATACATTTTAATTTAAACTTCACTTTAGAACTAACTCACTGTTTTCGAAGTCTTTTCAATATTATTTATAATTATTTTATATGGAACTTCAATACTTTAGTTTAAAGAAAGATGTTGAAGTGGTTTTCAGAACAATAAAATACTTAACAATAACAATAAATAATAAACAATAATAACAATAAACTACTCCAAAATGGTCACGTTCAGTTTGATGGTTTTGATCCAATCTTTACTGCACGTTCTATTTACTGATTTTGAACCAGCTCTTATAGCACGTTTATATAATGAGACATCTGTTCGATTTTTGCTTTGGACTTACAGCGATCACAGACATACACAGTGTCTCAATTATTGCTTAAAACACCAGGAATCTGAAACATTACTTCCGGCACCAAAATAGAAAACCTGTTTGATTGCAATGTTTCTTCCCTTTACTAAGTGAAAATAGTTATGGAAACATACTAAACTTAACAGAATAATAAATAATTTTTTATATTATTTTACTCATGTGTAGTAAAACCTTCTCAATATGGTTATAAATGAGATATCAAACAGAGAGAGAGTGAGAGAGAGAATCCCGCCTCCCAAAAATACGCGTGGCTGAGCTGCTGTTACAGTTAGGTTGGCCAACCTGCAATCGGGCGCGGTAGAGGGGGCGGCAAACCAATATGGAGGCAGCAGGACGATATTGACTTTTCAGCCCTCGGTCTGCCGGTACGTTAGACGGCACTCCTGTACTAGTATTTTTACATAGCCTGTCCGCTTAACAGACGTGAAATGTAACCTGTTCTTTTATATTGGTTCGAGTAATTCCAAAGTTATTAGCTTTATAACTAATAAACTTTTAGCTAGTCCACTCTGTCCACCATTTTAATAAAGTGATTTAAGTTTTATTTTGTGTTAAAATTTCTTATTTTTTTTTTCTTTTATATTTTTTTGTTTTGTTATTTGTGGCAAACGTAGCAATCAAAACACTTGACAGGTGTGTAATTGTGCGATTTTTTAAGACCTTTTTTGGTGTGAGAACCACGCGGTAGAAGACACTGTGCTGCACAAGTGTAAAAATAAAATTAAGTGCTTAGTACATAGTAGTAAAACTAACATATCTTCTTTTTTATATCATATTGTTTAATCAACGGGACGGATGAGGCGACAACTTCAAGCTAGGTGACAGGGGCGTAACTCACCTCCAGAATAGAACCCCCGCACATATTTGTGGTGTATACGTTAAATTCTTCTTATTTCTTTGACCCGCTAACCCCCACTCACCACGGACATGCAGAAGGAGAACTGCAGCCTGCCGACTGAACAACATCAATATGTCGGTCCATATCGGCTGGAAAAGACCCTGGGCAAGGGACAAACAGGTAAAGAAAAGTATTTATTAGAGATATTCTAGAAAATAGATGAGTTTGGCCTTGAAATAGCAAGATTGCAAACAAAATATTGAGATGATGAATCCACTCTCAGCTGATGTTAAAAATTCTTATCAGAAATAACAGCTGGCTAAGTTTCCTTTATTCATTTAATTACTATGTAGTTTAGAATAAGGCAATATATATCCTATTTACGTTACCAATTTTAACTTTATGAACTTATCATTTAAAATCATTAATTATAAATGCAAAGTGTCAATCAATATCGAAGTAAAATGGGGATAGTTTGTTTTCTAGCCCTAGAAACATGTTCTATTTTATTTACTAGTATAAATAAACGCATTTTATCGCAACAATGTTTTATCATTTGATAAAACTCAATTTACCGAACCATATTATGAGATCACGTAGTTCTTTCTTTTATTTATTAGTTACAAAAATATTAGAGAACTTAATTCTTTGTTCTCAGTTTTGGTTTTTAATTTGTTTAGGACAAACTATTTTTCTAGTTTTTAGTTTTTAGTTTTCCTTTTAAGTATCCTTTTGCGACGATCCTTTCTACGTCACAATTTTTCTTTTTAGCGATCTTTTATTGTTGTAGAAATGATAAATTAGGTTCACAAGAGCTTAAAAGATTTTACAGAATGTACTACATAGTTTTCGATTGGTAGATATAAAACAAATTAAAAAGACATTTCTTAGTTAATGATTTTTTATGTTTCACGAATGTTTTTAAAGAAAAAGTAATAGAAATGTCTACTTTATGATTGACAATCTCAGTTTTTGAAATTATTTATGATTAGCTGAGCGGTTAGAGTACCGGATTCCCACGTGGAGTTCCTGGTTTCGAGTCTGCTTGCCCTTCAATCTTTTTTCTTTGGAGCTTCTACAGCTCACTGACCAGTGATGGGGCAGTCTGTTGCCAACAGTCTTCATAGAGTCGGCATCTGCACTGTATCCTCTCGTTGTAGACATCAGCGTACATCCGGAAAGTGAGTTGTAGAAAATACATCTGTCTTGTAAAAAAAAGAAAAAGTTCGATAATAGAAACTGTTGATTGTAACGAGAAAACACTATATCGTTTGTGCCATTAGAAAGTTCTGGACGCCTAATAATTTTTATAAGTCGACGCGCTTCAAAAGTTAATATAAACAAGATAATAAAAATTTGTAGAAAATGGAGATCGTACACAATTATTAAATCAGATTATAGTATATAAGTTATTTTTAACGAATTACTCAGCAATTCGATAAAAAAAGTAGTTTAGGCAAACTTGAAAATTGTTTGAAGGAAATGGGAGAATTTGAAACTCATTTTAATTGAAATAATCTATACTGAAGGAATTTAAAATTGTCCATTTTATAATAATTATTTTTATTGAAACTTTTATTCGTTTAAATAGTGGACTCGATAAATAAAATCGATAAATATGTAATCTAAAGGCATGACAAGATGAGTATTTTATTGTAACAGTTTTTAAAACTAGTCCAAACCCGATTAAAAAATGTAGCTTCATTAAAATTATAATTTAAGTAAGGCTAATAAAACGTGGATAGAATTTTCTCAGGGTGTGAACATAGAACTGAAGAAAAGAGGGAATGACTGTTTTAATGAAGGCATAAAGAGACTATCGTGTTAGTAATGGAAGTTTAGAATTAAAGTAGAGAAAACGTGATAGAGCCTGTGATCTCCTTTCTGTCACACCCACGCATTACTCCTGCGCGCCTCCCGCCCCCCCCCCCAATTCTTCGGTGTTACTCCTGGCCCTTTTGGTGACGTCAGAGTGGCCCACGATTAACACACGTTGTGACGTGTAAGTGTGACGCCCTTGCTCCTAGATCTGAGAAAGGTGGCTGTAGAGTGTGGTGGACGCCAATGTCTAAGGCCAAAGCTACAGCAGTGGAGAGAGAGAAGTTCGTTCGTTCAGTGGGAGAGAAAACGTGGCCGAAAGAGCTGGAAGTGCCAGGATGGACGGAGCAGGTGGTGGTGGGGTCCATCGATCGGTACGTTCTAGCTCTTCTAACACCACGGCCGTTCGCTAGGCCAGAAATATACTTACCCGAACATCAAACACCGTGCGAGTCCCCTTTTGGGAAACCTTACTTGTACAGTAATACCTTCACCATGTAACTTTGTCTTTTCTTACTTGGTACAGTAATTTTTATTTAATTTTCAATAATATTTATTAATTTTTTTTATTCAATTTAATAATATTTCAAGGCGCTAATGAACTCTGTAGCCGATGCGCCGTAAAAAAAAAAAAAAAAATAATAATATTTCAAATACATCTGCAGGTTAACCAATTTTTTTGGATTTTTTTTAACAACTAGTATAATTTTTGAGAGTCTAGATGCTGAAATGCTTTTAAATTCAATAACAAGGACTTTTTTTTTTCTTGTAAAGTAAAAACAAGATGCCCTTTTCTTGAAAACCAAAGGCGTTATATTTTTATCTTTATTTTATATCTTGGATTTTTTTTTTTTTTTTAATATCAGGCCTTATATCTCAAATCAAGGCTCTTCACTAATATAATCTTCTCTAGTGGTCTCTGTACCGCTTTTGTCCGCTAATCTTAACTCCATAATCTCTAATACTTCCTATTCTCATAGTCAAGCTACAAAGGCCTCCTGTATCATGTCTTTTTTTTTTAGCTTTCTTCTACTAATTGCACTTATGATCCCGTAAAGCATTGACGTCCATTGTAGTTTGTAATGTCTCAGAAACCGGACAATCCCGTTGATTGTCGCTTGCAATAGTTCTGCTTATCATTTTCTCAAGAATTGACCATATATTGGCGTTTCCATTTTTTTTTTTTAATGTAAACTTCATCTTACATCAGAGGTCGGCAACCTATTTCAAGTAGAGAGCCATTTCTCCTTAAATAATTTTAATAAATCTTACCAAGAGCCGCAAGGATGATAATGTAAACAACTCTGTAGATCATTTGTATTCACAAATTATTATTTTATGATATTTAATAACTTTTAAGTGTTTTATATATTATTTTTACATATATTGCAAAGTAAATACACAAATAAATAATAAACGAATAAAAGGGCGGCTGTCTTATCAATATAAATCAAGTACTTTATTTTGATATTGTATAATTCCATTCAATTTCGAACCTATCACACTTACAATTAATTTTGAAAAAATAATAAATGAAATTTTCATTTGTTTCAATAAAATTGAAATAAACAATATATTTTGGACAGGCTGAAGAGCTACAAAATTTGGATAAAAGAGCCCTGTCTTACATGCTTTCTCCATTTCCAAGAGTATTCCAGCATTGATCACTCTCCACTTTCATTTAGACCTTAAGCACCCTCTGTTAAGACCAGATTTCTAAGTCCACAGTCATCAACGAAAGCAGTTCGTAACTCTGCTCTTGCCAAGAGGACCAAAAATTTATAATATCAAAGATTGAGTTTCAATTGTGATTTATCTTCCTTCGTCCGCCAATCTTCCGCCATATAACTTAGCCAGCTTACAGTAGGCGGTTACACTTGTTCACTCTGTATCTCTCTATGTTCTATTGGCCGCGAAGATCCCCTTAAATAGCCCTGAACATTCTCCTTTAAATATTTTTAATGAACACATTAACGCTTTTTCCATCCTTTTTATTAAATATACAGAAATTACTCTCCTTTAGAGCTTTTGTTTGCACCAAAGAATTTTGAGGTTAACACTTTATTTAAAAAAGAAACTGACCCTACTTTGTTTTTGGTCATTAAAAAACTATACTTAACTTTAAAACTGATAAAATGATAGTATCCAGAGTTCGAGCTGAGATAATTTTCAGCCCTGAGTGTGTCTTCATACTGTATTCATTTATCACAAACTTGCAGGTTAGGCAATCAGTGCATACATTCAAGTATATCATTAGAGTATAACCAGATTTTTTGTCTTGAGCGGTGCATAACTTGTTTGCGACCTTCTTTGATGATCTAAAATTTTTGTTGCAAAACGAAACGAATAAAATGAAACAGACAATGAAGCAGACATCATTGAATTAAACTTTCACATTTTCCTGCATTGCGGACGGACATTAATTACTTAGGTGTATCATTATTTTGTCTGCACCTTTGAAATAAATTAGTTGTCACTTCCGCAATAAAATGAGCTTCGCATTCACTAAAAAAGAATACACGTCGGAGATTTTTTTGTTTTTTTTTTAAATCTCTATGACCTTATTTTTTTGAATTACCGAAAAGGAGTAAATTCATTGTAGTTGAAGTATAGTTAAAATCCCGCAATCATACTTCTCCTTCAATATCTTATCGTCCCTTACGCCAGCGGTTCTTTCACAAAAGTCGACGAAGATATTTTAAATTATTGAATACCACTTCCAGCAATTGTAATTTTAAATTGATCATCCCATGAAGGCAAA
This sequence comes from Rhodnius prolixus, assembly GCF_049639745.1. Lineage (NCBI taxonomy): Eukaryota > Metazoa > Arthropoda > Insecta > Hemiptera > Reduviidae > Rhodnius > Rhodnius prolixus. The sequence continues at coordinate 27,224,868 of NW_027411615.1, forward strand.
AAGGTTGATCGAGGGAAAAAATAATTTATCCAAAAATCTTTTTATTTTTATTTTTAATGCGTCTGTCCATCTTTTTGTAAATTACATCAATTAATATTCAAAAAATAAATGAAGCAATAAGGCAGATCTATCATCTCATCTCTTGAGGGTTGTAAATCTAATTTCTCTGTTATTTATGGGAAAATTTAACGAACCAATCTGAAATTCTAAACTACCTAGTTTGCAATTCTTTATAATTTTCATTATTCATTCGTTTTGCATATTTAAAAGTTTGTTATACTTTTTTTTTGTGCATTAATTTCAGTATTGCGGTCAAATTGACATTTGCAATTTTATGTTTTCATAGGGAATATTCGTTTTTAGATCCCTTTTGTCCTGGATGTTCATGATCATCAAAACATTTCATTTATCATAGACATCGTATAACTCGCCCACTGTGAAAACCCAAATACTCTAATTCATAACTAGGGAACGGATTCGTATGTATTTAAATATTTTTTTCTAGGCAATTTACAGACGTTTTTCAACTAGAAGTATTCATACTGACACTTTTTAAGCCGTTTGAGTCTACTTTTATTTCACATATTTGCACATATTTGGATGTTATCGCATATTTATATATATTTGATTAAAATAAATAAATATTTCTACATATTTAATCAAAATATGTACATATTTTTCATTTTGGGCATATTTTCATAATTGGGAGGTGGTTGACAGGAACTGTGAACCACAGACTGTGAATCACAGTGGTTAAAAAAGTGTTTTTAAAAGCACCAAGTCGCATTAAAATGCTAAAAGATCTCTATCCAGATTTATGCCTTCCACCAGAACCAATATTGACAAGATGGGGTACTTGGCTGGAAGCAGCTCAGTATTACTATGAAAACTACAATAAAATCAAGAATGTCCTTTCACATCTCGAAGACGAAGCAGTAGCGATAAATACAGCCAAGTCTTTATTCGAGAAACCTAATTTAAGGAACGACCTTGCATTCATTTCTGACAATTGCGTATTTCTTGCACAAGCCATTACCCAACTTGAGTCCCAAAATGTTCGACTGACAGAAAACGTGTCCAACGTTAAAAAAGTCATCGAAATGGTGGAAGGAATACCTGGGAGTAAGGGAGATCTGATCAGAACAAAACTGGTAGAAGTACTGAGCAAGAACAAAGGGTGGGAGACCATCTGCCAGATTTCTGATATTATCAGTGGAACAGAAGTCACCTCAGAACATCGTGTACCCTTTACAACCAACGAGATAACTTCTTTCAGCAAGGCACCTGTAACATCTGTAGATGTTGCAACGATCTTTTAGTCGTTACAAGTCCATCTTACGCCCAGATCGTCGTCACTTTACGTTCCAACATTTGAAATTTCATGTGATTGCAAACAATTTCGAAGAGTGAAGTTTTCAAAATTGAAAATTTAACACATCTTTTTATAAATAGTAAAAATGTTCTTTGTTGTATAAATCATTATAACTTGTAAAAACAAATTATTTTGTTCCTAATAAATTATTATAAATTGTAAAAATGTTCTTTTCTTGTATAAATAATTATAACTTGCCAAAAAAAAAAAAAATCCATTTTCATAAAAAAAAATGTCCATTTTACTTAAATATTCCAGAAAATATTTTAAGAAAATCACATATTTTCCACATAATTGACGAAAATAAATGCATATTTTAGTTAAATATTTGGCATTTTTAAATACATAAAAATCCGTTCCTTAATAATAACACTTTTCTTTTTCATTTCCACCGATCAAAAGTTAAAAGGAGCTTGACAGAAGCTCCTTTGGCCACGCAATTCTCTGTACGATGGAGGACACTAAATAACTACTGGGCAAAGCGCCACTGGTTGATGACTCATTTCATGTCACTTGTCGGTTCAAGCAGTTTTAAATATCACTGTGAAGAAGAAGAATAAACTTGATGTCGCTTCAGTCCTACGCGATTACTGTCGCCTGTGGATGTAGATTCGTTTGGGACCCTCAATGGGTATTTCCCTTCAACTTTTGTGAGTAATCCCTTCTGCAAAGAAACTTGGCATGCTTACTCCTCCAACAGCAATACAAAGGGAAGGGAAGAAAAAGTTGAAATATTTTCCTTTTCTTTATTTCATTTAAGAGGAAAAATAATTTCCCCAAAACTTTCTTTATTTAAGAAGAATTCAGAAGGAGCCCCTCTTTTTTAAATTGTTACGGCCTCTTATTTAGCAGTATGTAATCTGAACGTTGGCTTTGGGTAATTTAGGGAAAAGCCGTGGTTTGGCTGGTGTAAATTCATTTCTAACGGGAAACTTGGCAGCTTTATTTAATTAGTTGCCTCCTGTTCCATCTAGAGAGCTGCGTATATAGAAGTGGTTTACCCAGCATCTTCTCCGCGCCACAGGCTCCCCTGCCAGCTGGAAAATGGATTTTAGTGTTATTACGTTAAATAATTTCCATTTTCACAAAGAGCTCGTCTTTGAATTAATTTTAATATTTATAGAAATTATATACATATATACGAGTACTACCAGAAAAAGTATATGTATTTATCAGTATACTTTGTATCCACGTAAATACATAAAAGTACCTATTATTTGCACTAAATTTATACAATAAATGTAACTAACTCTGCACAAGAATGTTAATATAAATATAAAAACACTGGGTAAGCTCTCTAAGAACAATAATATTTTAACTTGGCATTCTTTTTAATTTCCTACGCTATTCAAGAATGTATTGCAGTAAATATCCGTTTTGAATCCATTGAATTCACAAAGATGTTAATCGAAAATGGTTTCCGATAATTGTATATCGATACAAATACGTTAATCAATTACTTTTAGCTCAGAATAATGTTTGTAGGATTTTTTTTTTAAGGAGAAAGAAATGCGGAGGTTATAAGTTCCATCTTTAGTGTAATGTACAGTTTTACAATATGTGTATAATGTTAGTAAGAATCGAATATCTGTAAGAATCGAATATCTGTTAGTTACAACATCTAGAACAGTGATAAAAGAAAATTGTTATAGTGTTTATGGTCAGTACAAATAAAATGGAAAAGTCCCGAATTCTATTCTCGTTTAGGCGCCTTTGGTGGGACTCGACATTAAGCACTGGACAAAATCAGGCCGCTGAAAGTGCCAATTTTATTTTTTTGTGATTTGTAACTGTGACGTCATGCCTCCTGTAATAAAATCGTTTTATTGTAGAGGACATTTACAATATTAGAGCCAATTAATAAATTCGTGTTAAGATGCTAAGTTTGGGGAAATTGAAGTTACAATACTGCTATAAGAAAAAGTCCTGTGGTTGTTCGAAGCAATTTTACTGTTTACTTCTTATCAGTACTATGATGAAACTGTCCCATTCAAGCTTAAGTTGGTTCACGAAGTGGGAGTGGCTACTACAATATCCACTGCGACATGGAGGCCTCCTTAGATTAGCACTCCTTGCGTGACTGTGAAAAAAGTGTAAGACGTTTTGTAGTCAGTGGTGAGGCAATATTAAAACGGAAATGAGTGAATGATGGAGTTGGTCTATGTTTTTATACGATATAAAAAGAAGTTTTCAGTTCAGCTGTCACTAAGAAAGGTGAGCCTGTTCTCACCATCAGCTGGCCTTGTAAGAAACCCGTGGTATCCAAAGGTTGCAGGTGTTGCAACCTCAGCTATCTTGCAAGAAATAATTACTCATATTTGTCTTGCCCTACAAGGGTTGGGCAGAAAGTATACGCCCCCGCGTCTCAGAGGGTCAGAATCAATACCCTTTGCTATTGCTATAAGAAGAAGAAGATGGTAAAAGTTAAATTGTCTCAAAGCTTATTCTATCTCTTATTCTGAAATCTCCTTTTGAATGACATTTTTAAAATAATAGTTTAAGAGATATTAGAAGTGACTCAAAATGTATAATTTCAATTGATCTCAATAATTTTCAGCATTTTTTGAATTTTGGTATACATGTGTATTATCCGACCTCATTAACCCATTAAGGACTGTAACTATTTTATACAATTTTGTTTTTAATGATATTTTGTGGGACGCTTTATAATGGTTATAATACATAGGAAAAATATTTATTTTTGGAAAAAGAATGTTTTTCTTAATGTTGCGAAATGGCAACAAAGGAACAAAGGAGTACAAAAAATCTTTTTTCTTTTATAGGAATAAATATTTTATTAAACAATAAAACCTAATTTAATTACTATTTACACGAATAATGTCATTAATTACCTATTTGAGGATGAAAATTAAAATGTATGAAATTCCGCTAAACCATCGATACCTAGTCTGACATGACATTTTTTGCATTTTGTGCGAATAATTTATTTACTTCCGGTGGCTGCACATCTCCTTTTCTTATTGCCTTCCGTTTGCGCTAAAAAATGCACCATTTGGTCATACCTAACTGAATGTCGAAAAACTAATTCAGCATGAGCTAGTAACTGACACCCGGGTAAATGGCTAATATCCCCTCTCCAACTCCTCCTCAACTGATTCTTCGTCTGTCAAAACAGAAGGCGCCGGGGGTACAACAAAAATTTAGTCGGGGAACAACTCATCATCGTAACTTCAACAGAAAAACCTGGCCTAAAATAAAATAAGTGTATGTAGCACGAAGGCTCTTTGTTACATTAAATTTAATTATAATGGTTATTGGATGATTTTTGGGGAAAATCGAGGTGCGGTCAACAATAAATACAACTTTTTTTGCTTTATACCAACGTTTCGGTAATTTTTACTACCTTCTTCAGGGTATTATAAAAAAGTTTGTGAAATTTAATGTAGAGCTAGCTATATCATCATAATTGTTGATGAATTGAAAGATTAGTGAAAAAATGAGTAAAAATTACCGAAACGTTAGTATAAAGCAAAAAAGTTGTATTTATTGTTGACCGCACCTCGACTTTCCTCAAAAATCATCCATCAACAACTGTCGAAATAAACCAAAAACCATTATAATGATATTCTTACATTTTGAATAGATAATAAAGACGTGAATTGGCGAATATTTAATTCTTAAAAGGTATTATTTTAAGCAAAATAAAATTTTCTCAAAAATCACCAGCTTTTATTAAAAATATTAAAATTAATTAAAATGAATTGCCAGAAGCTATTGCTTGTGCTTTCGATACATACCCTTCTGCTGGTAATAAGAGTAATTTGTACAGTTCCAAATAGAGTTTAATTAATTCTAGCCTCTGGTTTTCAATTAATTTGGCTTCACTATTCATTGAAGGCTACTGATAATCCCACGAATGAAATAAAATCCTCATTCTCTTCTCTTATTGGTCTTTCAGGATTCTATCATTTTCTCGATTATTATCATTTCTCGCTTATCCGATTCGATGCTTTATAAAAATTCTGTTACTCTATAATGAAAACCAAGTTCTGAGAAATTATGAGCATAGAAATTTTTTTTTGGGGGGGGGGCATCGGCTTCCGCCATACAGCCAGCATCGTCTAGGTGCTTATCACTAGAATATCACTCACTCTCTATTCTTACTTATAAATACATTCGCTTCACACATTCATCCCTCTACTATACACAACTATTTACCTAATCTACAACTAATGGATGGATCAGTACTCTGTGCTCCTGCCATCCTTATAGCTTAACCAAAATTAAAATCACGTAATCCTTCTCCAAGCATTTTCTTCCATTCATTCTAATTCGGCTATAGCTTTTAAATACATTCATATTTCATTGCTAGCTCTGCTATCGACTTAAGCACATAACTGTTGGTGGAGAATATAATGTCTTCGTAGCGAAATGGTGCATCTAAATACCTGTATATATCGTCAAACATTCGTTTCCTTTCTACCACATAACGTGGACATATCATTATTATATGTTTGAAATCCTCCTCCTCATTGCAATCTACGCAAAGAGGAGAGGACCTTTTGTTGATCCTGTGTAGATACGATCCGCACACCGCGTGGTTCGCTCTCAGCCTGCTTATTGTTGTAACAACCCATTTATTAGTGACAGTTCCCTTAAACCATGGTTGTCTAGGTAACTGATCTGCCATAGTTTTATAGAATCTCCCTTTATCACCATTATTGTAATCTGTCTGCCATTTTTGTAGTGATAGAAATTTCAATGCATTCCAAAAATTTTCAACATTTCTAGCATTAAAGTAGAATTAATTACTAGTATAACTACGAAGGTTAAAGAAAATCTTTTAACTATTTCCTAAAGAATTCCATATTACACGAGTCTGGACGGAATGTAATCAGCAGTCTTGTCTAGAAGTTTGGGGAGAAGTATTTGATCGCCAGCTGGCATCAAAGCCAAGGGCAATTATTTAGGTAAAAATAACAATTGTTTGGCCCTGGCATTATTAGTTTGTGTATTATAGTCATATTGTCCCATTATTAGTTATTTAACCCAATTGTAGCCCAATTAAAGATATAACAACGTAGCGAATTATATGCCCTTTTTGTTACTACATATTTATCTTGTGATTTATTTATGTGGATATCTTTTTGGCTTTATTTAGCATATTAATACTTAAAAAACTGTTGTGATCACTAACATAATCTTTACTACAAATACTTATACAACTGTCCTGCCGGGAAAATTCGAAATTGTACTATTTGTGAGCTTTTAATAAATATAGTTCAATGAAATGAAAAATATTTATGGGTGAAGCGAGTTATAGTTGATTGATACACTCAATTTCAAGGCAGTTTTTCTAAAAAAAAAAGAAAAAAAAGAGCGTTTTTTTCTAAGCTCGGAAAACCTTTTTACTATCGAAGATTGAGTGAAGACAAATAAGATAAAGCTCTAACATGTGATTGCTTTCGGGTATTTCGAGTAACCAAGATTTCGATTAGAATCCACTTTATCTGAAAGTGTGACATTTTCTGAAGAATGTTTTTCAAGTTTTCCATAATTTCCTTAAACATTTCATTCAAGGTTTTCCTTTAACTTTAACGGACAAACTAAAAATCATGAAAAGATATTACAAATTAACACTTTTATTTATAGCCTATTTTTTTGTCAAATTATTATTATTGAATATCCTAGGTTTAGTGACCGTAAATTATTGAGCTAAGGATTCAAGATTGGCGAGGAATCGGTCAAAAATAAAAACTACAAATCGTCTTTTTTCCAACGTTTCGACATGTATATTGTCTTCTTCAGGACCTGGATATTACAATTACAAAAATACAAACAATTTAAAGAATCAATAACATAGAAAATCAGTAAAAAAAATCAGTGATTTTTGTATTTGATTTGTAATATCCAGGCCCTGAAGAAGACAATATATATGTCGAAACGTCGGCAAAAAGACGATTTGTTGTTTTTATTAGACCGATTCCTCGCCAATCTTGAATCCTTAGTTTAATTATTATTATTATTTATTTTCGTGGAGGGTTTATCGAAGATAGCAACTAAAAGCAATTCTATTAAGTGCCGTTTCAATGAAATGTACTCACTAACTGATAATAAGGTGCATTATGAATATTTTTTGAATTTTAACTTGAAGAAAATGGTTGGCCCAAAATTGTGAACAGAACAGTTTTTGCAACCTTTAAAAGGTGAGGAGTCTTGTCTTGTAAAGATGATTTGAAACTGCCATTCCTAATGTAGGACTTTTTATGTTTTTCTTTTTATCTTTCAAATGATTGCGGAAACATGATTGTGAAACAATCGCCTGACTTTCATTTAAAATGATTACATTATTATTAATAAATTTTCTTCTAACGAGAAGTTTTCCACAAATTAATAATGACAAGGGTTCAGATGCTACATCCGTCGGCAATGAAAGGATCTCAGCTGCATGCACACTACATTTTAGCACTCAGCCACGCCCAAAATAACGCTTGAAACCAGAGACACAGGTGTTTTAAACCAGTTGTATAAAATACCATTGGTATATAACTTGATATAATTGAAGGTTATAATTAAAACCTTCTTCTAGCGATTAGATATTAGGTTTTACAAACACATATGCGTGAACTATACGCTAAAAACATTTATTTACTTTTTATTTTTTTGAGGGAGCCTCAAAACATTTCTGGCAATAATAATGGCCGCGATTACAAAATTACTTCCTGCTTACAATAGAGAGTAAAAATAATTCTTATAAATTATTGGTAGAAAGAACTTTTACAAAATTGAATCATAAATGGATGAAATGATAAAATAATTGGCTCAAAATGATTTTAAGACTAAATTGGTAGTCCAGGAAGTGGCATTTTGCTAGCCAACTTATCTGACATTTAGATATAAAAGACTGCGCGGAAGTAGTGCTATCTTGGTCTAGCTCCAGTGTTCGCTATCTGGCTCTTAAAACAATAATTAGATCTGACGTAATAAATGAACGTAAATATGTTTATCTACTGTAGTAAATAAAATTGTTACAATGTAGCTATCTCGCTATTTACAAACATATTCTGTTGAAGACTAAATATAAGCGCACATTATGACGTGCTCGTGTATCGATTGTTTGGCTACAACCTCCTCTACAAGCTACGTTTCCCTTTTGCTGGTGATCAAATGAAATCTTCTAGCTGATCTTTTCCAAGAATGTTTGAACAAAATCTGGGCATTACATTTGCAAAAGTATATTCTTACTTCAACAAAAGTTCAAAATTCTCTATAAATAGTGAATTCACCAGGTTTAGTTAAGATCCTGAAAGAATTGAAACGTGCAATGGACGACTGTTTGGCGGTTAATGTATAACCTTTTAGTTATTTCGAAGCACAAAATTTTACTTCAGTAGTCTAATATGTTCTCGGTTGACTTTGAAATCTTGTCTTTTCAAAGTACATGGTTATTTTATAAAATTTCCTTTTAAAAAACATTGCCTGCCGAAATGTTCCCCAAGGTAACTATTCCCTTCCTTGCATTTTATAAGGACCCTAGGGTTACATATCTTGGCTAAATAATAAACTCGACATTATACATAATTTCAAATGCAATTTTGAATAATATTGTTCTACATCTACGCGAAATTTTGAATTTTATTAAAATAACTAAACGTTAGATGAAATATCCAACTTGTGCATCGAGTAGGTAACCAGATATACGAGAAAATTCGACACGATCGCCATTTACCATCACCATTTACCTGTAGCAAAAACAAAAACAACGCATATCTTGTTAACCAACTTTTCTTTGTACCACGAATTTTAGCCCCTTATTTACTTCACTTTATTGTTGTGCCCATGTAATGATGTAAAACTAATTTGATTTTACTATAAAACCACAATAACTGTTCTCTCACCGCTCTCAGGCAATTATTTTCCACTATTTTCCCAAAAATATGCTTTTTAACCCGTTGCCGCACACTTTTAATTTGATGATCGTGCTCAGAAACACACTTTTTTTTTCTCAATTGTTTATGACTGCCAGATGGAATCAAGTGTAAGTTGTATGTTTGGAAGTAAAAATTATCACATTTGGCCACGGTTTTTCCAAAAAAAACCTCTCGACGGCTATAACTTTCATTTGCTCATCATGTCATTTTTTCTCTTTCCAGAGCAAATGACGGCTATGACCGTCGTGACGACTATACAGCATTTGCTTTACTAATTCAATAATTAACAAGTGTATGCGTTAGTACACTTCATACTAACGCTGTACTTTTTTTTATTAATTAAAATGTGCACGACGGCTATAGACGTCGTTTGCCTACATATCAACAAAGATCGGACGGCTATAGCCGTCATTTGCGGCAACGGGTTAAATTAAAAAATCTGTTTAAACAGCTTCAAATTTCTTTTAATTTTTCAGCTTTAGCTGAAGAAATATTTCGTTTTCCTAATTTTTAGTTCAAAATTCTTTGCTTTTATTAATTTTTTTGATCGCTCTTTACACTTTTTATTACTGGAAAAATAAAGAATGATTAAAATTATAGAAATTTCTGTGTGTAGTGCACACAAATCAATAATCTAAGATAATCGTTAAACTTAAGTAATAATTCGATAAATTCATTAAAGTAACAATCGATAAAGTGAGGAAAGCTATGTCCTACAGGAAATTAGTGAATGTAAATTGAATTTACAGAACGTTGACAATCCCACTGTGAATTAATTGAATAGCTTAGTTTTAGGATTGACGTATTTATCATCACTTTATATTTTTAGAATTAGTTTTTTTTTTTTTTTGTTTTTTTTAATATTGAAAGTTGTATAAAAAATACACATAATAAATTTAAATAGCTATTAATTCATTTATATCTGTTTGATGCGTCCATTAAATAAATTATGACGTCTTGAAAGGATATAAAAAGTCATTGCCAAATATATACAGTCACCCCATTCGAACAAAAAGACTGGTATAAATAGAATGTTTGTCTATTGTTAAACATTTCAATTTATGCAACTCATACGTCATTATGATTAATTATTTATACTGTAGAGTATAACTTACGAAATTGAATCCGTAACTATAATATAACTTAAGAAGCTGCTGAGAACCATTTTCTTTTATCTCATAATTTGGTATTAAAAATAATAAAAGTAAAGTAAACCCTAATTTTTAAAGACAGGCTTTACGTCCTTCTTCCAAATTAGGTACTAAAAACGTTAGTTTAATTCAATATTATACGTAATTCATTTACTTCGATGTTGCACTACGTATAATAAAATGACTTTTGAAGATGCTTGGCACCACTGCTTCCCAAGGAATCTTAACAAAATCATTGTACTCTAAAAAAAATGTTTCTAAGCAAAGTGAGAGCATTGGTTTAAAAACTTTATTTCAGAAAGAATAAGAAGTCTTAAACTGTCGGCATTTACGGATAACATGAAAAAGTTATGCAGAAAAGTTGCGCGCACATTCCAAGTTGGAATTTTGGCAACACATTTGATACTCATAAATATTAAACAAGTGTTAGAAAAGTACTATAAACTGTAACTTAAGTAGGGAACTTAATTCTCCCTTTGGCCTTTTCTTAGGAACTCCGTTTAAGGGCGAGAGCGGAAAGTGTTTCACATTACAGAAACAAAACTTAACATATTTTGTGGTGTGGTGTTCAAAGTTTGGAGTGAAACAATATTAAAATCAAGCAGTTTTTGTCGAATCTCTTGACTAAGGCAAGTGAAACAAAAGATATTATTAAATAACTACATAATATTTTGCGTAGAAAGGCAAAAAGTCGAAAAGAAACGAACAGAAAAATAAAATTATAATAACTTTTTTGTTGACCTAATTAAAAAATAAAAGAAGAATTTAAAAACACTTTTCATCTTATTTTTCACTCATGATTCCACAATCAAAGTATTCTTATTCTTATAATTAAGATATTGAATCATTTCATGGCTTTTGACGAGGTGGTCTCTTCCAAAAAATTTCGCTTTGAATTTCCGCTGTAAGGCTTACTAAACCTTCATTACAAAATAGAAACTGCCGTTTAATCTGAGTTTCAAAATATGAACCGACCAGCCACAAATCTGCTATGCAAATCTTTAGTCATTTCTTATCTAAGAAATGATTTCCTGTCAAATAAACCACAGATCTTTAAAGAAGTGATGATTGAAACTATGAAACTCAAGAATTTTTACTAAATATATATGAATTAGTTCAACACTGATTGCCGAAGCTCTGTTTTAATGTTTGGCTCTTCAATTTGGTATTTAATAAAAATCAAAAAGTAGAAAGAATAATTTAGACTCATTTATTACAAATTGTTGGTGTTTTACTACTGTACTTTGAAGTAAAGAATTGATTTCTTTCTTTGATTTTTATCGCTCTCTTTTCAACATATTCTTCATTATTCTATGTTTTTAGAATAGTGTTTAACGACGTATCTGAAGCAGATATTGTCAGACAATAACTGTGTTGAGTACAAGATGTCTAATACCCTACAAGTGTAAACCACGATGGCCATCAATGAAATGTTTTGTCTCCCTTAGCCATTGTTTCCAGTAATGAATGACCTAGTTAGTCTAAGCTTTCAGAAACTTAGTCCAACTTTTAGAGCTTCTGTTAGTGAATTATTAAAACCAATTCTTATATATTATATTTTTATTTTAATTTTTTTTAAATTATAATAATTTATATTTGATCTCAAAACTTCATTACCTTTGCCAACAACAGTTACATCTTATTTGACTTCTGCTATCGTTAAATTCTTGAATCAAAGTTTGAAGTTCCCTTATCTTTTACATGATAACATCTAAGAAAAATGTGTTCGCCTTATTCCCGTCCTACGAGGTGTGGCTATTAAATAACGAGACTATTGCTGTAAAACATTTTATTTTAAATTTATACATATTTAGTTATTATCACCTTCAATATACACCCCTCCCCTATCCCTACAATGCTCCATGCGAATTTACCATTGTTCGAAACAGTGCTGGAAGTCTTCTTCTGTGAGCTCCTGCATGACGCGTGCCGTTTTTTCTTTCACAGCTTCAACGGACTCAAAATCGTGTTCCTTTTAATGCAGATTTGACTTTGGGGTACAGATAAAAGTCACATGGGGCCAGGCCAGGCGAATAACTGTTGACCTAAAACTGGGATGTTGTACTAGGCTAGAAACGTCTTGACAGACAATGCAGTGTGAGCTGGCGCGCGTTGTCTTGATGGAGATCCCATGACTGGTTCTTCCACAAATTCGGGCGTTTTTTCCTTATTCTTTCACGGAGTTGAGCAAGCACCTCACGGTAGTAATGTTGATTAATTATAATCGATATTTTTATCCGTTTTGGACGTGGAAGGACGACCTGGGCGGGTCATCACCTCCGGACGTCTTCTTGGCCATCTTGGAAACACTTGAACCACTCAAAAACTTGCGCACGTGATTAACATTCATCGCCATAAACGTCTTTTAATAAAAGATAAGTTTCAGTAGCGGTTTTATCAAGTTTTGATGTGAAATTTCACGACAATTCTTTGCTCTACTACATGTGTCGTATCATGTTTTCGGCAAAACGAAACTAACACCTCTTACACAAACGACGGTTCCGGTCAGACAGATTTCTCTACAAAAACACGTGAGACGCTGCAATCGAAAGAGAAGGCTTTACGCTGCACAGCTGTCGGTCGTTAAAGATTTGGCGCATGCATAGTTCTTCTGTAGCAGCATCAGTCTCGTTATTTAATAGCCACACCTCGTATATCCAGTTTATGCATATCTTAGTTCTTATTTCTAGTTAACTGCGATTGCGAGCAATATTCGTGTGTTTGTTTTAACCAACTTTAAAGCTTATTGAATCTTTTTTAGAGAGCTGTTGCTTTAAAAATTGAGTTTCATCTTAGAAATATCTGTATCAAAGATCCTAGATAAAGGTATTTAAAAAAAAAAAAAAATGCTGTTTTATTTAAGAACACGCAAGAACTGAATAATCTAGGAAATTTAAGTAAAGTATCTTTGCATTTTGTGTCATTGTGTACCTCGTAGATTTTGCTATTTTGTGGTACATTTTGTGACCTGCTAAGAAAAAAGAGGGAACCTTAAGGCTACGCTCTCAAGAAATGAAACCGGTTTCTGGGCGCCAGACAGACGGTAGTTCCTAGCTAGCTGCAAGCAAACTACCCTTAAGCGCGCTTTAGAGGGTATTACTCAATGAGAAGGATAGGGTCTTGTTACAGTAGAGCGGTTGGCGAAGGGGAGCTAAAAGAAAACTCTCAATTTAGACGAAATGGAACTAAAAGAAAAACAAAAACTTTTAACAGAAAATAAAAAACAAAAGCATAACAAAGCAACTGGGGAAAAGAAAATGGAAATAAAGTTTGACTTTTGTTTTTCCAAGTAACTTTTAACAGTAAGAAATATTTTTACATTAAAATCAATTTTGAGATATTGAATATCGTATTCGCTGAGATTTTTATTACGTAGAAAAAGTTAAATATTCTCGTTCATTTTTATCTGGTGTGTCGGAGAAAGTGATATAGATCCACGTTGAATGATTAACTTGGCTTGGTTCGGCAATCAAGATTATGAGAGAAAGAGCGCTGAAGTTTCAGAGAGTTTAACTACGTTTAATCATTCCTTTAGTTTCAATTAAAACAAAGTCGGGTAACAACTTTATAACTAATAATGTAGAAAAGCCGACAGTTAATTCCGACAGTTAAATGCAATTAGCAAAGGAATGCCAAACAAAAAGTCTGAACATTCTCTTTACGATTCCCTAAAGAAACATTTTATCTGGAAGATTGCCTATTGCAGTTTGAAATGTACTGTTCATTTTATCATCGTTTACAGAATTAGTCATTTAAAACGTTGTTTTTTGTATAAATGAAGTAACTATACAGGGTGAACCAGTAACTAATGTCAGTACTTAAAAAAGTACTTAAACAAAAATTCATATAGTTTATACTCCAAATTACAATTTCACACATAACTGCACTGATGAAAAAGATAAGAATGTGAATAAGCCTTAACAACCCTTTGAACCCACTAACAGATAATCCTTATATCGGAATCTGGAATTAACCAATGCAACTAGATATCTTATAAATAAATTTCCCTGATCTGTTAGACTTGGTTTTTCAAAATTTTCTATTAAACCCTATTTGAAATTAAGCAAATTAACCTTCAATTATAAAAATAGCACTTTTTTTTAAAAATATTTCCAAACATTTTCTCAAATATTTCAGTGAGATCAGAAGTAAATGTTTAAAAGGCAACCTTTGATTTCCTTATTTTAAGACAATCTACTTTAAAAATTGACTATTGGTCCATCTAAAAGAGTTTTCAATGAATTAAACAACTTGATAACTAACACTGTTGAGTGCTTGTGAACACGTTTTCTTGCAAAAACAAACATAATTTCTCAAATGAAGATAAAAGGAATCCTGGAAAATGGTATACCGTTTGAAAGCCCATTAAACTAGGAAACATTTATAAAAAGTGCCAGCACCTAGGTCGGATAATGATCACATAAGGGCCTAATGAGTTTTCTTCAAAAATTTCGATTACTTTTATTTTTCCATTATTCGGAGGAAGATTGAGGCTGTTTGGAGAATGACTTATGCTTCAAAATGGTGACAATTTTTAGAAAATTTATCTGACTTTCTAATAGTGTCATCAGAATCGAATTTGGACTAAAACTTTCTGAGTAATAACATTTTTTATTGCAAAAAAAGTAATGTTTTAAGAAAAAAATTCTACGTGACGTCACTCAAGAACAATGGAAAATATGAAGTTGGCCAATACGTCATTGAACTCCACTTTAGATGTACTACACACAGTAGGCCTATGAACATTACTTACTGGTTCACTCTGTATTCATAATTAGGTTTAAAATTCTCCGGTTTATCCGATAAATAAACCCGATTATTGGTTTAAGTGATTAATCGTATTAATTATATTTATTTACAAAACCATAATCTAGACTTCAAATAGTATAATTTTAAATTGAACCTAGAAATGTTGTGTCATTAATAAAAATAAATAATAATAAAAAAAATCGCTTCAAAATGGCCAAACTATACCTTTTATCTTGCTTTATGAAGTTTTAACAATGAGATGACGAGTGTACTCCAAATTTAGTGAACACAATGGAAGCTGGAGGCTGTAATCATTAACGTAGCGGTCTAAGTACCTACTTACCACTGACTAGCCCTTATTGAACGCAGCAGGGAAACTTCTAGAAGGACGCTTGTTATTGAATATACTTTAGAAGTATTTTTCTACTGCAATATTACTGTGTTCCTGGGTTGTTGTAATTTTCAATGCATTGTAATTTTATTTCAACTTTTTAAATCAAAATTAATGAATAAGTTTAAAAAAAACAAAATAGAAAATTAGTCGAATGTATTTAAAAAGTTGGCTCAATAATCGCAATTAAAGCATGCCACTGTTACAATGCTCTTCGTATCCCCAAGATTAATCGAAATCCTGTCAACTTGCCAAATACTTAATGGCAGCTGGCTTCTGTCAATTTTTTTTTTTAATTTTTAACTTAATTAATTTATTTCTGTCAATGCGAACTGGTGTAGACAAAAAATTAAATTCAATCAGTTTTAAATTAATTAATTTATAAAGATCTATGACCCTCGCTTTCATTTCGTTGCCTTTTTTATATATATATTTATTTTTTTTTTAAATGAATGAAATTATTCCTTAAATAAAGGCTTAATTATTAATTCCTTATTTTTTGAGTCTTCACCGAAGATAAGTATCCTGTAGCAAATCGGAACCTAAAAAACCGTATTATACAGTGTGAACCAGTAAGTATTGTCCATAGGCCTACTGTGTGTAGTACATATAAAGTGGAGTTCAATGACGTATTGGCCAACTTCATATTTTCCTCTGTTCTTGAGTGACGTCACTTTAAAGTTTTTTTTCTAAAATCATTACTTTTTTCCAATAAAAATGTTATTGCCAGCATCCGGAGGAAGATTGAGGCTGTTCGAAGAATTACTTATGCTTCAAAATGGTATCAATTTTTAGAACATTTATCTGTCTTTCTAATCGTGTCATCAGAATCGAATTCGGACTAAAACTTTCTGAGTAATAACATTTTTATTGGAAAAAAGTAATGATTTTAGAAAAAAAAACTTTAAAGTGACGTCACTCAAGAGCAGTGTGAAATATGAAGTTGGCCAATACGTCATTGAACTCCACTTTAGATGTACTACACACAGTAGGCCTATGGATAATACTTACTGGTTCACCCTGTATATATATTAAATGAGACATTATGTAAGTTGAAAATTCCTTTGTTTCAACGTAAATTATAAATGAAAATCAATGAAATATGATGAAAATAAAGACTAAATCCAAAATGATATCCTAACTGAAGTATTCGATTGAATATTTCAGATTGAGAAATACAACTTAAAGGGCAATTTTTTCGTCCAGAATTTGCGAATTTCAATGAAAATAAACGGACGGCAAGAGCCAATTATTTAAATGGATTTTTACTATTTGGAGACTTTAAACTTAGTGAATTAATTGAGCCGTTCACTGGACAAATCGATTAACTCCACTTTCTTTTAAATATCTTAAATTTAAGAGTTCAAAGCACTTGGTTCAGTTATAACTTTTTATATTAATAGTGAATTTCCGAAATAATAAAGATTAACCACTTTTTTGGCCATTGAATAATAAATAATTTATTTCAGAAGCTATTTTGATTAACTCCGGGCCGTAATGTAAATCGTTACAATGATTCTGTTCAAATTAAAACTGTGTCCGGTAGGACAGTTGTATAAGGGTTGATCGTCAAAAACTGCATGAAAAAGCCGTAACGTTGAAAAACACCCAAATTTGACAATTTTTTTTCTCTTTTATTATAAAAGATGAAATTCCCAAATTATTTTTAAAATGTAGGGCAGATTCAGTAGCAGGTACTGAATGTTAATGGTAAATTTATTTGAATTTATATTATAAAAGGAATTTAAAAGTACCAAAAAATGTGTGTTATTTCATCGCATTTCTCTACTTTTTGTTTTATAGAGTTAATTGAGTTTCCGTAGTGAACTGGTCAATTAACAGTATAACACATATGCAGATCTATCAGATTTATTTGAACACTCTCCTCGGAGAATTCCGTGGTGGGTACTTCTGGGAAAGGGATAGACTACCTCTAATGGGCCATCATTCTATTTAGTCAGATAGTTGTAGCCAGTGTAAGCCGTATTAGTGTTTTTTAAATAGTTCCAACTATTTTCCTGTAAAATAAACTACCCACATAAGTCACCTGCTCGCCCACGTGCCCACACTAAACCAGGCAGAGACCTCTATTCAATAACCTTTCAGATTTTTCTTCCTAAGAGAGAGTGAAATCAAGAGGTAGAAGTAAGTATACGAGATCAGTATTGCTGGATGGTTGCGTTCTTAAATATGTGGATGCCCAGGCCGTAATTCAATAGGATCGGAAAATAAAAGGTTATCTATTATTTGATCTCATTAAAACTGTCCGGTAGGACAGTTGTATAAGGGTTGACCATCAAAAACTGCACGAAAAAGTGTAACGTTGAAAAACACCTAACTTTGACAATTTTTTTCTATTTTTCTATAAAAGATAAAATTCCCAAATTTTCTTTAAATCTTACTCCAAACCATCCTTTATAACTGCAATTTGTTTGCAACCACCCAGATCTAATAGGTTTCGAGAAAAAAGTTGCCGAAAATGAGCAAAAACGGCTTTTTCAAAAAATGTTCTTGTTCTTGTTCTTCTTGTTGTTGTTGTTGTTCTTGTTACCTTTTTTGTAAACAACGTAGCGCCTAAACGCTTGAACCGATTTTCATGAATGAGGTGTCATTCGATTCGGAATTTTATGTAGATGTGCCTTTTGGGGGTCTCGGCCCTGTACATCGAATGGGAGAGGAGTTAGCCCCCTTTATGTAAGGCCCCCTCCAAAATTATTATTACTAATTACTCTGTAAATCTTGGCCCGATTTTGATAAAATTTGGTAGGATGATAGGGTTAGGGCTCCCCTACCTAACAATAAAGCGACGATCTGCTCTTACACTTGTTAAGGGGAAGTATAGCAATCGTTTCAAATTATCGACACGTGAACCGATTTTCATGAATGAAGTGTCATTCGAATCGAAATTTTGTACAGATTTGCCCTTTAAAAGTCTCGACGCTATGCCTCATAAGGAGGGAAGTTTGCCCCACCCAAATAAGGCCCTTTCTAAAACTATTATTACCAATATTTCTACAAAGCTTAGTCCGATTTTGATAAAATTTAGCACGAAGAAGTGATTAAAGCTCCTCTACGTGGCTGTGAAGTGCCATCATGCTCTTACACCTACTAAGAGGAAGTACTGCAATCGTTAAAATTATCAATGAGTGAACCGATTTACATCAATGAATTGTCGTTCGATTCAAAATCTTTGCCTTTTAGGGAGAAGTACTGTAATCGCAGTTTATTTTTCTTGCTCCTCTTAAAAGGAAGTACTGAAATCGCAGTTTAATTTTGCTATTTACGTACAAATACCTTCCTATTTTATTCAAAACGCTTTCTCGAAAAAATGGTTATTGAAGATGGTTTGGGGACCGCAACTATAACATTCTTTAAAAAGATCTCTCCAGTGGTAGTTACGGTTCCGATTTAACACCTTATCAGGTTATAATGATAGAATAGCTTATTCCAAATTTTAAAAAAATCTGTAAAGCAGACGTAACTTTGCTAATAGACAAAAAGGAAAATCTATCCAAAAGGTACAAAAATCTCCTTAACAAAAACTTACAGTTTAAAAAGTTAAGTATAAGGGTTGATTAAACGCCAAAAGGTACACAAATCAGCGAGTACCCAACATTTCATTAACACTTCATTGATATTATTTAAGTAATTTTACCGCATTAATTTTCATTAATATTTTTTAAGAATTTATTAGATGTCACATACCCTTATGCTGGCCAGTTCATTCATAATAGTTATAATTGTGATAAAATGTATATTATATCTTCATATAAATAGGTACTTTATTTTAACTCTATTCCAAATTATTCTTCTGATTTCTCTTTAATGTGCCCTTTATTCTGAAGATCTCCTTAACAAAAACTTACAGTTTTAAAAGTTAAGTATAAGGGTTGATTAAACGCCAAAAGGTACACAAATCAGCAGTTCCTAACATTTCATTAATACTTCATTGATATAATTTAAGTAATTTTACTGCATTAACTTTTCCTTCACATTTTTTAGAATTTATTAGATGTCACAGACCCTTATGCTGGCCATTTTCGTCTACAAAATATTTACTCAAGTAGCACACCATTTAACTTAGATTGACTGTAATATCTATTTATCTATAATAATCAAACTATTAATCACAGGTGAAAAAGAAAACGTTATAAAAAATATAAAAAAAATAAGAGGCTAAAAAATTCATAAACTTTTTTTACATCAATGATTTTATGCATTTATTTTTATTTTTAAATAAAAATCATTGGTTTAAGTTCATTCTTCGATTAAAGTAATTGTTATTTTATGTTGTAGTCAAACGTTTGTAATAATAAGTAATAAATAATCTGGCTTTATCGCAAATAATATAGTTTTCTTCAATTACATTCTCAATCTAGGTGTTCTTCCCACAATGTTATATATATGTAATATAAAATAAAGAAAATAAAGATATGCATATTTTTAGGACAGCTAATTATTCCAGTATTTTACCATAAGTAAAATTAGGGGGACTAAATTAAATTACAATTGAGAAATGAGTATATATTGTTGAATAATCTACTTGTTATTAAATGTATGTTATTTGTGCTCACGAATATTTCGGTAAGACGAATTTAAGACTGAAATATTGTTTTGAATCCTCCGTGATTGAAATTTAAAAAGTGGCCGACTCTAACTTTGTTTTTTTCTACTTTAACATGCATGTATATGTGACTACTCAGAATAATTCATCACTCATTTTATCATAATTATAATAAAAAAATATTATGAATGAACTGGCCAGCATAAGGGTCTGTGACATCTAATAAATTCTAAAAAATGTGAAGGAAAAGTTAATGCAGTAAAATTACTTAAATTATATCAATGAAGTATTAATGAAATGTTAATCAACCCTTATACTTAACTTTTAAAACTGTAAGTTTTTGTTAAGGAGATTTTTGTACCTTTTGGATAGATTTTCCTTTTTGTCTATTTGCAAAGTTACGTCTGCTTTACAGATTTTTTAAAATTTGGAATAAGCTATTCTATCATTATAACCTGATAAGGTGTTAAATCGGAACCGTAACTACCACTGGAGAGATCTTTTTAAAGAATGATTATAGTTGCGGTCCCCAAACCATCCTCAATAACCATTTTTTTGAGAAAGCGTTTTGAATAAAATAGGAAGGTATTTGTACGTAAATAGCAAAATTAAACTGCGATTTCAGTACTTCCTTTTAAGAGGAGCAAGAAAAATAAACTGCGATTACAGTACTTCTCCCTAAAAGGCAAAGATTTTGAATCGAACGACAATTCATTGATGTAAATCGGTTCACTCATTGATAATTTTAACGATTGCAGTACTTCCTCTTAGTAGGTGTAAGAGCATGATGACACTTCACAGCCACGTAGAGGAGCTTTAATCACTTCTTCGTGCTAAATTTTATCAAAATCGGACTAAGCTTTGTAGAAATATTGGTAATAATAGTTTTAGAAAGGGCCTTATTTGGGTGGGGCAAACTTCCCTCCTTATGAGGCATAGCGTCGAGACTTTTAAAGGGCAAATCTGTACAAAATTTCGATTCGAATGACACTTCATTCATGAAAATCGGTTCACGTGTCGATAATTTGAAACGATTGCTATACTTCCCCTTAACAAGTGTAAGAGCAGATCGTCGCTTTATTGTTAGGTAGGGGAGCCCTAACCCTATCATCCTACCAAATTTTATCAAAATCGGGCCAAGATTTACAGAGTAATTATTAATAATAATTTTGGAGGGGGCCTTACATAAAGGGGGCTAACTCCTCTCCCATTCGATGTACAGGGCCGAGACCCCCAAAAGGCACATCTACATAAAATTCCGAATCGAATGACACCTCATTCATGAAAATCGGTTCAAGCGTTTAGGCGCTACGTTGTTTACAAAAAAGGTAACAAGAACAACAACAACAACAACAAGAAGAACAAGAACAAGAACATTTTTTGAAAAAGCCGTTTTTGCTCATTTTCGGCAACTTTTTTCTCGAAACCTATTAGATCTGGGTGGTTGCAAACAAATTGCAGTTATAAAGGATGGTTTGGAGTAAGATTTAAAGAAAATTTGGGAATTTTATCTTTTATAGAAAAATAGAAAAAAATTGTCAAAGTTAGGTGTTTTTCAACGTTACACTTTTTCGTGCAGTTTTTGATGGTCAACCCTTATACAACTGTCCTACCGGACAGTTTTAATGTCACATATACATGCATGTTAAATTAGAAAAAGACAAATTTAGAGTCGGCTACCGTTTAAATTTGAATCACGGAGGATTTAAAACAATATTTCAGTCTTGAATTCGTCTTACCGAAATATTCGTGAGGACAAATAACACACAGTTAATAACAAGTAGATTATTCAACATTATTTATTCATTTCTCAATTGTAATTTAATTTAGTTCCCCTAATTTTACTTATGGTAAAATACTGGAATAATTAACTGTCCTAAAAATATGCATATCTTATTTACTTTATATTACATATACACAACATTGTGGGATGAATACCTAGATGGAGAATGTAATTGAAGAAAACTATATTATTTACGATAAAGCCAGATTGACTACTACATAAAATAACAATTGCTTTAATCGAAGAATGAACTTAAACCGACGATTTTTATTTAAAAATAAAAATAAATAAATAAAATCATTGATGTAAGTTGGTGTAAGCAATTTTTAAAAAACGTTTATGAATTTTTTAGCCTCATATTTTTTTATTTTTTATAACGTTTTCTTTTTCACCTGTAATCAATAGTTTGATTATTATAGATAAATAGATATTACAGTCAATCTAAGTTAAATGGTGTGTTACTTGAACAAATATTTTGTAGATGAAAATGGCCAGCATAAGGGTATGTGACATCTAATAAATTCTTAAAAAATATTAATGAAAATTAATGCGGTAAAATTACTTAAATAATATCAATGAAGTGTTAATGAAATGTTGGGTACTCGCTGATTTGTGTACCTTTTGGCGTTTAATCAACCCTCATACTTAACTTTTTAAACTGTAAGTTTTTGTTAAGGAGTAGTGACGGTATTTGATAGATCTTTTGACTAAGGGAAGTCGAATTTGTACCGCAAAGTTGTATACTAAATTTTTAAAGGGAAAAATCAATTTGACCAACTTTCCGAACATTAAAAATATTAGCAAGTTAAGCTTAAGGCAAGATCAAAACGCTTGAAATGAATCAATCAAATTGATTCACTCCTAGAAAGACCTTCATTAAAATAACACTGCATTGTGCGCCAGGAAATTGTCTGCATGGAATGAAATAGTTGCCCTAGAAGATGTATGGAGGTTCAGTAATCGAAGAGAGGTGACCTCTTAGGAATTGTACTCGGAAGGGAAAGGAGGTATCTATATAAACTCTCCACTAGACTTAAGGGCGCGGCAAACTTGTCTACTACACCTATTAGAGTTCCAGAAGTAAGGAAATCCTCCAGGGAGCGACTACAAGCAGTTTGATGGATACGCACAACAGAACTAACTCTTTTAGCTTTATCTCTCCTCTTTGCTTAGTATGTAACACTAAGAAAACACCATCCTGCAGCAGAGTGTACTGAGACACACCTCTTACGTGATCTTTTCCGTAGTATTTGACCAGGTCAGACGGCTGTCTTGCTGCAGCAATTTGAAAGCATAGAAACCTTTCGTAGTAGATCGATATTAAGGTCATCTGTCTGTTGTATGTAGCTTGTCACCAACAGTGGCTTGTTTGCTAACCACTAGTTCTAGTTAGCCATAATAACTCACCCACAATAACTAGGTATTTTAATTAGAGTTGAACCTGATTTTCAGAGAATTCTATAATCGGAGTTCTGGCTAAAATACAAATATTCAAATAGAGGCAATGCAAGCTATTATTTGCTTTAATAAACACAAAATTTAATGCACGCTGAATATAATAACGGAATTTATTTATTTTTAATATGTAGTTTATTTTTTGATCGGTTTGATGCAGTGGTTATAACACTATTATTATAAAAGTAGTAGGCCTAACCAAATTTCAGTAATGGCTAAAAGTTGGATCTAGTTAGCGAAAGATCTTCAGTATATGATGTGTGGCTACTAAATAACGAGACTGGTGCTGCTACAGAAAAACTATGCATGCGCCAAATCCTAACGAACGACAGCTGTGCAGCGTAAAGCCTTCTCTTTCGATTGCAGCGTCTCACGTACTTGTAGAGAAATCTGTCTGACCGGAACCGTCGTTTGTGTAAGAGGTGTTAGTTTCGTCTTGCCGAAAACATGATACTACACATGTAGTAGAGCAACGAATTGGCGTGAAATTTCACATGAAACTGGGTAAAACCACTACTGAAACTTATCTTTTATTAAAAGAAGTTTACGGTGATGAATATTAATCATGTGCGCGAGTTTTTGAGTGGTTCAAGCGTTTCCAAGATGGCCGAGAAGACGTCGGAAATGATGACCGCCCGGGTCGCCCTTCCACGCCCAAAACGGATGAAAATATCAATTATAATTAATCAACATTACTACCGTGAGGTGCTTGCTCAACTCCGTGACAGAGTAAGGAAAAAACAACCCTATTTGTGGAAGAACAAGTCATGGGTTCTCCATTAAGACAACGCGCCAGCTCACACTGCATTGTCTGTGTCAAGACGTTTCTAGCCAAGTACAACATCCCAGTTTTAAGCCATCCGCCTTATTCGACTGACCCATGTGACTTTTATCTATTCCCCAAAGTCAAATCTGCATTAAAAGGAACACGATTTCAGTCCGTTGAAGCTGAGAAAGATGAAGCGGCACGCGTCATGCAGGAGCTCACAGAAAAAGACTTCCAACACTGTTTCGAACAATGGTAAATTCGCATGGAGCGTTGTAGAAATAGGGGAGGGGTGTATATTGAAGGTGATAATAACTAAATATGTATAAATTTAAAATAAAATGTTTTACAGCAATAGTCTCGTTATTTAATAGCCATACCTCGTAAGTCCAACGTTTAGCTACTTGGTAAAATGCTAACAGTACCTCCTTGTTCAAATCTAATTCGGGGTAGTTGATGTTAAGGTCCGGCCTGAAAAAAAGGCAATAATTTTATTTGTTTACACTTTTAGTTTATTTATTTTTAATAAATGACATTTACAACTGCATAAACATATATAACAAATAACACAAACCAAGTCTTGGCCAATCATGAACAGTAAATATACAGCGACCATTTGTAAACCAAAAACTTTTGCGGAGTTAACAATGTTTAGTCACCTAGTAAGATTTCCTGTTGCCTTTTTTTGGAAGAGTGGGTTTGCGCAAGAGGTTATATGACAAACTGAAGATGCTTTCCGTTCGGCAGTCAGTTATATCGGTTGTTTGCTAGTTCATTAAGGAAAAGAGAATCCTTAAGTTAAGACTGGAGATGTCGAATGTGCGAACCGAGGGTGGAGAAGATTATTGATTTTAGGGTTTGCGATCTGTTAAATTCTGGTTCGTATATCCAGTGAAGTGTAAAGACACTTGGTTCTGTAAGGTAACTTCCGTTTGCGCTTGTCTAGATGTCTAACAAATAGTTTGTAACTTTTGTTGTAGACAGTTCGTTTAATCTTTCCACTTTAGTGGCTTCTTCAAGTTCAGACCTAGATATTGAACGGAATTTTTTGGTTGCCTGGTTCTTGAATATGGAATAACTGTGAATTGTTTTCAGCGGGAAGAGAACAGCATACGCTTTTAAATGCTGAGTTCAAAATATTTATGATAAACAACGATTAAACTTGAATTGTTTCCTATAATGATCTTAAAATAAGCTATGCTTTAAAGCACAATAAGGTAATTATCTATATAAAAGCGTAACTAGGGATATTTTGTAAATTTTAAACCCTAAAAGCGCTGGTTTGGTATTAATAAGGGTACCAAAGGGAGAAGTGAGTAGAGGCTGTGCCCAAAGGCAGCAGCCACACCGTTACTCCACAAGCAATTTGTATTAATCAGACAACCCCCTGATCGTGGTTCACTTTACCCACTCACTAGCGCTGTTTCGGCCACTGCCCTCTCAGAAACAGAACTGGTGGCTCCTCCACCTTTTTCATTTTCTAATAAACAAAGTGCTATCTAGATTCTTATAATTATAAAAGTTTAGATTTTCTTTTTATCTTGGCCTCCATGATAATACTTTTTATGTTGTAAACTAATTAAGTATTTTTCACTTCCGCTTTTCTCTGCGAACAAAATCAGTTCGCAATTTTATTTATTGGACCTCAAATCAAACCTTTTTTTAAGTGGTTCAATTCTTGATTATAACAGAATAATAGTTTATACTTCTTTACTTCAAAATTTTTAATAAATAACTTTTATTTGATGCGTATATTTTGAAATTAAATTTCATATCTGGAGTATTCCTCGATGTATCGCAAGCCTTTGACCGAGACTGGCATGAAGGTCTACTGTGGAAACTCAAACGCATCCTTCCTAGCACTTATTACCTCATACTCAGCTCTTATCTGTCTGACAGATCCTTCCAAGTTCTTCAAGGCACTACTCCACTCTTCCATCTATCCTGTCCTTGCTTGTGTGCCACAGGGAAGTGTCTTAGTTCCTCTACTTTACACAATCTACACTGTCGACTTACCTTCTAACCTTAATACCTCTATTTACACCTTCGCTGACGACACTGCCATTCTCTCCACACACTCTGAACCTATCATCGCAGTACGCTCACTACAGTCCCACCTTCTCTCAATAAAACCTTGGTTAGAAAACTAGCGTATAAAAATTAACCCAACTAAGTCTAAATACATAGTCTTCAAACTCCACCACCTGTCTTCTTACATCACACACCTATCCCACCACCCGACCATGTGCGGTACCTTGGAATGTACCTAGACAAGAGACTTACCTAGAACCCCCATACGAGACTTAAACGCACCGAACTAAACAAACGATACAAACTTCTAGCCAGACTACTCGACAAACGCTCTAAACTCTCACTACAGAACAAATGACGACTCTATACAGCTCTTCTCACACCAATATGGACTTACGGACTCGAACTTTACGGAACAGCTAAAAAATCAAACATCAACAGACTGCGAACTCTTCAATCTAAAATACTCCGCCGCATAGTAGACGCTTCATTCTATGTTAGCAACCACACAATACATACAGATCTCCAAATTCCACTCATCTCCGAACTTGCCAAAAAGTTTCATCAAAAACTCTCATTTCATCCTAACCCTTTAGATGCAAACTTATCTTCAGCTACGCTACCCTCCAATCCTCGAAGACGGCTGAGGCACCGTTGGCCCCGTGACCAACTGGGTGACTAATGGCGGCCGTCACTGGGTGACCGTCATTCACATCTGCCATGCTATTGATATACACTTATCCCATTTACCTCTTGTACCCTGTAGGTACAGGTGTAAATTAAGGTTAAATAAAAAAAAATTCATATCTAGAAATTATCTGAAGATAAGCCATTTGACGCTGAAGAGGATTTTTATTATCTATATCGTGACTTTTCCTGCATATGTAATAGATTTTAAGGAGTAAAAGAAGAAGGAGAGGATGTCCTTCTCCGAGCAATGTTTCTCTTTAATGACGGGGTTTACTTATTAACAATTATAAGGACCCAACCGAAATGAGAATAACATAATATTAATTTTAATACAATTAATTCATTAATAGAAAAGTAGAAGACGTGTACAATGTTAAAACGGAAGTGACAGCCAAGAGGAAGGGGAATCTCCAGGAGATGAATTATGTGGGCATCATGTGGCGGACGAACAACCGCCAGTAAAGTTAAACCTATTTAAAGTTTAAGTGCAGCTTCTTCTTCTTCTTCTTCTTATTCTGTAAAAGGAGGTAAAAACACCCGGCGGCGGATCTAAGCTTAAGGAGCGGCATCCTACTAAAGTTCTTGGTTCGCAATGTTGTTTTTATTGAATGGTGACGTCACAACGCTCACTCATCCGACCAGAAAACCAATTTTCCACCAGTTAATTCCCTATCAATTTCCTTTTTCCTCTTTTCCTTGGAATTAGGTTTGCCTGAACTTCCGCCAGTATACCACCTAGACGAACAGTTGTATATAGGTGGCACTGAGAATTATTATTCTATTAAATAATATAAACTAGGTCAAAAAATAATAATAATCTAATTATAGCTATTCCCAGTTTAATTTAGTATTTGCTTAACCATCATTTCA
The DNA here is from genome assembly GCF_049639745.1 of Rhodnius prolixus. Taxonomy (NCBI): domain Eukaryota; kingdom Metazoa; phylum Arthropoda; class Insecta; order Hemiptera; family Reduviidae; genus Rhodnius; species Rhodnius prolixus. The sequence continues at coordinate 27,252,582 of NW_027411615.1, forward strand.
TTTAAAGAGTTACATCCTGCCATGAGGATGTAATAATTTAATCATTTTAAGATGATTGACTTCACCAAGTCATTTCCTGATTGAGTTGCTGTAGAATACGCATTTTGTAGTAGTGAGTCTCAAAAATAATTAACAGACATTTACGAAATATTATAATTAGAAACGTTCTTCATTACTCTTAACCCTTTCTACGAGTAAATCGAGCTGATTTCCCATTGAGTTTACATTGGAAATACTATTTTAAAGTCTGCTGATTTTGGAAAAAGGGTAATCTGCTAATTGTTTGGTACGTGTTTGTCCAAATGGACAAAGCTCAAATTTTAGATTTCAACTGGATGCTATCATAGAACGCAGGGGGTGTCAAACTGGCGGCTCTCGAGATAATTTTTGGTGGCCCACTTTGTTCTGAAATAAAGTGTAAATAGAAAAAATTGTTATGAAGAAAATAGCGCTTAGGGGAGCCGGGGCACTATCGTACCCAACAATTCCTTCCCTTGTTAACCCTTTAGCTACTGAAGAGGAGTATACACTTGGCCCAGTGCCTTACCTCGAAGCCTGCGGGTGTGTATAAACACGCTGACTCAGTTCGAGCTGACGTTTGGAAGCGATATGTCTGCCACTCTAAATGAAATTCCAGAATGATTTGGGTTTTAAAAGACAAAAAAAGAGGTAGGAATTCCCAAAATATATTCTTACGTTCTCAGTCTTTGAATCCAGATATAGCAAAACTTGTACGAGGAAATCGCTGGCCAAGTTTCGGGTAAAAAGGAATAATTTTCGTTTTATAAATACAATTATACAGTGTTTTAAATTCCCTATCCATATTCTTGACTCCTCACTTCAGAATATAGATTTAACCAAATTTGTGAATTTGCAGTGGCCTGCGTGAATCTTGCCTGTAGCACCAATTGGCCCGTGTTTACTTTGAGTTTGATACCACTGTAATAACGTAACCATAATTTTAGGCTAGTCTTACTAGTCATTCTCAGTCTTCTTAGATCAGGGGTTTCAAACTGGTGCCCCTGTAGTTATTTCTTGTGGCCCCACGATGTACTGAAATAGAATGAAAATAGAAAAAGTTTTTTTATGAAGGAAATAGCGCCTAGGGGAGAGATTTGAGGCAATATCCGGTACACACAATTCCTAGTTACCGTTAACTCCTGAAGACGAGTGTATAGGGTCTTTCCTGGGGGCCTGCGGGCTTGTATATACGCGCTGAATTAGTTCCAGCGACGTTTGAAAGCCATATGTCCTGCCACTCTCCAGTAGAATTCCAGAATGATTCTCCTAGGGGCCTGCGGGCTTGTATAAACGCGCTGACTTAGTTCCAGCGACGTTTGAAAGCCATATGTTCTGCCACTCTCCAGTGGAATTCCAGAATGATTCTCCTGGGGGCCTGCGGGCTTGTATAAACGAGCTGACTTAGTTCCAGCGACGTTTGAAAGCCATATGTCCTGCCACTCTCCAGTAGAATTCCAGAATGATTCTCCTAGGGGCCTGCGGGCTTGTATAAACGCGCTGACTTAGTTCCAGCGACGTTTGAAAGCCATATGTTCTGCCACTCTCCAGTGGAATTCCAGAATGATTCTCCTGAGGGCCTGCGGGCTTGTATAAACGCGCTGACTTAGTTCCAGCGACGTTTGAAAGCCATATGTTCTGCCACTCTCCAGTGGAATTCCAGAATGATTCTCCTGGGGGCCTGCGGGCTTGTATAAACGCGCTGACTTAGTTCCAGCGACGTTTGAAAGCCATATGTCTGCCAGCCTCCAGTGGAATTCCAGAATGAATCGGTTTTAAAAGACAGATTAGGAATTATTTAGATGAGAAATATCCTTGAGTGAGCAACTATTTCCTGTCTATGAAATTAAACAAAATGGTATACAGATCAAAATTGACTGAGATAAACATCTATCTACCTTAATGAAGATTTTCTGTTCTCAAGTCTCTGATTCCAGATATTTGGAAAACTACTGAAAAATTTGTAAAATTTGTTGTGGCCTTCGTGAATTTTGCCTGTTACACCAAGTGGCTCGTGGTTTAATCGAGTCTGACACCCCTGTCTTAGATGGTATCTCAAACAAAAGGCACAAATAGGCCCTAGTAGTTTTAAACTGCTTCTTAGTGTGAAGTGAATTTTTAATCGCTCTTCTAAGGTGCCTCTTCAGTGTATTGTACGGTTATAACAACCTGTGTAGTGTTTATGAGTAATTAATGTAATTTCTAGAGTAGAAAAAATATCAGAATTACCAAAATTGCGACTGTACAGATGGTTATTTTTCCAGTTTCCGGTTCATTTCTAGGCATTATTCATGGATGTAACTTTTGTGAGTTAGTTACGTAAATTGAGGTAAGAAATAAGAGTCGTGCGAGGGTTCACATCCTTTTCTTTCTAAGTTTTGATTTCTTATTGTATAAAAGCACAGCGCAAAACAACTTGTCTTGTACAGTTTTTAATAATAAATAATCTCCAGTAATCATTTACTTTAAATTATGTATACATTTAAAAAAAATAGTTGAATAAGGAGATCTCTAACTCTCCAGGGAAATCCTTTGTTCCTCTTTCTTGTTCCTTTATGTTATTGCATCAGAATGGAAAATTTGGCCATTGTTCCAGTTTCGCTTTTCTACTACTCCATGTATTGTCTCTTTATTCATTTATCTTTAAACAAGCCAAATTTATTTTATTGTAATAAAATTCTTGTAACTATTTATTTATATAATATTTCCTGTATGCGCCGTTAGAATTACATTGCAATTTAATAAGTTACAACAATTATAATATCTGCATACACAAGTTGAATGCTTGTTACAATTCCGTGTTTTCCAAATTATTATTTGTTTATTTATTTTGCAAATGTATGCAGTACAATAAGCAAAAGAGATGAGTGATAAGAGATGGCGCAAATACAAATGCACGCATCTATACAGGGTGAACCAGTAAGTATTGTCCATAGGCCTACTGTGTGTAGTACATCTAAAGTGGAGTTCAATGACGTATTGGCCAACTTCATATTCTCCACTGTTCTTGAGTGACGTCACTTTAATTTTTTTTTTAAAAATCATTACTTTTTTCCAATAAAAATGTTTAATTACTCAGAAAGTTTTAGTCCGAATTCGATTCTGATGACACGGTTAGAGACACAGATAAATTTTCTAAAAATTAATACCATTTCGAAGCATAAGTTATTCTCCAAACAGCCTCAATCTTCCTTCGGATGCTGGAAAAATAAAAGTAATCGAAATTTTTTAGAAAACTCTTTAGGCCCTTATGTGATCATTATCCGACTTAGGTGCTGGCACTTTTTATAAAATTTTCCTTGTTTAATGTGCTTTCAAACGGTATATCATTTTCCAGGATTCCTTTTATCTTTGTATGAGAAATTACGTTTGTTTTACAAGAAAACGTGTTCACAAGCACTCAACAGTGTTAGTTTATCAAGTAGTTTAAGTCATTGAAAACTCTTTTGGATGGACCAATAGTCAATTTTAATGTAGGCTGTCTTAAAATAAGGAAGTCAAAGATTACAAATTGCACTAAAAAAAAATAAAAATTAAAAAAAATCTAAACTCTCTGAAATATTTGAGAAAATGTTAGGAAATGAGTTAAACAAGTACAATTTTTATATAAAAAAATAACATTTTCTCAAATATTTCAGAGAGTTTAGATTTTTTTAATTTTTATTTTTTTTTAGTGCAATTTGTAATCTTTGACTTCCTTATTTTAGGCAAAAGTAGACCATCTAACCATTTTTTTTTTTTTTTTTTTTTTAGAATTGCTGAAGATGTAGGATTGATTTAGTTTTGGATAATCTCGAAAACACTCGATAATTGGGAGTACTGAGGTTAGGCGAAATCGCAGCAATCTTCCTTCAGCTAAAAAGGATAGTTTGACTCATGGTTTTTAATATACATTACGTAAAATTTAATCATGAATATATAGGTTTCGTGACCGTAAATTGTTAAACTTAGGATTCAAGATTGGCGAGGAATCGGTCAAATAAAACAACTCGTCTTTTTGCCAATGTTTCGACAAATATATTGTCTTCTTCAGGGCCTGGATATTACAATTACAATGATGTGACCCTGTAAATTGTTTTGTATTTGTAATATCCAGGCCCTGAAGAAGACATTTGTCGAAACGTTGGCAAAAAAGACGAGTTGTTTTATTTGACCGATTCCACGCCAATCTTGAATCCTATGTTTAAAATTTAAATTATAAAACGTACATCTGCATTACCTAGTTGATGTGAAAGATATTAGGAAGTTATAAACAACTTGAACTTTGGGAAAGATTTATGAATGGAACAAAAAAAAAAAAAAGAAAAAGGAAAAGGCGGTTATCTGAGGAACAAAGCTGAAACAGGAACATCTAGACTGTTTTCCGGACACAATTGATTGCTTTCAGAGTGACGTCACCTTCTCTTGCCTTGTCTCATTTTCTTTCACAGTATTTTACACGCACATACTTGAACACATTCTTATTTCCTTTGTATGCTCCTCGATCAGCTACTCGATTTTCTTTCTGACATCACCTCCTGTCTAAATAAATTTCTTACAACCAAATTACACCTTTCAACCTCATTGAATACAGAATTTACGTCAATTTATCTTAAATCTACAGTAATAATTCAGTGATAAATCTGGTAACTGATTACGGTTGTTTGATGCGATTATTTGCTATTTTATTTAGAGCACATTGCTGGCGCACTAATAACATTCAATTAAGTGAATTAAGCATTGTTATTATGAAAATTCTCAGTGGCCTAAATATCACATTATGAGGACAATAAAATACCCTAAATATTTTTATATGAATTGAAATTCTGCATTCTTATTTCGAAAACTTCCAAAAGAAAGATTCTTGCTTCATAACATATTTATTTTAAAATTATTCATGGTACAAAAAAAGGAAAAATTATATTTTTCATTGGATTTTCATTAAAAATGTGGTGCGGAACACTCGAAGGGCTTAGCTCTCAATAATTCTCATATTTACTTGCTTAATTTTATCCACCATTGTTGCTGTCTAGGTGCCTTCACAGAAGCTTTCCAACATCTTCTGTCTTAGGACAGTCTGGATCACCTCTTACAACCCATAATTCTTAACCCTCACTACAGGTCTTTCGTAGTCTTCTTCTTCTTTTCCTCTGCATTTTCTCATCATAATAAAGTTTCGCTACCACGGCCATCTTTATCACACGCCCAAATCAGCCCAACGTCCGCTCTCTAAGTAACTCGTCTTCTACCTGATTATTGCAATACGAGGTGTGGGCTATTAAATAACGGGACTATTGCTATAAAACATTTTATTTTAAATTTAAACATATTTAGTTATTATCACCTTCAATATACACCCCTTCCCTATCCCTACAACGCTCCATGCGAATTTACCATTGTTCGAAACTGTGCTGGAAGTCTTTTTCTGTGAGCTCCTGCGTGACGCGTGCCGCTTTTTCTTTCACAGCTTCAACGGACTTAAATCGTGTTCCTTTTAATGCAGATTTGACTTTAGGGAAGCAGATAAAAGTCACATGGGGCCAGGTGAGGCGAATAAGGCGGATGGTCTAAAACTTGGATGTTGTACTTGGCTAGAAACGTCTTGACAGACAATGCAGTGGTGAGCCGGCGCGTTGTCTTGATGGAGACAACCCGTGACTTGTTCTTCCACAAATCGGGTGGTTTTTTTCCTTATTCTTTCACTGAGTTGAGCAAGCACCTCACGTTAGTGTTGTTGATTAATTATAATCGATATTTTCATCCGTTTTAGACGTGAAAGGGCGACCCGGGCGGTCATCATCTCCGACGTCTTCTCGGCCATTTTGGTTAAGATAAGTTTTTATTAAACTTCTTTTAATAAAATATAAGTTTCAGTAGCAGTTTTACCCAGTTTCATGTGAAATTTCACGACAATTCGTTGCTCTACTAAATGTGTTGTATCATGTTTTCAGCAAAACGAAACTAACACCTCTTACACAAACGACCCGAACAGACAGATTTCTCTACAAACACGTGAGACGCTGCAATCGAAAGAGAAGGCTTTACGCTGAACAGATGTCGGTCGTTAGGATTTGGCGTATGCATAGTTCTTCTGTAGCAGCATCAGTCTCGTTATTTAATAGCCTCACCTCGTACTTAAAAAAACTGGACTGACCGTTGCGTAGCCACCCTTTATGCGAAACTGCCCCATTTATTACATATAGTACGCATCCCTTTTATACCTTTTTTGTTATTAGTTGATACTAATTTGCGGAGTTCAGGACTGTAATTTATATTTCAGAATAGATAAATAGTAAACGATTTTGCCTAGTTTCATTTCAATTATTGCTGTCATCTTACAATTAGCAGCAGTATCAATTTCTTAACATTTAATCATTGAATCCTTAGCTGCAGTTTAATTGAGAACACGAATGCGCTTGTATAAATTAGAGACTTTTGAAATCGCACAACGTCGCAAGAACTTGCGCAATTTTAGAGGATTGTTTCTCTTCTTCATGAGATGTAAGTAAGGAAAATCAAAGATTATTCTGCGCCGATTAGATGAGATTGTTTAGTGTAAGATAAGCCTTTAAACATTTTAAATATAATATCAGACGATATTAGTCTAAAATTTTAAAGCGGATCACAGACCGGAACCTGTTTCTAACATTGTTATGAAAGTTGATTGTAACAGGAAGTAATAGTAATGAAATGCCTCTACACCAAAGCAACTTCTATATTAATGGATTTCATTTTGCTTTAAGCGTTGTTTCCATGCTGTTAGCCATAATTAATGTTCAGGAAATTGTATTATGTTATTTAATGGTCGGTTGAACATTTGTTTAATCTTTTGCTGATATATTTTCTTATGTTTCTGTTGAATAATTAGAAAATGCCATATCAGGATGTTGGTAATATAATCTGATAGTCACAAACAATATTCTACTTTTTTTTTTTTCTTTTTGGTTTTTAAACAGACGATATCGACTACTTAAAAGGCTCTTAGACGGTAGATCAAAACTCTCTCTGGACAACAAAAGACTGACTGATTTATACTTCTATTTTGAAACCCATCTGAGCTGTAGGGTTCAACCAAACGCTCCAATCTCCAAAGCATTCAATCGCTACAATCTAAAATACTTCGAACTATTGTAAACGCTCCATGTCTCCAACCTGACTATACACACTCCTTAACATTCCTTTTGCTAAAACACGATGCGGAAAACTCCACTTCAACCGTTTTATTAACTCAGCTTCCTTTTTTTTTAGGTTGACTTTTAACTTCCTCTTGAAGACGAAGTATTGAGACAAATTTTCGAAGTTTTGTTTTCACCAGAAATAGGTGAGGTCTACTAAATAAAACAGCATCCGGTCAATATGGGTGTTTGTATCCGTTAAAGTATGTATATGAAACTCAGGATCCTATTTATTCGTCTTCACAGATTTTGCTCTACATTTTTAAGAGGTTTGTTGTGGAAAGATTAAAGATTTTCTTAAATTCATAATGGAACCAAAATCAGAAAAAAGCTTGCCGCATAATCTTTAAAGAAAAAACGCCAGTAAAGGAGAGGTTAGCTCTCTTAATGTGTTTCTTAAGTATAATGTGCTACCACTTTCTCATATTAATTGAAGGATTAAATATTTAAGTTAACTTCCAAAAATGAAGATAATCGCTTGAACAGAAGGGACACTTACTTGCATAAATTTTTGTGGTTTGATTTTTTCGTGTAAACTTGTAAGTTAGAAGGAACATTAATATTCATTTCCTAAATTTTGATAAGAGAGAATCGTTTTTGTGGCTTTCAACTTTTGCCGTATAAAATCGTGACAGTCACCAAAACTATTCCTTTATAACTCTGATTGATTTAAGATGTTCATCTATCGTCAAAGGTTCATCAATTTAATACAGAGAATTTGGGCTTCCATTCATGTTACCGTCATGTACTACACTGGCTAACTCAGTTACCTCGCATTTGACTGATCATGTGGAACACTCCAGACTTGCGAATATAATACAGAGTAATGTTCCGACTTGACAACAAAGAGATTTGGATTCAATTCAATAAGATCTGCACTATTTTAACACGAAAATGTTTCTGACTTTCAGAAAATATTTAAATTGCCGAGTCACGTTGGAGAAAGAAATGGTTTTACTTTTTGTTTAATACAAAGGAGTTTGTTTACTTGTTTGTTTATTTAGATTCTCTTTTAGATGTTTGTTTACTTCATTATTTACATTGACATGTCAGACGAATTCCTTCCAGTCTAGGTGTTTGTGTTTCTAAATTTAAGTTTGTATGTCTCTGATTTTTTTTTGTTATATTATTAACGCTCATTTATTTATCTATAATATTTCTAGATTAGAGGAGCTTTTTGAAATAAATATACATTTTTTTTTTCCAAATTTGGTGTGAAATATTTACACGACTTAACCTTATCTCCTCATTCCTATCCTCTTATCGCTACATGAACTCTACAAACACACATCAACCACTTACAGGACTGGCTTTTCAAATGGAGAATCAAAACCAACGTTACGAAGTCTAAGTTTATAGTATTTACTCTCAGACGGAAAATTCTACCTCCCATCATCTTGAACCAAACTCCTATACCAACTAAGGACAAAGTACGCTACCTTGGACTGCACCTAGACAAACGGTTGACATGGAATCCCTATACTAGACTGAAAAGACAAGAAACTAACCAACGCTACAGAATTTCTCGCCAGTCTACTTGACAAACGTTCGAAACTTAACCTACATATCAAAAGACTCTTATATCTATTGTTACTGTTTGGTCATACGGCATTGAAGTATGGGGATCGACTAAGCGTTCCAACTCACTACGCCTCCAGGCATTACAGTCAAAAATACTTCGAAAACTTCTTAACGCTCCATTCTATGTATCTAAGCTCACTATCCCTTTCATTACAGATCTTGCTAACATTCGTTTCTTCAAATTTCATTCCTCTACAGTAGCTCATCCTAACCCTCTCATAGAACACCTATCTTCCTCCACATTACCAGGTAATCCTCGAAGGACATTGTAGAGAAGATGGCCTCGTGATCTTCTCTTATCGTGAGAGCAAAGCACGTTACTGGAGAGGCACCACTGGATGCCTTCTCCACTCATGATTTTCTTCTATTTCTTTTTTCTTTCACCACATTTGCTTGTTGCAGTGGTAAATTCCAATAAAAGATGAAAAAAAAAAAAAAACTTATACAATTTTCTGATGGTAGCCGAGCGGTTAGAGGCGAGACCAGTAAAGCTAAAATGTATTGTGGTACTGGGTTCGATTCCCTGGTCTTTAGACCTTGGATTTTATTTAATGGTTAATAAAAGAAATTTACAGTAAAGTATGTTTGCAAGTCGCCTCCGTCCACGACACCTAATTGGTAGTTGGACGTTAAGCCCCTCTTGAAAAAAGAGGCAATTATTTTTTTACTTTACTTTACCCAATCTTCTTACTTGACATTTTTTATTTTAGTAATACTAATTTGCTAATTAAAGGATTTTTGTTGGAAGCACGTCGGCCATTCCTAAAGTAAATTCTGATCTAAAGATTTTGAAAATGACCTAAGTGAAGGTTACAGCTGAAAGAAAAGCAAGTAGAAGAAGAAAACACTCTATTTTCCTCCTTGCTGCAAACTAGTTGAAGTGTCTTCCCTATTCTGAGGGTTCTAAGGGAGGATAGTGAAAGAAGATATGGAACAACACGTACGCACTGGGAGTACAAGTCTCAATAATTTTACATCATCAACTTTGACAACCACCCATCAAATGCTACCCCTTCCTAGCTCCCATATACGAGTACTAACGTTGCTCTAACATACAACATCATTCCTTATCGTTATTATCTCGTCGTATCATTTCATAGGTAATAATTAAAGTTAGCTTTGCTGATGTATTAAAGCTATGAATATAAAGTGTTTTCATTCGTTACTGGCGTTAATCCTCACATTACTTTAAATTTACTATCTCTAGACTGTTACTTCCATCCAAACTTTTCTTCTTACAGCAGAAGCGACACGTCAGAGATTACAACGTGGCGAACTGGAGGTCACCATTTGGAGACCAACATTTAACTATTAAACCTTATCTGTGCTAGAATAATAGCTTACTCATTTCTACTCCCGTCCAAGGCACCTAAATTAGTAGTTGGACGTTAAGCCAGCCTGGAAAAAGGAGGCAATAATTACTTTTTTTAAAACATTAAAGGGGTCGTAAAACTATCTAAATTCTAGAACGCTAACGAAAGATATGATGATTTTGCTATTACTTTGTTGCCACTACTTCATTCCTAGGAATGCTAATGTACCTCTAGTTCTAGTACTTGGAAATCCTAATTACTTGCATAAAGTTTTCCTTGCATGCGCTTTTCTTTTTCTTTTATAACAACTCAAAGTTTTGAAGTGAGTTTTTTAAAGTTTCCGTTCATTCTAAACTTTCCATAACTTTTTAAATAAAATCCATTATAACATTCCACAGATTAAAATTTCATTTCCGTTTGGATTAATCTATTTAAAGAAGTATGAAAGTATGGGCGGAAATGCCACTTCGAGTATTTCAACAATTGAATGTTACGTAGAGAGTAATGTTTTGCATTTTCTTTTGCTTTTTTTTTTAACGCTTCTGCGTTTTTGGGAATTCTTTCCCAAAGCTTTTTTTATCATCATCTGATACCAACTTATGGAAAAAATAATCTCTAAATAAAATGTTGTAATCCTTTTTCTAGATTTTATTTTTATTTTTTAATTTATTAGTTAAGTTACACCAGCGCTAGATACACTATTAGTAACAATGACAATAACTGACACCACTACAAACTCACTAATTGATGGGGAGAAGTTACCCAGTGATAGCACTCCCTAGTCGTCTCCAGGATTAGCTACTCTCTTCAGAAGAGAGAAAATCGTGAGGCCACTGGCGTTTTAATCGCCTGAGAGGATGATCTGGAAGGTGATGAGATGATAAATGGCGGACAAGAGGATTGGAATGAGTGTGCAAGTTCTGATGAAAACTTTTATAGCGAGTTCGTGCAACCTGATCTAACATACAGAATTTCCAAGTCTGCGGTGGTTAATTAGATTTGAAACATAAAATGGAACGTTAACGATAGTGCGGAGAATTTTAGACTGAAGAGATTGAATTCGTTGGATGATTGGAGCGTTTCGTTGAACCCCACAGTTCAATACCGTACGTCCAGGCGGGTTTTAGTATGGAATTGTAAATCAGTCGTTTGTTATTAAGTGAAAGTTTTGAACGTTGGTATAGTAGTCTTTTAAGTAGTCGATAACGCCTGTTAACTTCAGTTCGTTTAAGTCGTGTGTGCTGGGTTCCAAGTCAGTCTTTTGTCTAAATAAAGCCCAAGATAACGGACAACATTGGCAGGAGGAATTGGAATTGAGTCATAGAAGATCGGAGGAAGAGTGATGCGGCGGAGAGTGAAAGTAATATTTTGAGATTTTGTTTCATTTAACTTGATTTTCCATTTTTTAAACCATTCCTCAAGAGAAAAGAGATGAGTTTGAAGGTTTCTGTGTGAAGTTACCGGATCAATGTTTTTTTTAGATTAAATTAAATATTTGGTAAGTTGTTAAAATGTTGCTTCAAATACTTTTTAAATATATATAGCACTGTAACACTTCCTTTTACACAAAAAATAAGAATAACTATTGTATTTCACTACACCTTTATAAATTACAAATTTACATCACCTTGTTTGGCAGATTTTCATCTCTATGCCAAAATAAATAGAAATCCCAATGGTATAGATTAAAAAAAGAAATAGTAATAATTAGGTGAAGTACAAACTTTGTTCCTCAAAGCGGAATCAGAGAAGCTGAAAAACCAATATCTATAAATCATTTCATGCAAATATTTCACCTTTGAATCCTTGAGTCAAAAAATAACAAAAAATCCTAAACACAGATGGGCTGTTCGTATACGAGGGTCGTTTGAAAAGTCCGTGCAAAAATAAAAACTACTTAATTTTTTGGGGTAAACCTTTTTTATTTTTCAACATAGTCTTCTTTTAGGCTTATACACTTCGTCCAATGCTGCTATAGTTTGTTGATCCCTTCCGAATAATAGGATTTGTCCAAGTCTGAAAAATAGCCATTCGTTTCTGCAATCACCTCCTCGTTTGAATAAAATCTTTTTCCCGCCAGCCATTTCTTCATATTGGGGAACAAATAGTAGTCCGAGGGAGCCAAGTCTGGAGAATAGGGGGGATGTGAAACAAGTTGGAACCCTATTCCCATTAATTTTGCGACCACAACTGCTGAGGTGTGAGCTGGTGCGTTGTCGTGATGGAAAAGGACTTTTTTGTGGGCCAATCGTGGGCGTTTTTCTTGCAGCTCGGTTTTCAAACGGTCCAATAACGATGAATAATATGCACCTGTAATAGTTTTACCCTTTTCCAGATAGTCGATGAGGAGTATTCCTTGCGAATCCCAAAAGACAGTCGCCATAATCTTTCCGGCCGAAGGAACGGTCTTCGCCTTTTTTGGCGCAGATTCCCCCTTGGTAACCCATTGTTTAGATTGTTCTTTGGTCTCAGGAGTGTAGTGATGTATCGATGTTTCATCCACAGTGACGAAACGACGCTTATAGTCCTGCGGATTCTTCTGGAACAGCTGCAAACCGTCCTTGCAACACTTCACACGATTTCGTTTTTGGTCAAGCGTGAGGAATCGCGGCACCCATCTTGCGGATAGCTTTGTCATGTCCAAATGTTGATGCAAAATATTATGTACCCGTTCATTCGAGATGCCCACAGCACTAGCAATCTCACGCACCTTCACTCTTCTGTCATCCATCACCATATCATGGATTTTATCAATGATTTCTGGAGTAGTAACCTCAACCTGGGCGTCCAGAACGTTCAGCGTCACTTGTGCCCTTATGGCCACTCCGAAAATTTTGAAACCACTTATAAACTGTTCTAATCGAAGGTGCAGAGTCACCATAATGTTTATCAAGCTTCTCTTTAGTCTCCTCAGGCGTTTTGCCTTTCATAAAGTAGTGTTTAATCAACACACGAAATTCTTTTTCGTCCATTTTTTGAAAATCACTCGACTTCCTCGATTCAAACGAATGCCAAACACAAATAAATAGACCGATCTGGCTGAAACTTCGTGTGTGTTCTTCCAAGAGATGCTACTAACTAAACATAACCTCGATACGCGCCAGTGGTGCTATCTCTCTGACTTTGCACGGACTTTTCAAACGACCCTCGTAAAGTAGCCTGACATGCTTTTGAAGTTATTTGAAGTATTTTTGATGTTTTTTTTTTTTTTTTAAATGACTGGAGGGGCTGAGAGAAATCTGAAAAAAAGTATGAAGCCTTGGACAAAACATTGAAGCGACGTCACATTTTCGATTGAATTAAACGACTTACTGCCGGAATGATTGACAATTTTTAGTTAAACTTTCCAACAGTTCAAATTTATGTCATGTCCTCAAAAAAGACCAAACTTAATACAGACAATCATCTGCTCTTTATTCTTTTTCAAGCAAGCCTTCGTCAGAGTTGATAGAAATCAACAATGTTTCATTGTTTACAAGATTTTGGGCATACCTTGTAAAATTAATTAATTTGATAAAAATGAAAATGATCTAAAGTCAAGCCAAGTTGTTCATGGTTGGATAAACATTGTGTTTAATTTGAATATATAGGTTTGGTGACCGTAAATTATTCAATTAAGGATTCAAAATTGGCAAGGAATCGGTCCAAATAAAAACAAAAACTCATCTTTTTGCCAACGTTTTGACAAATATATTGCCTTCTTCAGGGCGTAGCTTTGCGGGTTGGTTGAGTTACAGAAACTGACAGAGTTTCTCTGTTTCTGTCTCTTGATTGTGTTTAATTTAATGTAAATCTTTGAAATCATTTTAAAGAAAATGTACTTTAGAAACCAAAGACTTTTCTTTTTTTTTTAAAGAGCTGAACTGTAATTTAAAAGTAATGAAAGGTTAATTCTCTAATATCTTTTACTGAAATGGCCGACGTAGAAGGTTCTAAGTCGAATGCAATTAGATATCAAGGCGTGTGTATTCATGTTAGGCAGTTCAATTTGAGGAAAATGGGATTTCGAAAGTAATAAGAGGTTCTCTTACATATGGGAAATATGTAAGAGCTCCCCAAAACAGGTTATAACTGAAATTAACTCTGTTATAAACTCTCTTCTGTACTAGATGTACTCGTACGTACATAAAATTAAAGGGATGTGGAAGGTATTTCTAAGTTTTTCTTGAAATATTCTTTTAAAAAAACAACAGAAATACGGTTTACATTCCTTTATTATTTTGTTTGTTTTTTTTTACCATACGCTGAGAATTTACTTTAATTTAATAGAAATTCTTTCTTAATGGATTGTAAAACACAGAGCTAGTATAAAAAAAGCTATTTTAGGAATATTTCTTGAAGGAAACTGAGGAAAGAAAGTAAGGGGAAGAGTTCTAGCATTCGCCAGAGTAACACATTCTTGATGAGCAAGTGACACAGCGTCCCGGCCGCAACTCTAGACTCCAGAAAATATTCCTGGTCTAATATATGTCAGAATGTTGTAGGGAATAAATTGGACAGTTGATGTTGCCAGAGTTCAAGCCAGTAAAGCTTTTATTAGGGTTTCTGTAAATAGTAATTTATTTCATTTCTTACATTTCTTGTTTCTTTGTTTTTATCTCTTGGTTTTGGAAATGTTTTAAAAGAAGAAAAAATTTTACTTTTACTTTTTAAACGTCTTCATCAACAATCTTTTGCAACATTTATCTCAAATGTAAAGCGTTTTATACAGGGCGATCCATTTAAAATCGCTAATAACTTTTTAGAAAAGCGGAATTCCGAAAAAAACCCACGAAGTAAACTATATGTTTTTTTTTTACGTCCAAAAACCTGATTAAGGTTTCATAAGGACCACTGGTTTTGGCAATGATTATGAAAAAGCGCATAAAAATGACGTTCACCCCGTTTCGATATCCCTAATATTAGTCGAGATATTTAAGATCAAAGTTACAATTTTATCTATTCGTGAACGGATTTCAATATTAATTTTCCACCAGAAATACAAGTTTCGGGAGGTCCTCTGACTACAAAAAAATGTTATTGGTGACGCAAAGTAAAAAAATAATAATAATAATTGAAGGTTTTAAAGAATGTAATGGTTGTGAGTGAATAAGGATAAATTTGTTTTTATCATCAAATAAAAGCAACCATCATATCATGTTAATGCACCCAGTATGCAAGACTTCTTGACCTATGATTACGGTAAAAAAATATCTTGCCATGGATGGGCGGGTGTTGGTCTAGTGGTCAAGAGCGTGGCTTTGTAAATGGGAGATCCCCAGTTCGAATCCCGCGTATGCAGTCATTCTTATTACTTAAAAAAATCATAATACTTTTTTAAAACGTTACTGGAGTTATTATTAGCATTAGTTTTTTTTTTTAATGATTTAAGGCGCGTCAACATCTATGGTTATTTGCGCCCGGAGCTTTTTCCAGTGCACTGCTGGCCTCCGGACAGTGTTCTCTCGTTACAGACAACACTGTCCATCACCGGACAGTGAGCTGTAAGAAGCTCCTAGGAAGAGAAAATCTAAGGGTCAGCTGCTGGAATCGAACCCATTTTGTATGGTATAAAGTTAACTTGGCAGATTGACAATGTCTATTTTCGTACAGTGTTTGTACATATTTAGATAATATTTTTTAATTATTATGTAAATAAAACACTCACTATTATCTACAGGAGTTGATTATTCTAAATAAAGGATATTTAGAAGTTGCGGGTAAATGGAATTGATGCTATTATTAGCAGAAACAATGTAATTCAAATGTTCCACAAGGCCCTATTATGAAACAAAAACAGACTTCCAAATATCAGCTTGTTCGGCTGACAACAGAAAAACTTGCAGTTAGATTTTCTGCCAGGATAGTTATGGCAAGAATAAAGTACACTCTTAAATTGTGGATCCTAGCAGATGCTGAATAAAGTATGTGATTCCCTTACCTCAAAATACTGTAAATAAGGGGGCACCACGGTAGCCGAACGGTAACAAGCTAGACCCGTGAAGCTAATATGTATTTTGGTGCTGGGTTCGATTCCCTGTCTAGACCTTCCATTTTATTTAATGGTTAATAAAAGAAATTTACAGTAAAGTATGTTTGATAGTCGTCTCCGTCCACGACACCTAATTGGTAGTTGGACGTAAAGCCCCGCCTGAAAAAGAGGCATTACTAGAGGCGAAGTACACTTTAAGAATGCCTTCTCGACATTTAACAGTAAAAGCATGTTAGATGCTTAGTCTGTGGTACTTTATTAGTGACCCAAGAAATAATTGGCAATGTATGGCAATTTTTTGACAACTTTGTAATGCATTAATAAAAAAATTCAAGGATAAAAAATGGTTATTAATTGAATGATTCACACTATTCTGTTTACGTACGTAATGGGGAGGTATGAACATTGTTTTATAAATAAATAAGATCTAAGTAAATGATAAAAGAGCACAAATAAATTGATCTTTACCATAAAATAAATAACAATGCATTATTTGTGCAACTCGCTGAAGTAATTGTGTTCTCCCAACGTCTGCTTTACGTTGTTAATTAGCATCGCCTAAATGTCACCATAAATCGTACAGTTGTAAAGCCCTTTCACTCTGAGTGGGTCCATTGATATATGTAACTATACAACCAATTCCTGCCTATCAGCAGTGTTCGCCCCTCTTTTCCACATTTCTATAGTTTGTTTGGTGGCCATCAATTTGTGGAGAGATTGTGGACAAACAGCCCCTAAGCCTGGTAGGCAATGACTAAGTCCTGGTTGCCATGACAACTTTCAACAGCAAACAAGTCTCTAGTTACTGGAAGGACAAGCATTACTTACTACAGATTCAATTATCCGTAGTTTACCCCCGGAGGCTGCTTAGTTCATGTCTTCTTCGTCTGTTTGCACAGGAAAGTATTGGTCAAGAGAAGAAGAGGCTTTGTACTTTGGTGTATCCCAGCCGAGTCTCAGTAGCTCTCTCATTTACTTCCTCTTAGTGAGCTTGTTAACAATGTGCTTAGCCCTTATTAACTGTTAAGCCTAAAGGCGGTTAACCCTAAGCTTGGGGAATAAAGCTGACTCTATTTGGCGTTCCTTCTGCAAGATTTATGAGTAGTAAGTCCTATCTTTCTCCTCGCCCATCGTCAACCTCCTAGTTAGTTACATTTTTTGTTTTTAAATTTAAGGCGCGTCCACATATGAGGTAATTGGAGCCCGGAGGTTTTTCTTTTCAGAGCACTGCCGGCCTCCAGACATTCTCTCATTATAGACAACACTACCCATCACCGGACAGAGTTGTCTGTAAGAAGCTCCTAGAAAGAGAAAATATACCAGCCAGTAGCCTCCGCTTGGAAATCCAGTACACTATCTAAAGCATTCTTATTACTTAGTTTTGAGCATTTTTTTCAATGAAAAATTTATTTTAAAGAGGAGTTCTGAGTCGTTGTACTTCACTCAAAAGTAATTTTATTTGTGTTAACATGTGTTTTGAAGTAACATTTAGTAAGAAAAAAACTGTGGCTGTGTCATGGACGCGGCCGTGTGTTGTACGTGAATACGTTTACTAACGTGTTATATTTTTTATATAAAATATTTTTATTTATGTATTTAGGATGAAATCAAGGAAACAAATCGACGATCGAACACAATCTATGCCTATACAGTCCGTTGTCGATGTAGAAGCGATTTCATCATCCACTTGCATAATTTCAACCGCCCCAGCTGCAGATGTACTGACACCGTCGTTGATCCGCTCGGCCGCATTCATTCTTTTACGTTCCCGGCACAGCTTAACTTGGTCATATGGTGTTTTATTATTACCATTCGATTGTTCTTGAGAAGCCCTTTCCAACTGTATACGATTTCTGTATTTGGTTTTGGCTTTTCGACGATTATAGGCCGACATTATATATTTTTGATAATATTTTTTTATTGTAACACCTTATTATATTCACTGCCACTATTTTACACTAATGTTTTATATACAATCGATAGATTGTGACGGCAGCTAACGATTAACACTTAAACGAACATCGTAGCTTCTCCGAGTCAAAAGTTATACTAATTGCAAATCTCGATACGTGTCACAGTCCTTGCTTATCGTAATGAATTCTTTGATCCTTTAGCTATCCAGTGGTCTAATTTAATTTTGGAAGTAGACGATAGATTCGAAACTATAATGCCAAACTGTATCCCCCGTTTTTGTTATCAATAAGTTTTTTGGATTGCCTCCATATGATAGCAAATTTAAGACGTATCTACGTCAAAACTGTAAATCTGAAGAGATACACCGAGAAGGTTGGGAGACGAATTCGTGTCAACGTTCACACCAATCTTTTTTGTAAAATAAAATTGTAAACAAATATTAAAAAGTTATTATTTTCTAGGTGAATGTTTCGCTTTTATTTACACAAACAAGTTTATTATGTGCAACCTCATCAAAAGTGTTTGTACATCCCTTCTTGAATACATAGTAATAAACTCTGGGGCACAACTTGTAAAAACATCCTATAAGGAACTAAATAATGCAAGAGATGTTTCGCTTTTCAGTACAACCATCAATATTCGCTTATGTTTACATTTAGCTGATGGAGGGGAAAGCTAGAGGCTTCTATTCTCTAGGAGAATAAATCTACCCTAGGCTATTGGTACCATTAAGGGAATAACAAATAGATTAAGTTATGATGAAGGGTGATTTTTTTCCCACCCTTTATCCAAGCATGTAGACCCTTAATACTTCGCCTCATACAAAATAAAAGGCATTCAATTTAATAGTTTTCTGTCAGAATCTTTTGGATCAATTTTTAAATTGAAATAAATGTTATGAAATGGAACGCTAAAATCATATTTTTTACAATTAAAAGTCAAATTTATAAACAATTCAATGTCCATGCTTAAAAGTTTCCAAATGTTTAAAAATGTTGAGCTTTTCCAATATCTTTCCCTGAAATCAGATTATGCTCAACAATGAAGACGGTGCTTCAACATTGATTCCTACTATGGTTGTGATAAAAAAATGTATCTATGAAGAAGAATTTGGGGATATTTCGGTACTATGTCTTACACGGGCGTCTCTCAGAATCTAGCTAAGATTCCTTGTAGTTTAGTTTGTGGTTTATAAAACATGCGCCGAGATATAGAGTTTGTGTAAAAGAAGAGGCCATCCCTACTCTTCGTCTTCATAGGAAAGTTAGGATGTAAACTCAAATTCAAGATCTCTGGTTGAATTGAATAACAGTTTGGAAGAATTAAGAATTGTCCCGGTAAAAAAAAACTGGTAATCTAACGAACAAGAATGCTTTTAAAAAGTTTCATTAGTTAGTCAATTGTAACACTACAGTAAAAGAACACTTTTTTATTTCTATTTTCTGAGAAAAATGCTTTTCCTTTTAGATAATCAAATTTTAAAAATAGTTGGAAATTTTTAGCGCTTTATTACCAGATACAGTTTTCCCAGCCAACTTTATTGGCAATTTAAGCAGATCCTTTTGCAAGAAGTTCTAAAATTGTAAGTACTTCTCTTTTATAGTGGAATTAGATTTACATTTTTAAATTAGATTTCCTTTGAAATGAACTTTCTCTATTTCTTGCATTATTATAAATAATATTGCGGAAAAAATATGTCATATTTTATAAGTATTTCTTACCTTGTTCGTATTCAAATTAACTAGTGGTATTGTTTCTTCTTTTCCCAGAAGATTTCAGACTTTGTACAGAAATGCACAGAGATTCTGGAAACTTTTCCAATTTTTCTAATGTTTAACACAAGTTGTTACAATTTGATACATTTTTTTTTTTGTATTCGATTGTTTTTTTTTTTAATTCAGCGAATTAGATTTCACATACCGAAAGGTCATGGCCATTTTATTCTTGGGTACAAAAGGAAGATTCTTTTTATTGGTTACCTTGTTTGAGGAAAAAACAACAACTAGCTAGTCCTTCTCAAGCATTCTGGACCAACAACAAGATGATGAAATTCATCTAAAGAAGGCCAAAGAAAACTGGAGAGAGAGAATGTAAAAAATACCATGTTCAACAGAACAATGGTGTTGCCCTATTTGAAGGACCAATTTTTAGAAATATCCGATCTATTCATCAAATTTGGGACCCCCTAACTTCAATCCATTCCCAATCGAAAAGAAATTGATGACTTAATTATTTTTAATCAAATGAAGAGGTGAAAGCAGTCGTAGAAGGGATGGAATCTGTTCATTGGGGGAAAAAAGGTAGGATTAAAAAGAGACAAATAAATGATTTTTTTCAACAAAAATAACAGACTTCCACAGGTGGGCGCGGAAAACATTCAACTTTCCCATATATATTTGGGCTGAATTTAAGTTAGAATTTAGGAATAATCGTTGATATAATTTAAAGTTGTAAAATTGTGGTTTTTAATTCATCTAAATTTCCTAAATATTAAAGAAGATTTAGCAC
The DNA here is from genome assembly GCF_049639745.1 of Rhodnius prolixus. Classification (NCBI taxonomy): domain Eukaryota; kingdom Metazoa; phylum Arthropoda; class Insecta; order Hemiptera; family Reduviidae; genus Rhodnius; species Rhodnius prolixus. The sequence continues at coordinate 27,273,041 of NW_027411615.1, forward strand.
ATATCAGCCGCATTCTGACTTCCTTGAAATAAATAAAGTTTCAATGTAATATTATATTCCTAAACTTTAATACAATATCATAACTTTCAACTAACTTTATGAGTTGAATGCCATGCTAATATTGGCTTTCCAAAATTGTAGTATGTGGTGGTAAACATTTTGAAGTTACATGAAACTCTAATCCAATCTAAAGTAGATCAAGATTTCGATTGGTGAATTTAGTCGGAAATCTTTGTGTCTGCTCTGCATAATAATTAGAAAATAAGAATTATTGTTTTTAATGTCAATTGATCAAAAAAATTATTTCGATAATTTTGGATCTCTGAATTCTTACAATGATTTTAGGATCATTCACTCTTTTACTCGCTTATTCTAATTTAAAGAACAAGCTACATTTTCTTTAATGTTTCTAACAGATCCAAATTCGCTTTTATCAAATTAGAATCGTTGCTAGGTAACTAGATAATTATTATTATTATTTTTTGAGGGGGTTCAAAAACATAATTTACAAGAGAATGTCTTTTCAAATATTTTTTGTTATTACCAGCATATTTATCCTATATTTACCGCAGCCGATCTTTCATCATTTTCAACTTTACCATAACTTCTTTACTTGCTTGCCGGTGTCCTAATTTTTTATGCAAACAAGCTCAAGGTAATCTTTTCCTACTTATTTTCCCCAGCTTCCATTCATCTTGCTTCTTATTTTAATAATAAAATAGTACAATGGCTAAAGGTAGGAGTACATTTTTAATAAATATCTGTTCTCTTTTCAAGATAGGACATAAAAGGTGAATAGTAATACAGTAAACCTTTCATTTTATATTCTAAAAATTGATTTCAAGCAGCTTATTGCAGATTATGCATCTTAGAATTGCATCCAGATACCTATCGAAAACAGGCACTAGGTGATTCGTTGATATCCACACTTCACTTAATATTACACATAGTTTTGAAATAGTAGGCAGTCTTCTGATGAGTGAATTGAAGCAAATTGATCGAGTTTTTAAAGAAACAATCTTCGAAAACAAAATTGCATTTTTTTTTAATCGATGTTGAGATCAATTTTGGAAGTTGGCTTAGTGATCGATGAAATTAAATGTCATTTTAGTTATTTAATTCACATTGTTAGTTTGCAAAGTAGATTAGCTTGTTTTGTGGTCTTAAAACTTACTTGCAGATTTTCTAAGTTGAATATCTATTTATAAAAAGATAATTATAAAATTATCTAATTATTATTAGAAAGTGAGATGTTGAAAAATTTACCTAATTATTATTAGATTAATAAAATAAATAATTATTATTAGAAACAAGTGTTTACACTTAATCATTCTCTCTCTAAAAAAAAGTTATGTTTTAAAATGTTGTAAATGTTTCTAAGGATAGGTCCAGTGAAAAAGAAGAGGGTATTGCCATGAAAATAAGATTTACGAACAGTTTATGTGCAAATCAATGTATGAATATAGGATGCTTTGAGCATTTGTATTGTGACAGCAGGAAATAATTCTGTGTCATTTGACATTGTAGTTCACGATCCACGACCAGTTACTTCCGCCTATTCAGTCAACTATACACAATACAGAAAAGCCCTAAAAAGTAATAACTGTTCCAAATATCGGTTCAATGGGATCTGGCATATAACATTCGTTCTAGGTTACTGCAATTATTCCACAGCTATAACAGGCACATTTTCCCTTAATCCATTTGACCTCTTTAACATAAGTCAACTGTTGAACACAATAGTGTAAAAATGGTTTTCATTTTAGAACTGCCGAAACGAACTTTTTGGCTGGAAAGATGGCAGGGAATTTTTCATCAATTGAATATGAGTTCTTGTTAAACACAAAGCCTTTCTATTTTCTCGTCTTCTGGGACTACTAACACTATAGTGGAGAAATTTACAAATAACTGGTGAAAAACGTTTCATCTATCTTGCAAATTGAAGATTTTGGACCAAAACATTTATTGGAAGACAACTATCCAATGGTAAAGGAAGCAAATTAAGAACAACTTATTTAAATTAGTTTCGAGAAAATGGCAAATTAGTAGAAGCAAAAATTGCAACGCCCATTTTGTTGGGGAAACATTATACTTTCGCGCTAATGGAAAAAAGGAGTTATAAAAAATTGTGAAAATAATTCGGAGGCATAATACGTAAATTTAGCTGAGAATAATTTACTAAAAAGTGAACTAAAGAGAAAAAAAAGTGATGAAAAGTCAGTTTACCGACTATTGGGAACTGATAAACTCCCGTTTTCTGGGAGTTCAGCGACAAGGTGATTTGGTGAGGGTGTATTTGTTCATACTTTCACTTTGGAGTGTGTATTAAAGCCGCAGAATTTCCTGAATAGCTAAGAAGTCTCGGCAGGGTTTGCTCTAGCAGAGAGCTGGAGATTTTGAGAAGGGAGTTTTCATTTTAGGATAAGACACAAATTAAAACAGGGATAATGATGATGTGACTAACTCTGCATAGTCAGTTGTCACAAGTGAATTTGCCTGCGATCTATCGGCTGTAAATTAAACTATACCTATAAAATCTCGGTTTAATAATTACAAAGCAACCAGCACCAAAAGGGAGTCATTCTCATACCCATTTAGTATTCTCATAATTTTTGTTATTCTTTAGACATTTTTCTTCTTATACTTTCTGATTCTTAGTGAGTCACATGATCTCTTGACCAGTACCTAAGAAACAGCCTCCTAGCAACATTTCTTCTCAGCAAAGCCTTCTGCTCTTTGCTATTTCTTTCTAGTTTTTATAATAACTCTTAGATTCTCCCTAATAATCTATTTTTATTAAAAATTATGTTATTATTATTTAATGCAGTGTTACAAGTGCCCAGCTTGTCTTCTCCATCTATGCATCCAATAAAACTTCTTCAGATTTACAACTTCTTTTTTTTCCACAGATTTTGATTCAAAATAAAATTAAAAGTAATATATTATTATTTATTTTGCTATTCACAATCTACAGAAAAGAAAAAGAATGTAATCAGTGAATCAGACGTGAGAAATCTTCATGGTTGGATCGACTGGAGTTAATTTATAGAATCATTTAAAGATCACCTTTGTAAACAGACAAAAATAAAAACTAATATTACATCAATAAATAAGTGCGAAAGCAATAAACGGCTCTCTGTTGAAATGAATTACAGCAGCTGCTGACCAAGGCTACTATCTCTATTGTACAATCAATGTTCACCCTTTCATTATTAATATTATTACCTTTATTAAGAAAATAAATTTTAATAACACTTTGAAAAACTGTTTTATACTTTTTGTTGTGTATAAAATGAATGGCAGTTATTTGACCACAACAAAGAATCAGTTTTTTTTTAAAATAAAATAAAACATGGCCCAGAGCGAGCAAATGTTGCAAGACATTTTTCTGCAGACTATTGGGTTTCTCGTTACTTCCCAAAACCTTTTATGGTTTCCATAACTTTTAAGTTCCACTTTTAGCTTTAGGGTCCCTTAAAAAAAATCTTGGTACGAACAAAATGACTTCTGAATGATATTCCATCTAATGTATGAAAAATCTAAGGGAAACGAATTCGTGATGAATCTCTATTTCATAGTTAAACGTAGAACATACGAGTATTTTTCCAGGACGTTCTTAGGGCACTAATTTACTTTTTTATCTTTCCAGTATGATGTAGATGGATACATGCTGCCAGTACTGTAGTATGCACACCAATACTGCTTCTTTATTATTTCAATCATCAGCTTCTAAAAATACCCTATCAATTGGCCACCCTAACCTTGTCTTTCTAAGACCGTGTCAGCCAATGTTCAGATTTAGGAACCAAAGTGGGGCTGTACCTAATCAAGATCACCTTCTGTTTTGATTTAGAGCATCAATGCTTTATCACAATTCCTTGCAATGGATCAAATTACTGCTTTAAGATATTGTTAGACATTTCAAAAAAGGTCAGATGTGAAGTGGAAAGCTTGAAGAAAAATAAATTCTATGAATATGATAACATAGTAAAAAATCGAAGAATGGAAAAATTAGTCTTCTTTTATAGTCTTCATTTTTATAAGTTTTTAAGATATACATTGTAACCTTAAATTAAATAAATGTTAACATTATTATTAAGGTTTACTAAATAGAAAACGCTACCGAATGAAACAATAATATATTGGATTTCCCTTGCAAGATGATTGGATTATTAACGAATTTAGTCATTACATTATTAACAGAAATTGGAGAATTCACTCTCATAATTACCTTTACAGTACTTGCGGCAAATTAGTGTTACACATGAAGTTGTTACATCTAAGCTTCCTCTATTGCACACCTATTCTGGCATAATAATATTATGCTCTTCACCCAAACTTTCATCTTATCTTCCATGTCAAGCTTTATTACTTTATTTATTTTCGGATTTAATTGAACATCATTAATAAAAACAAATTAAAACTTATTGGCAACTAATTCACTTTTTTTCAATTCCATTTTTCCATTTATAGTTAATTTTCTGATTGATCTACTGCAGGATGAACCTTTCTTATATTTTTTGGTATTCTTAAATGGTGTTTGTCTTAACTATTTGTGTATATTCAATTAGTATTTTCATTGCTTGTTTTTTTTCTTGGGTTTGTGGATATTAAAATAAGCGTGGTAAATTTAATACTTAATTCCTAGAAAAGAAATTAACTCACACTTAGCTTTAATACATTCTAAAGTAGAATTAAATTTAAATGATGTCAATCAATCCAGCAATACGATTACATGATAGCTATAAAACTGTATGACATTGCACCCAGGCTCTGATTTCATGTATATGCTTAATAAATTAATATTTAAATTTTATGGAAAAAAAACTTGTGATAGACAAAAAAGTGATTGTTCCATCATTTGGCGAAGGAGCGTTGATTGTACAAAAAAAAAGGGTATTAGCATAACTTCACACAAGTTTTTGGAATTTCTAAAAAAATATTTATTATCATTATTATTTTTTTATTGCTCATTGATGTAAACATCATATCTTGCGAAAAAATTAGCTAGAAGGTCACAAAATAAATAGTACAAACAAAGGGGAGATCACTTGAAAAGTAAACTTAGAGGGTACCCAAGTTGAGGATAACCCTTGAGGATGGTCGAAGGGGTATCCTCAAAATAAATGAAGAATTCAAAATGATACAGTTAACACAATTCAGTAATTTGTTTGGAATTTATTATGTGAATGAACGTGGAACGTTGCAGACATTTTCCTTGTGTCTAGTTCTTAACCAGACTGCATTTCAGGCAATACTTTTAAATAACTTCACAGATAAAGCCAAAACACTTTATTGATAATGATTCTTTTTAGAGGATGCAATTGAGAAAATGTTTTTAAAAAACCATTAACTTGTTTGAAAAGGTTTAATCTCTTTAGAAACAGTTTTTAATTTTATCAGTTAAATGCTCATTTATATTTACAGATATAAATCTTACTTTTCATGTTTTTAATACTCTTTAATACATTCACCAAAAATTTATAAGTATAATGAAAGAAATGATAATTAAATCACTTAACATTGGCTAAATATAAATTTGCAAATCAAGGAGTTCAGATGGTATACGAAGGGATACGTTATGACCCCTTTTAGAGTGTGGCCCCGTGAACACGTGGTCAGACCTCTGATCGTGATATTGATCCTGTTTGAACACGTTTGAACACAAGCATCGCTACAATTTTGCTGCCTTAACCAAATTATGATCTACATAATTACATAACGTTTTTCTTAAAAATAGTATTTAAATTTCAATTCTTTTTTTGTTCAAACTAATATTACCTACAAAAACAGTCAAAATTTTATTACCTATTACTCGTATTCTGTGTTTACTTTCAATTCTGAAATGTTTTAATTCGGATAAATCCTAGTTTTGTTTAGGTTCATAAATAATAAAACTTGTGACTTATTTTGTAACTAAATCAATTGTTTTCTATTTTAACTGTTTTTAGGTCTATGATCTATTAACGAATTGTTATTGACAAAGATGGAGTTTTCTGCAAATATAAAAAACTTTTCTATCCTTCAGATTCATCCATTTGACAATTACTTAAATTATGAAGACTTTAAAATGTTACAATTCACGATTTATTGTTTGGCTTTTATTCTAAAAAATGAACACAGAATGTTACGGACCCGATCCTTATTTTAGTACCTATCTAGTATCACATTATTTACCTAGACTGAACAAAGAATATTCACAAAAATCTTGAAGCACTCCTTTTAACATTTATTTCATTTTTAAACTACTTAGCAGCAATTCTATGCAAAAATGGAGTTGTAATGGCAGTCTTATCACACGCTTGGTGGTAATAAATATTCTGGGATTTACTCACCCTTTGGCAAACCATACATCTTGTGTGCTATCAGCACTAGGAAATATCTAAACACTACTGGATGTACTTTCTCATAAATCTACAAGAAAAAGGAATCTGATTGGTAGTTTTTGAATACTTGAGTGTTGTGGAACAAGTGTGATAATGGCAAATTCATTCAATACTAAATTTATAATTAATAATAACAATTTATATTGCACAGTTACATACGATTGTTTAGAGGACCTAGATTCTAGAAAAGTAGCTATCGGAAAATTACTCCATACACTTACTGCACAGAGGGTTGGGTAAAGAAAATGTAAGGTTGAGAGCAGCATACCAGAAGCTGGAAAGCTTCAGATGTACGGAACTGTTCATAATTTCTAGGCGAAAAACTTTTATTTACAACTATTGCAACGTCAGAACTTATCATAGGAAGAAAAGCTTCTGTACCTTCACTATCCTTAATATCTATCTCATCCTGGCATATTTCCCAGTCAGAAGGGACAAAAATCATAGCTGTATCTTAGGATAATAAACTCCTCTTTCCAAATATCCTACCCAAACTGAACCTGCATGCAATTGGAAAATGATAAGGATTTTTCCAAATGGCTCCGATCGGTCAAGAGTTCATTCTATTCACACTTATTTACTTTCACAAATATAATAATTTTTGTTTGCCATAACTATGCTACTAGATAATATGGTAAATGCAAGAAATGTGTTATACAAGTACTGAAGAAAGAGGCACTTTAAGGCAGATATGTATAATGTATCTCTGAAAGAGGTGACGTAAAAAGGGACAAATTTTATGACACTTGGCGCCCTTCTGCCCCATCAAAGTATATGAAAAGGAGGACATACCCTTCCCGAAGGGTCAGTCTTCCGTCATTCGCACGATGCCACGGTTTATCCAGTTTCAGAATTTTTGTAAGTAAAATTCAATTTAAATCTCTTCTGATCTTTTAATCTATTTGGATTTTTTTATTTCTTTAAATTTATTCTATCCTTTGAGTACTTAATATTAAGCTCATGCTTAGAGGATCTTCATTTTGTTTATAGAAAAGTACCATTTGTCCTAAATTTAATATTTACGAATTCTTTCGTTATCTCAAATTGGGGGCAAATTTATCTGATTAATTGGATTACTACATAATTAGTTTATGCAACGTTGCTGCATAATTAATGAACTGTTATGTGTATACATTTCATGTTGCATTATCTTTTTATCCCAACATAGCCAACTAATCATTCATATTTTCAATAAAAGAAGAATTTGTTTATTTTCTTTCCAAATTATTCGATCAATTGTGCGGATTATAATAGAAAGGATTGTTCATTGTGTTGTGTAAAATTATATGGTTAAAATAAATCCACTCAGAAATATTGAAAATACTTGGCAAAAGCAAGATATATTTTGGTCGAACTAAAAATAAATATTTATTTAACAAAAAGGTTCTTACAAATATCACACTTCTTGAGGATCGTGTCGAGCGATAAAGGTTTGAGATGGTTAAATTATATCCTTTATCACCCCTTTATAAGTTGCTCTTTGTTAGACGTTTTACCACTCTCTCTTCCACTGCCTTTGGGTCGATGGATGTGACACTAATGGATCCCATACAATAAAACAAGGTTTATACGTTTATTTCATTTGTCTCCTAGCAGAGTGTCCAACTTAAATGGGATATTCTCAGATGCTAAACTGGGTAAATTCCCTTTCTTGCTAGCACGGATTTCTTATAGCAAATCGCTGAGCCGGAATACACGTACAACATTAAATTTGTAAATACCATTACCATTTTATTCAAATACACTTTAAAACAGATTATTACCTATTATAACTGTTTTCTTTTTTTTTTTGCCAGTCTAGTTTTTAAAAGGTTTTCCGTTTGCTCAGGTATCAAGGGTTTTGCCTGGCGTCATTGAATTAGAACAATAGGCAGGTCCTGTTCTTTTTTGGCACAGCAGCCAAAAGAGACTTATTTCTCCCACCTCTGGTACGCCCAATGAGAAAATATTCCTTTTTATAATATCCAGAGGTAACTGCTGGGTATGGCCTCTTCTACACTTCGATGAGCCCAAGATATCGTAAACTAGTGGTTGCAGTGCAATCAGAAAGTGTTGTGTCCGAATTCCTCCTAAATTCCTAAATGCACAGGGATTGCAAAAAAAAAGATAGTGAGTTCTGAGTTTGTCGTATCCTTTTAGGATATATAATATATACATTAGGTTCGGTGCCTCACAAGTCTACTTTTTGCTGGGTGACACCCTGAGTATATCACAACAATTTTCTTTCTGTACTGTATTATAGGGCTTAAATTTTTAAAGATAACACATTTGTCAAAACGTTGGAATACAGTTTAAAGGGATACCAATTGCCTTGACCAACAGTAACTTGTAGATGTACATGTATATTGCCTTCCAACTCTCGCCTTTCATATTTCATATTGCCTCTCGCCTTTCATATTGCCTTTCAACTAACTCTCGAGATATGAAAGTTCATCTTGGCATAGTAGCGAACTCCGCCAGAGTCTGATTTAAATCTGTAAAATACAAACAAATTATAAAAATAAATTGCAATGAAATTCCAATAAACCAAAAAAACAAAAACAAAATTGAATCACAGTCGCAAAAATTGAATCACAGTCCCAAAAATTGAATCACTTCAGTTGGTATTTCAAGCTTAAAGCTTAGGCCAAAATTTTATTATTACCTGGAAATACCAAAACGAATAATTATATTGGAAGATTTTACTACTGTAAAGTGAGCCTGGCCACCTTTAAATCAATGAAACACTCTAACATCAGTGTAAAAACTCCTGAATCAATTGGTCTCAAATTACCTGTTTTAGATTAGCATATTTCTTTTCGTGATCATTGGTATAAATTAAAAATTTTGATGTAAATTTAAAAGTTGCCTTTCTCATTAAATATAATGAATATTCATTAATATTGACGTTATTTTTCCAAAAACTATATTTAACTACCATTATCTAAGCGTACATTTTCTTGTATGAATTATTTCGTTTAGAACTTGCACTATTTACGTTAAATTGTCCTTAGAATTGCAAGTGCCATGCAAAGTACGAGCTTGTTCTGTGGTAATGGAGCCACCATTTACTGGGTATCAAACCACTTGCCCCAGTTTGTTGCAAGTCTTATCAGTGGCAAAGTAAAATGAATGTTTGATATCTTTTGAAAATGTTTTTTTTTTTTTGCGGTCATCATCACTGCAGACGATTATTTGTTTTCTTAATTTATATGTACATGTTAAAGGTACTTTAAATTGGTCATATATAACGCATGTCTATTAATTCAGATTTTCTTATTAAATGAAAAACATTATTTGTGAATTACACTCAAGACTTGCTTCTTTTATCTCCTTCCTTAATTTTTTATTTAAAACTTTTCTTCGTATTAGCAAATTTACCAAAAGGTTTGATGCCTTTAATATTAACTTCACCATTTGCATTGAAAATTTGGATGAAACCAAAATTGATAATGTTACCCTTTAAACGATTAAATTTAGGCCTTATAACTTCTTAATACTTTACGATATGCGTTTTCATTCATTACAAACTAATAAAACATGCATTTAAGACATTTTTGCGGAATGGTTATACTTTACTAAATTATTCAAAACAAGGATATTACTGAAATTAAATATTAAAGCAAACTTCTTGACATTACCAGGTTACAGAAAGACGTTGTAATACCCTCAACATTAACCACTTTAAAAGCCCAAAGTTCGTCTTTCACCGGTTTAAGGGATACATCCCAGAACAATCATGTGGACAAGGGCAGAGTTGGGCAAAAACTTAATCAATTAAAAAACAAATGAATTAAACCGAAATTTAATTTTAATCATGATTAAAATTAAAAAATTTAATCGGCCAAAATTAGTTGATTAAAATTAAATTCACTTTAAATTTAATCGGAGTTTAATCAATTAAAATTTTTAATCATAACTAAAAATTAAGATTAAAATTAAAATTAAATAATTAGAATTTTAATTAATTGAATTAAATTCCAAATTTAGTATTAAACAGTTTGGACGATTAAATTTTTTAATTTAATCAAAATTTGAGAAAAATTTTCAACCCATTATATTTTCTACCTTTTTAGATCTGTGCGCAAAATAACTATAGTTCATAATTGAGAAAAACAAAGTGTACAAGAGAACAAAATTTCATACGAATACGTGGTTCACGGTGGGAGATATAGAACGGCCATAATTTTACAGCATTTCATGACCCAAAAAATTTTCAACCTTTATATCATCTACATTTATAGATCTGGGCACAAAATAACTGTAGTTTGTAATTGAGAAAAACAAAGTGTATAAGAGAACAAAATTCCATATCAATACGTGCTTCACAGTGAGAGATATAGAACGGCCATAATTTTACAGAATTTCATGACCCAAAAAATTTTCAACCCATTATATTTTCTACCTTTTTAGATCTGTGCACAAAATAACTATAGTTCATAATTGAGAAAAACAAAGTGTACAAGAGAACAAAATTTCATACGAATACGTGGTTCACGGTGGGAGATATAGAACGGCCATAATTTTACAGAATTTCATGACCCAAAAAATTTACAACCCTTTATATCTTCTACATTTATAGATCTGCGCACAAAATAACTATAGTTTATAATTGAGAAAATCAATGTGTACAAGAGAACAAAATTTCATACGAATACGTGGTTCAGTGAGAGATATAGAACGGCCATAATTTTACAGAATTTCATGACCCAAAAAATTTTCAACCCTTTATATCTCCTACCTTTTTAGATCTGTGCACAAAATAACTATAGTTTATAATTGAGAAAAACAAAGTGTACAAGAGAACAAAATTCCATATCAATACGTGGTTCGCAGTGGGTGATATATAACGGCCATAATTTTACAGAATTTCATGACCCAAAAAATTTTCAACCCTTTATATCTTCTACTTTTATAGATCTGTGCACAAAATAACTATAGTTTATAATTGAGAAAAACAAAGTATATAAGAGAACAAAATTTCATACGAATACGTGTTTCACGGTGGGAGATATAGAACGGCCATAATTTTACAGAATTTCATGACCCAAAAAATTTTCAACCCTTTTTATCTTCTACATTTATAGATCTGCGCACAAAATAACTATAGTTTATAATTGAGAAAAACAAAGTATATAAGAGAACAAAATTTCATACGAATACGTGTTTCACGGTGGGAGATATAGAACGGCCATAATTTTACAGAATTTCATGACCCAAAAAATATTCAACCCTTTTTATCTTCTACATTTATAGATCTGTGCACAAAATAACTATAGATTTTAATTGAGAAAAACAAAGTATATAAGAGAACAAAATTCCATATCAATACGTGGTTCACAGTGGGAGATATAGAACGGCCACAATTTTACAGAATTTCATGACCCAAAAAATTTTCAACCCTTTATATCTACTACATTTATAGATCTGTGCACTAAATAACTACACTTTTTAATTGTGAAAAACAAAGTGTACAAGAGAACAAAATTCCATACCAATACGTGGTTCACAGTGGGAGATATAGAACGGCCATAATTTTATTGAATATCATGACCCAAAAAATTTTCAACCCTTTATATCTTCTACAGTTATTCATCTGTGCACAAAATAACTATAGTTTATAATTGAGAAAAACAAAGTGTACAAGAGAACAAAATTTCATACGAATACGTTGTTCACGATGGGAGATATAGAACGGCTATAATTTTACAGAATTTCATGACCCAAAAAATTTTCAACCCTTTATATCTTCTACATTTATAGATCTGTGCACAAAATAACTATAGTTTATAATTGAGAAAAACAATGTGTACAAGAGAACAAAATTTCATACGAATACGTGGTTCACGGTGGGAGATATAGAACGGCCATAATTTTACAGAATTTCATGACCAAAAAATTTTCAACCCTTTATATCTTCTACATTTTTAGATCTGTGCACAAAATAACTATACTTTTTAATTGAGCAAAACAAAGTGTATATGACAAAAAAATTCCATACCAATACGTGGTTCACAGTGGGAGATATAGAACGGCCATAATTTTATTGAATATCATGACCCAAAAAATTTTCAACCCTTTATATCTTCTACATTTATTCATCTGTGCACAAAATAACTATAGTTTATAATTGAGAAAAGCAAAGTGTACAAGAGAACAAAATTTCATACGAATACGTTGTTCACGATGGGAGATATAGAACGGCCATAATTTTACAGAATTTCATGACCCAAAAAATTATCAACCCTTTATATCTTCTACTTATATAGATCTGTGCTCAAAATAAATATAGTTTATAATTGAGAAAAACAATGTGTATAAGAAAACAAAATTTCATACGAATTCGTGGTTCACGGTGGGAGATATAGAACGGCCATAATTTTACAGAATTTCATGACCCAAAAAATTTTCAACCCTTTATATCTTCTACTTTTATAGATCTGTGCACAAAATAACTATAGTTTATAATTGAGAAAAACAAAGTGTATAAGGGAACAAAATTCCATATCAATACGTGGTTTACAGTGGGAGATATAGAACGGCCATAATTTTACAGAATTTCATGACCCAAAAAATTTTCAACCCTTTATATCTTTTACCTTTTTAGATCTGTGCACAAAATAACTATAGGTTATAATTGAGAAAAACAATGTGTACAAGAGAACAAAATTCTATATCAATACGTGGTTCACAGTGGGAGATATAGAACGGCCATAATTTTACAGAATTTCATGACCCAAAAAATTTTCAACCCTTTATATCTCCTACCTTTTTGGATCTGTGCACAAAATAACTATTGTTTATAATTGAAAAAAACAAAGTGTATAAGAGAAAAAAATTCCATACCGATACGTGGTTCACAGTGGGAGATATAGAACGGCCATAATTTTACAGAATTTCATGACCCAAAAAATTTTCAACCCTTTATATCTCCTACCTTTTTAGATCTGTGCACAAAATAACTATAGTTTATAATTGAGAAAAACAAAGTGTACAAGAGAACAAAATTTCATACGAATACGTGTTTTACGGTGGGAGATATAGAACGGCCATAATTTTACAGAATTTCATGACCCAAAAAATTTTCAACCCTTTTTATCTTCTACATTTATAGATCTGGGCACAAAATAACTATAGTTTTTAATTGAGAAAAACAAAGTATATAAGAGAACAAAATTCTATATCAATACGTGGTTCACAGTGGGAGATATAGAACGGCCGCAATTTTACAGAATTTCATGACCCAAAAAATTTTCAACCCTTTATATCTACTACATTTATAGATCTGTGCACAAAATAACTACACTTTTTAATTGAGAAAAACAAAGTGTACAAGAGAACAAAATTTCATACGAATACGTGGTTCACGATGGTAGATATAAAACGGCCTTAATTTTACAGAATTTCATGACCCAAAAAATTTTCAACCCTTTATATCTTCTACATTTATAGATCTGTGCACAAAATAACTATAGTTTTTAATTTAGAAAAACAAAGTGTATAAGAGAACAAAATTCCATACCAATACGTGGTTCACAGTGGGAGATATAGAACGGCCATAATTTTATTGAATATCATGACCCAAAAAATTTTCAACCCTTTATATCTTCTACAGTTATTCATCTGTGCACAAAATAACTATAGTTTATAATTGAGAAAAACAAAGTGTACAAGAGAACAAAATTTCATACGAATACGTTGTTCACGATGGGAGATATAAAACGGCCATAGTTTTACAGAATTTCATGACCCAAAAAATTTTCAACCCTTTATATCTTCTACATTTATAGATCTGTGAACAAAATAACTATACTTTTTAATTGAGAAAAACAAAGTGTACAAGAGAACAAAATTTCATACGAATACGTGGTTCACGATGGGAGATATAAAACAGCCATAGTTTTACAGAATTTCATGACCCAAAAAATTTTCAACCCTTTATATCTTCTACATTTATAGATCTGTGCACAAAATAACTATAGTTTATAATTGAGAAAAAATAATGTGTACAAGAGAACAAAATTTCATACGAATACGTGGTTCACGGTGGGAGATATAGAACGGCCATAATTTTACAGAATTTCATGACCCAAAAAATTTTAAACCCTTTATATCTTCTACATTTATAGATCTGTGCACAAAATAACTATACTTTTTAATTGAGAAAAGCAAAGTGTACAAGAGAACCAAATTTCATACGAATACGTGGTTCACGATGGGAGATATAAAACGGCCAGAATTTTACAGAATTTCATGACCCAAAAAATTTTCAACCCTTTATATCTTCTACATTTATAGATCTGTGCACAAAATAACTATAGTTTTTAATTTAGAAAAACAAAGTGTATAAGAGAACAAAATTCCATACCAATACGTGGTTCACAGTGGGAGATATAGAACGGCCATAATTTTATTGAATATCATGACCCAAAAAATTTTCAACCCTTTATATCTTCTACAGTTATTCATCTGTGCACAAAATAACTATAGTTTATAATTGAGAAAAACAAAGTGTACAAAAGAACAAAATTTCATACGAATACGTTGTTCACGATGGGAGATATAAAACGGCCATAATTTTACAGAATTTCATGACCCAAAAAATTTTCAACCCTTTATATCTTCTACATTTATAGATCTGTGCACAAAATAACTATAGTTTTTAATTTAGAAAAACAAAGTGTATAAGAGAACAAAATTCCATATCAATACGTGCTTCACAGTGGGAGATATAGAACGGCTATAATTTTACAGAATTTCATGACCCAAAAAATTTTCAACCCTTTATATCTTCTACTTATATAGATCTGTGCTCAAAATAACTATAGTTTATAATTGAGAAAAACAATGTGTACAAGAGGACAAAATTTCATACGAATACGTGGTTCACGGTGGGAGATATAGAACGGCTATAATTTTACAGAATTTCATGACCCAAAGAATTTTCAACCCTTTATATCTTCTACATTTATAGATCTGTGCACAAAATAACTATACTTTTTAATTGAGAAAAACAAAGTGTACAAGAGAACAAAATTTCATACGAATACGTGGTTCACGGTGGGAGATATAGAACGGCCATAATTTTACAGAATTTCATGACCCAAAAAATTTTCAACCCTTTATATCTTCTACATTTATAGATCTGTGCACAAAATAACTATACTTTTTAATTGAGAAAAGCAAAGTGTACAAGAGAACCAAATTTCATACGAATACGTGGTTCACGATGGGAGATATAAAACGGCCAGAATTTTATTGAATATCATGACCCAAAAAATTTTCAACCCTTTATATCTTCTACAGTTATTCATCTGTGCACAAAATAACTATAGTTTATAATTGAGAAAAACAAAGTGTACAAGAGAACAAAATTTCATACGAATACGTTGTTCACGATGGGAGATATAAAACGGCCATAATTTTACAGAATTTCATGACCCAAAAAATTTTCAACCCTTTATATCTTCTACATTTATAGATCTGTGCACAAAATAACTATAGTTTTTAATTTAGAAAAACAAAGTGTATAAGAGAACAAAATTCCATATCAATACGTGCTTCACAGTGGGAGATATAGAACGGCTATAATTTAACAGAATTTCATGACCCAAAAAATTTTCAACCCTTTATATCTTCTACTTATATAGATCTGTGCTCAAAATAACTATAGTTTATAATTGAGAAAAACAATGTGTACAAGAGGACAAAATTTCATACGAATACGTGGTTCACGGTGGGAGATATAGAACGGCTATAATTTTACAGAATTTCATGACCCAAAGAATTTTCAACCCTTTATATCTTCTACATTTATAGATCTGTGCACAAAATAACTATACTTTTTAATTGAGAAAAACAAAGTGTACAAGAGAACAAAATTTCATACGAATACGTGGTTCACGATGGGAGATATAAAACGGCCATAATTTTACAGAATTTCATGACCCAAAAAATTTTCAACCCTTTATATCTTCTACATTTATAGATCTGTGCACAAAATAACTATAGTTTATAATTGAGAAAAAATAATGTGTACAAGAGAACAAAATTTCATACGAATACGTGGTTCACGGTGGGAGATATAGAACGGCCATAATTTTACAGAATTTCATGACCCAAAAAATTTTCAACCCTTTATATCTTCTACATTTATAGATCTGTGCACAAAATAACTATACTTTTTAATTGAGAAAAGCAAAGTGTACAAGAGAACCAAATTTCATACGAATACGTGGTTCACGATGGGAGATATAAAACGGCCAGAATTTTACAGAATTTCATGACCCAAAAAATTTTCAACCCTTTATATCTTCTACATTTATAGATCTGTGCACAAAATAACTATAGTTTTTAATTTAGAAAAACAATGTGTATAAGAGAACAAAATTCCATATCAATACGTGCTTCACAGTGGGAGATATAGAACGGCTATAATTTTACAGAATTTCATGACCCAAAAAATTTTCAACCCTTTATATCTTCTACTTATATAGATCTGTGCTCAAAATAAATATAGTTTATAATTGAGAAAAACAATGTGTATAAGAAAACAAAATTTCATACGAATTCGTGGTTCACGGTGGGAGATATAGAACGGCCATAATTTTACAGAATTTCATGACCCAAAAAATTTTCAACCCTTTATATCTTCTACATTTATAGATCTGTGCACAAAATAACTATACTTTTTAATTGAGAAAAACAAAGTGTACAAGAGAACAAAATTTCATACGAATACGTGGTTCACAGTGGGTGATATAGAACGGCCATATTTTTACATAGTTTCATGACCCAATCAATTTTTAACCCTTTATATCTCCTACCTTTTTAGATCTGTGCACAAAATAAATATAGTTTTCAATTGAGAAAAACAAAGTGTATAAGAGAAAAAAATTCCGTACTAATACGTGGTTCACAGTGGGAGATATAGAACGGCCACAGTTTTACAGAATTTCATGACCCAAAAAATTTTAACCCTTTATATCTTCTACTTATATAGATCTGTGCTCAAAATAAATATAGTTTATAATTGAGAAAAACAATGTGTATAAGAAAACAAAATTTCATACGAATTCGTGGTTCACGGTGGGAGATATAGAACGGCCATAATTTTACAGAATTTCATGACCCAAAAAATTTTCAACCCTTTATATCTTCTACTTTTGTAGATCTGTGCACAAAATAACTATACTTTTTAATTGAGAAAACAAAGTGTACAAGAGAACAAAATTTCATACGAATACGTGGTTCACGATGGGAGATATAAAACGGCCATAATTTTACAGAATTTCATGACCCAAAAAATTTTCAACCCTTTATATCTTCTACATTTATAGATCTGTGCACAAAATAACTATAGTTTATAATTGAGAAAAAATAATGTGTACAAGAGAACAAAATTTCATACGAATACGTGGTTCACGGTGGGAGATATAGAACGGCCATAATTTTACAGAATTTCATGACCCAAAAAATTTTCAACCCTTTATATCTTCTACATTTATAGATCTGTGCACAAAATAACTATACTTTTTAATTGAGAAAAGCAAAGTGTACAAGAGAACCAAATTTCATACGAATACGTGGTTCACGATGGGAGATATAAAACGGCCAGAATTTTACAGAATTTCATGACCCAAAAAATTTTCAACCCTTTATATCTTCTACATTTATAGATCTGTGCACAAAATAACTATAGTTTTTAATTTAGAAAAACAATGTGTATAAGAGAACAAAATTCCATATCAATACGTGCTTCACAGTGGGAGATATAGAACGGCTATAATTTTACAGAATTTCATGACCCAAAAAATTTTCAACCCTTTATATCTTCTACTTATATAGATCTGTGCTCAAAATAAATATAGTTTATAATTGAGAAAAACAATGTGTATAAGAAAACAAAATTTCATACGAATTCGTGGTTCACGGTGGGAGATATAGAACGGCCATAATTTTACAGAATTTCATGACCCAAAAAATTTTCAACCCTTTATATCTTCTACATTTATAGATCTGTGCACAAAATAACTATACTTTTTAATTGAGAAAAACAAAGTGTACAAGAGAACAAAATTTCATACGAATACGTGGTTCACGATGGGAGATATAAAACGGCCATAATTTTACAGAATTTCATGACCCAAAAAATTTTCAACCCTTTATATCTTCTACATTTATAGATCTGTGCACAAAATAACTATAGTTTATAATTGAGAAAAAATAATGTGTACAAGAGAACAAAATTTCATACGAATACGTGGTTCACGGTGGGAGATATAGAACGGCCATAATTTTACAGAATTTCATGACCCAAAAAATTTTCAACCCTTTATATCTTCTACATTTATAGATCTGTGCACAAAATAACTATACTTTTTAATTGAGAAAAGCAAAGTGTACAAGAGAACCAAATTTCATACGAATACGTGGTTCACGATGGGAGATATAAAACGGCCAGAATTTTACAGAATTTCATGACCCAAAAAATTTTCAACCCTTTATATCTTCTACATTTATAGATCTGTGCACAAAATAACTATAGTTTTTAATTTAGAAAAACAATGTGTATAAGAGAACAAAATTCCATATCAATACGTGCTTCACAGTGGGAGATATAGAACGGCTATAATTTTACAGAATTTCATGACCCAAAAAATTTTCAACCCTTTATATCTTCTACTTATATAGATCTGTGCTCAAAATAAATATAGTTTATAATTGAGAAAAACAATGTGTATAAGAAAACAAAATTTCATACGAATTCGTGGTTCACGGTGGGAGATATAGAACGGCCATAATTTTACAGAATTTCATGACCCAAAAAATTTTCAACCCTTTATATCTTCTACATTTATAGATCTGTGCACAAAATAACTATACTTTTTAATTGAGAAAAACAAAGTGTACAAGAGAACAAAATTTCATACGAATACGTGGTTCACAGTGGGTGATATAGAACGGCCATATTTTTACATAGTTTCATGACCCAATCAATTTTTAACCCTTTATATCTCCTACCTTTTTAGATCTGTGCACAAAATAAATATAGTTTTCAATTGAGAAAAACAAAGTGTATAAGAGAAAAAAATTCCGTACTAATACGTGGTTCACAGTGGGAGATATAGAACGGCCACAGTTTTACAGAATTTCATGACCCAAAAAATTTTAACCCTTTATATCTTCTACTTATATAGATCTGTGCTCAAAATAAATATAGTTTATAATTGAGAAAAACAATGTGTATAAGAAAACAAAATTTCATACGAATTCGTGGTTCACGGTGGGAGATATAGAACGGCCATAATTTTACAGAATTTCATGACCCAAAAAATTTTCAACCCTTTATATCTTCTACTTTTGTAGATCTGTGCACAAAATAACTATACTTTTTAATTGAGAAAACAAAGTGTACAAGAGAACAAAATTTCATACGAATACGTGGTTCACGATGGGAGATATAAAACGGCCATAATTTTACAGAATTTCATGACCCAAAAAATTTTCAACCCTTTATATCTTCTACATTTATAGATCTGTGCACAAAATAACTATAGTTTATAATTGAGAAAAAATAATGTGTACAAGAGAACAAAATTTCATACGAATACGTGGTTCACGGTGGGAGATATAGAACGGCCATAATTTTACAGAATTTCATGACCCAAAAAATTTTCAACCCTTTATATCTTCTACATTTATAGATCTGTGCACAAAATAACTATACTTTTTAATTGAGAAAAGCAAAGTGTACAAGAGAACCAAATTTCATACGAATACGTGGTTCACGATGGGAGATATAAAACGGCCAGAATTTTACAGAATTTCATGACCCAAAAAATTTTCAACCCTTTATATCTTCTACATTTATAGATCTGTGCACAAAATAACTATAGTTTTTAATTTAGAAAAACAATGTGTATAAGAGAACAAAATTCCATATCAATACGTGCTTCACAGTGGGAGATATAGAACGGCTATAATTTTACAGAATTTCATGACCCAAAAAATTTTCAACCCTTTATATCTTCTACTTATATAGATCTGTGCTCAAAATAAATATAGTTTATAATTGAGAAAAACAATGTGTATAAGAAAACAAAATTTCATACGAATTCGTGGTTCACTGTGGGAGATATAGAACGGCCATAATTTTACAGAATTTCATGACCCAAAAAATTTTCAACCCTTTATATCTTCTACATTTATAGATCTGTGCACAAAATAACTATACTTTTTAATTGAGAAAAACAAAGTGTACAAGAGAACAAAATTTCATACGAATACGTGGTTCACAGTGGGTGATATAGAACGGCCATATTTTTACAGAGTTTCATGACCCAATCAATTTTTAACCCTTTATATCTCCTACCTTTTTAGATCTGTGCACAAAATAAATATAGTTTTCAATTGAGAAAAACAAAGTGTATAAGAGAAAAAAATTCCGTACTAATACGTGGTTCACAGTGGGAGATATAGAACGGCCACAGTTTTACAGAATTTCATGACCCAAAAAATTTTAACCCTTTATTATTTTTTACCTAGTACCTATTTATTGGATTGAAGGATAAATTCCCAGGTGAGTATAGGTATTAAAATTGTGATGTAGCATTAGAAGGCTTGGTTCGATTCCCGTTCTTGGCCTTGGATATTATTTAAAGTTTTGTATAAAAGTTGTTGTAAAGTATCTTCGCCTCCATCCACGACAGCTGATCAATACACCATCCCAGTTTTAGGCCATCCACCTTATTCGCCTGACCTGGCCCCATGTGTCTTTTTTATCTGTACCCCAAAGTCAAATCTGCAATAAAAGGAACACGATTTCAGTCCGTTGAAGCTGTGAAAGAAAAAGCGGCACGCGTCATGCAGGAGCTCACAGAAAAAGACCTCCAGCACTGTTTCGAACAATGGTAAATTCGCATGGAGCGTTGTAGGGATAGGGGTGGGGTGTATATTGAAGGTGATAATAACTAAATATGTATAAAATAAAATGTTTTACAGCAATAGTCTCGTTATTTAGTGGCCACACCTCGTATTATCTCTGGTGCTTATCACTTAGGTGACCGCTGTGTCTAACAGAATGGTTCAGAGATAATATAGGCATGAAATAACAGGTACAGTTGTTACGAATGTATTTTTTTTTTTTTTACCCTAAATGTAAATAGGAAAACAGAAATGGTAAAGAAAGAATAAAATATGTGCAGCTGAGATGGGGTTTGGAAGGAGCAGCTGTGATTGAAAGCCAGCGAAGACTTGCTTGTGTACACTCCACTGCTGCAGCCGAAGGCAGGGAGCCGAACGAAGAGTGGATGCTTACTGATGACAGTTTCCATTTGTAAAACTGTGACAAGTAAATAAAGTTTGCTGTTCACTTGACGGTTCAAGATTATTTTGTAAATTTACTTTATTTTCTTTCCGTTGTTTACATTATAGTTTGTCTAATAAAATTCTTTCAAATATAAGAAAAAAAATCTTTTTTAACAAGAGATTTTGTCCCATCACAACAAACTGAACGTTTGCCTTCCCATTGAGAAGAAATAGATAAAAGATATTAAACTTAAGAAACCAAAAAATATTAAAGTATCTCACTGCATTTATCTATTGTTGCAATTTTTGAGAATGAAATTGGTTTACCAATTTCATTTTAATTTTATCACTGCCAAGTGTTTGCAGTCCGTTTGTTTACATTTCTCCACAAAAAACGTTTGTAGATATTTATTAGTTACATAACTTATATTGGGTTGCAAATTATTCTTTTTTATGACCTCTGTTAAGAAAAATATTGTTGTTATGTTGGCTGTTGTTGGCGGTCTTATTGTTCTTGTATGCGTTTGCTCTGTGTGTTCTTCTGCTCATCTCTAATACACGTGTTCTGTGTTAATATTTTCTTATTAAACCCCATTAAATTAATAACAGGTTATGGGCCCAGTTATTCTAAATTAAAATGTATATTAGTGTTACGGTTTACGTGATTAATTTAATAATTTCAAATAGTGCAGGTTATAAAAATGTCAGTGCTTACTTTGCCTGTGCCTATACTCTCAGCGAATAATTTCACGAACTGGAAATTTAGAATGAATGCAATTCTTGAAAAAGAACAGTTAGTTGACGTTTTAGAAAGTGACCCTCCAACTGATGCAGTAGCAAAGAAAATTTTTCTCATTAACGATGCAAAAGCAAAAGCCATCATAATTCAAGGTATTTCCGATAAACATCTTGACATTATTCAAGATTCTAAAACATCAAAAGAAATGCTTCAAGCTTTAAAAGATGAATTTGCGAGGTCTAGTTCTTTTTCTAAACTAACCTTATGGAGGAAGCTAGTAAACTTAAAAAGTGAGAGGTTTGAAAATTTGGAAGACCATTTTCTTAATTTTGATAAAATTATCAGAGAACTGAGTGATTTAGGTTCCACGCTGAACGAAAGTGATAAAATATGTCATTTGCTTCTTTCACTTCCAGAAGATTATGATACTGTGGTCACTGCTTTGGAAACTGTTGAAAAAATAAAAATGGATTTTGTGAAGGCACGTCTGTTGGATCATGAACTAAAAATTAAGTCTCAAGATATTTCTGAGACAGGCCTTAAAGCTCAAAATAATGGCTGTTTTAGATGTGGGGATAGTTCACACTTCCAGGCGAACTGTCCAAAAATGGTCCAGGGAAGCAACCAAACAAGAGGACGTGGATCAAACAGTAGAGGGTACCAATCATACCACAGAGCCAGAAGGACCCGAGGTAGCAATTTTCCTTCACGGCAGAGTCAAGGAAGAAAATTTACAGAAAGGGATAGCCATGCAAATCATGCTCAAAGTGAGAGTGAAGTTGATTTATTTACAACTGAAAGTTGTAATTCAGGCATGATCTTCGAAGAAAAATCTTTTATCTATGACAGCGGCGCTTCAAATCATTTTGTCAGAGGAGAGTTAAAACGTTTCATGAAAAACATTACAGAATTAGAAAATACAGTAAAAATAGTTCAAGCGGATGGCCGGCTATTGACAGCAAATGAAAGGGGGAAGTTGAGCCTTTATTGCCAGGGACAAAAATTCGTTATCGAAGCATTAATCGTTCCTGGTATGAAGCACAATCTTTTGTCTTCTTCAAGAATTGCTAGCCGTGGGGCGAAAATAGTCACTGATAAATCAGGTACAACTGTTTTCATTAAAAATAAACCTGTACTTTTCTTCAAGCCCAAAAATGGTCTTTTCCTTTTTGAAGCGGATAAATTTAATGAAGAGTGCTTTGTTGCTGCCAATGAAGGAGATCTTTGGCATAAAAGAATGGGGCACATCTCAATTGATGGGCTAACACAATTGAATTTACCTACTCCGCACAAA
Source organism: Rhodnius prolixus (assembly GCF_049639745.1). Classification (NCBI taxonomy): domain Eukaryota; kingdom Metazoa; phylum Arthropoda; class Insecta; order Hemiptera; family Reduviidae; genus Rhodnius; species Rhodnius prolixus. The sequence continues at coordinate 27,296,748 of NW_027411615.1, forward strand.
TTATGCGAATCTTGTATAGAAGGCAAGGCAAAGAGGCAACCCTTTTATGAGAACAAAAAGCGTGCAACAGAAATAGGAAGTCTTATTTCAAGCGATTTAGTTGGTCCCATCACACCGAGTACACTCAATGGCGAAAAATATTTCCAGGTAATATTAGATGATTATTCCCACTTTGTAGTTGTTAAATTGCTGAAAAATAAGAGCGAAGCAGCTAGAAACTTGATATCATACATTAAAGAAATAAAAACTCAGTTCGGTTTAAGCGTCCGGCGCATAAGATTAGACAATGGTGGGGAAGCGAAATCGAAGTATTTTTTAAACTTTGTGGAAAGAAATGGCATTCGAATGGAATATACTATAAGTCATTCTCCTCAAATGAATGGCAGATGTGAGAGAATGAATGGAGTTCTACTCTCAAAATTAAGAACTAAATTAATTGATTCTGGGGTTCCCAAATATTTGTGGGGAGAGGCACTAAAATGTACTGTTTATGAAACAAATAGGTCACCAACTTCAGTTTTGCCTAGAGGTAAAACTCCCTCGGATCTGTGGAATGGGCGAAATGATCTGTCCAAATTGAAAATATTCGGATGTAGAGCATGGCATACTGTGACACCTAAGCCTGGGAAATTGGAACCCCGAGCAGTTCGTGCGGTAATGGTCGGTTACTGTGGAGGTGGCTACAGATTGTGGTTACCAAAGGAAAGGAAAATAATAAAGTCAAGAGATGTCAAATTCGATGAGTCAATCATGGTATACAAAGATAATAATATGGTCAAGGAAAATGGACAAGACACTATCGTTCCAATTCAAGGGGTAGAAAATAATCCAGTAATAAAGATTAATGAAGAGGGTGAACAAGTAGTGCAGAATGACTTACAAATGGGTTCTATGGATAAAAATGCAGAAGATGAAATAGTTACTACAAACAGAAAAAAGAAAAAACCTGGATATCTGGATGACTATGAGCTGTACACAGCTTACTGTTTTCTATTGTCAACTAATGAAGAACCAAAAACGTTTGAAGAGGCCATGGAATCAGAAGAATGGAAAAGTGCAATACATTCAGAATTAGAGTCTCACGAGAAACTTGGAACTTGGACCCCCGGAAAATTACCTGAAGGAATGAAAGCTATTGAAACACGTTGGGTGTTTAAAATCAAAGAAGATGGAACCAAGAAGGCGAGACTTGTGGCTCGTGGATTTCAAGTTCCTCAAGAAGAATGGGAATTCTCCTACGCACCAGTATGTAGGATCCCAACTGTTCGACTCTTGTTATCAGTAGCAGTCCAGTATAGCTGGATTTTGACTCAAATTGATGTACCCACCGCCTTCCTGAATGGAGATTTAGATACAGAGGTCTATATTAAAACACCTAAAGGTTTAAAATGTCAAGAAAATACTCTCATTCTTAATAGATCTCTATATGGTCTCCGCTCCGCTCCAAAATGTTGGAACAATAAATTTTCATCCGTAATGAAAAATCTTGGATTTACACGATCTGATTATGATTATTGTCTTTACTATAAAGATAATATATACTTAGTTCTTTTCGTTGATGATGCGATACTGGCTGGGACGGAGGAGAATGTGAATTCATTATTGAAAGATCTACAGAAGAATTTTAATACAAAAAACTTAGGTTGTCCTAAATCGTTTTTAGGAATGGAAATTAATCATGTTAGAAATGGTTTACACTTGTCTCAAACTAAAATGATAGATCGTTTGACAAAAGAGTTTGGCATGGAGGTGTGTAGGACAATCTCAACACCTATGGAGGCTAAGTTCAAGGCAGATGAAAGCTTGGATATTATAAATGATGTGCCATATAGGAGACTGATATGTAGTCTAATGTACATCTCTATAACAACAAGACCAGATATTACTTTCTCTGTATCATATTTGAGTAGATATCTCGACAAGCCAACCAGTCAGACATGGAAAGCTGGCCTAAGAATTCTACGTTACTTAAGTTGTACAAAAGATCTAAGGCTCCCTATTTCTAAAAATACAGGAGGCTTAGAAGGTATGAGTGATGCTGATTGGGGAGCTGATCAAAATGACTCTAGAAGAAGTGTCAGTGGATTCATATGCTTTCATGCTGGAAACCCTATCGCATGGTACTCAAAGAAGCAGAGATGTGTTGCTCAATCAACAATGGAGGCTGAATACATCGCGGCAGGGTTCGCTGCTCAAGAGTTAGTGAATCTTCGTGGTGTGTTAAGTGATTTGAGTCAAGTGAAAAGAGCAAGCAGTGAGGTGATATGTGAAAAAGTGTTAAAATCTGTTAAAGATGTGTTTAATGAGAAAGGACAAGAGCCTGATGAAATGAAAGCAGTTCTTAAAATAGATAACGCTAGTGCGATATCTTTAGCAAATACATTTTCAAATACCAAACGTGGCAAACACATAGAAATAAAATTTCATTTCATCAAACATCTGTGCCTAAATAATGTTATTAAAATTGACTATGTTTGTTCAAAAGAAAATATAGCTGATCTATTTACCAAAGCTCTAGGAGCCGAAAAATTTGAAACTCTTAGAAACTCTCTGCTCACTAATTGATTTTTTTTTAACATTTAATATCTTGTTAATTATTTTAGTTTATGTGGATGTTGTATTATTAGTATTCAATTCGATGTTTCTTATTGTAGTCATTAAGTAACTACATCTCATTGAGAGAGGGTGTTAAGAAAAATATTGTTGTTATGTTGGCTGTTGTTGGCGGTCTTATTGTTCTTGTATGCGTTTGCTCTGTGTGTTCTTCTGCTCATCTCTAATACACGTGTTCTGTGTTAATATTTTCTTATTAAACCCCATTAAATTAATAACAACCTCAAACCTAGTTTATATTGTTAGGTGAACTGACTGCTGGTATTCATTCACGTTTATTTATTTCTAAATAGAGCTTCAAACTCTTCGGGCTTTCATCGGGTTCATCTTCAAACTATAAGCCTAAAATTCATAAACAGATAGTAATGTATTACTGAGGCAAAATTCGAAGCGAATGATTAGATAATATCGACTAAAATATGGTTGATTAATCGACCCTACTAACTTGAACGAAGTGGTTCTTCACGCATGACGAGTATCGCCTTTATCCACTTCTCTCTATTGAAGGCCTCTTCTTCTGTGACTCTTATCCTGCCTTACTCTCCTTGACCTCATTTATCCATTTTCCATCTTAGTCTTCCTTCTTTTATTTGTTCTCTTTTTTTTCCAGTTTTGCTTACTAAGATATTTGCTTGATGAAGAAGGTGCTTTGCTAGGAAAAGGTGAACACATACAAGGTTGAGTAATGTACGTAACTCTAGATAGATAATGTAGGGAACTATTTTAGCTTTCCTTTTAGTGAACATTAGCTCTTTCTTTATTCCACAAAGATTTTACTGAAAAAGAGTAGGTTTTATTTGTAAACTAAGAACTATTTACAAGTAGGTTCCATCTTAGTAGTGGCCTCACTGAAGATGTACACAATACATTTACCGAGTACTTGGCGTGCAGACACAGTGGAAGAGCGAGATATACTTTCACTAAAAGGAAGACAGCTGTAACGCCATTGTGCCACGCTTTGTACACAATATAAATAAGCTGCCTCAGATACTGTTATAATGGACCCTAGTTATGCAGAATATAAGTACGTTTATGTGTAACCCATGTAGCTGTCTACACAGAGGAATTCTGCTCGTATTTGGCTAGACTAGTGAACATTTAACCACAAGCAATATGAAGTCTAACTTAACCCATTGTATCCCCATTTTTTATTTGCTATTGAGTTTTGTGGAATATCTTTCTTTAGGCATCTATAAACTGGTTTAAAACATGATAAACTCTATTATTTGTTAAACTTTAGTAATGGAGTTAAAGAAAAATATTTAGTAATGTGTAAAATATTAATACTAATTCTACATATAAATCATTCTAAATGATAAGATTCTTTTGAGTGAAGCCTCACTTTTTTGCCAGGATATAACTTCTTCCAATCCAAAAAGATCAGAGAAATCTTAGATTCTGGGTGGATGTATAAAGAGAAAGTCCTCCTCCAGCACTTGGTAAGTTCCCAGGCATCTTCTTTGAACAACGGCATCGCAGTCAATTAGAAGGTCTGTCCCCAGATGAGAAAAAGGTGATGCTTTGCTTGTAGAGGGCATTGTATCCACTCGAGCTCACAATTTTCTTTGAATATTTAGATTCAAAAATACACTTCATTCACCCAGCTTACGGCGTAGATCTATGACACTCTCTGATTACCATCTCTCCTGTTTTTCGGCATGTGCTTTCACGTGGTAAAATACTTACAAATGCGAAGCATTACTTACAGAAGGATTTATTCTGTACTAAATGCCTTATTTCGCCTACCCTTATTTCGAGGTATAGAGTAAGTAAACCATTTTTTCAATGAAAATGATAAACAAACAGTGTTTGTTCCCAATGTATTCTAAATGTAAAATTGGTGAACCATCATCCAAGATGGCCTTCCTTCGTTTCATTTGTAGCAGTGTTTCCCCAAAGCTGTTCTCTATGATCACCACCATAAAGGTCTTTAATAAGGAGAAATCTCAGTCTGATTGCTTCACTCGACCAGAACATCCGCATAAGAGTCTAGAACACTAACCACTAAGCTTAACACTTTCCTTACTGATGTAATATATACAAGATAAGTGATTAATACAAAAATTATTGCTATGTTCCCTTCTAAATGTTAGATATAGTTATTAAAATTTAAATTACACCTGATAGATCAAAGTTCCATTAAAAGCTAATAAAAAAAGAGTTATTAATAATTCTTTTAAGTGATTAGGGTTATATTTGATTATTTTTAATTTATTTTCATAACCCTCAAGGTTTTTCCTCATAAAACAGAAGAATTGTTTTCTTCTACTTTTATGAGAAAAACCTTCCAATAATTTTTCACGCTCCATAAATTTATATCTATAAAAATCATATTTCTTATTCTTTAAAAATAATTTATTCTGATCAAAGGATATTTGTTTTCCAAACATTCTTCTTATTAAATAAATTGTATAGTTTACAAATGAAAGAACTTTGTACCATTCTTATTATTAAATAAATTGTATAGTTTACAAATGAAAGAACTTTGTACCATTCTTATTATTAAATAAATTGTATAGTTTACAAATGAAAGAACTTTGTACCATTCTTATTATTAAATAAATTGTATAGTTTACAAATGAAAGAACTTTGTACCATTCTTATTATTAAATAAATTGTATAGTTTACAAATGAAAGAAGTTTGATTTAAGCTATTCTCAAGAGTTAAGTAAAGTAAAGTAATTGCCTATTTTTTCAGGCGAGCTTTACGTCCAACTACCAATTGGGTGTCCGTGGACGGAGGTGACTAGCAAACATACTTTATTGTAAATTTCTTTCATTAACCATTAAATAAAATGCAAGGCCTAAGACCGGGAATCGAACCCAGTACCACAATACATATTAGCTTCGCAGGCCTATTCTCAAGAGTATTTAAGAGTTCATAAGCCCTGAAGATGATCTACTCCCTTCAGCTCATCAAAATCTAAAAATGACCCTTCTCGGATGAATCTTTCAATCACCAAAAATAATGAATAACCATGTACTTTATAATGAAGAAGTGAAGTTTAATGAAAATCAGGCATTTAATTTTTAAATTTCTCTCCTGGAAATTAAACAATGATTTTATATTATGAAAAGGAAGTTGTTCCATAGTTACGTTAGGGTCTGATGGTGGTAAAATGACAATGTGGAAGTGATACTATTGAAGAAGGGTGGATTGAGCTATAAAATAGATTTATAGCTCTTTCCATCATAGAAAAAGCTATCGTCTATTCAAGTGTTGATATGAAAGCATTAAAGGAAATGTTCTTTTACAGTAAATTTAGATAGGTTATATAGCGTACATCTAGAGGGAGAGAAATGTACTCCCTGACTGTTAGCTGATAAAATCTCTCTTTCTCAGCACTCTTACTGTGTTTTTAATTGCTGTTTAACTTGAATTAATCATTAAATATGATGCGCTTTCTTTAACATACAATCAGGTCTAAATGTTGGTAATTTTTTGCTGCGGATTATTATTTCATGTGGCCATCTTAACTGAACCACTGCCATCTTCTTATATTTCTGCCCAAATAAAAATCTTCTTAATCAATTGTGCATATCATCTTTTTTAAAACGATTCTTCTGACTTGTAACGTCATTCGCTTGAAAATCATTCTAGCTTTTAAGTTACAAACCGTAAAATAATTCCGTACTTTACATAGGGTTTTCACTTTTCAGTGTAACACCTTCATTCAACTTAGCTCACAAAACTGGATTAAGGTAGAAATCTTGACGACAAAAGTTGTCTATCCAAAATTACTAACAGAAGTAATCAAATATCATTACCAAAATATGAGATTTCAATAAATAAACGGTACCTACAAATCGCCTTACAAATTAAGCTTGGTTCAAAGGCAAGTTAGAATATTATCAGTGTCCTTAATAATTACGAATGTAATTAATTACTAAACTTTAGAATTACGTGATTATTTGTTAAGTAGATGCTTTTACACTAATTTCAAGAAGACGCCGATTCAAAGTATCCACTCACATCCAATCAGAGCTTCAGCGAGATAAATTTGGCACCTCAGTACTGGCTAGTGTATAATGGAAGTTGTGACAAGTGCTAGTAATCGTTAGAGAATCCAATTAGGAGTATAACTCGCTTCATTTCGTGCTTCTGTTATCGTTTGACAAACAACAGTTTCCGCAAATATTGACCGCCCTTGTTCAACCATTGAGACTATGGTTACCTAACGTTCTTCTTTCTATCTACCTTTCTTTTTCTGCATTAATTGTCGTGCCTCAAATGAGAGCCCAATTAAATTGGGCTCTCTTATGAGACAATTCGATACCCCGAAAAAGCTTTCCAACATATGGGTAAATCCTTTAAAAGTAATCAAATAATGTAAATATTATTCTGAGCTCTGGGCTCCTTAATGAAGTCAGTTGTTAAAGTAAACAACAGAAATGATTAAAATCAGATATGATTCTTATGCCAATCATTCCAAAAAGCAACAGTAATCACCAATTTTTTTGTGACAAGGCGTGCAAATATAATTTATTTGACGTAAGTCTTTTTTTGTTCTAAATTTTGTCAAATATTACGATAATAATGTACATTATTATTTTTATACATCTGAACAGTGAATGGTACAATTAAGAATTAACTGACGAAAATCTTTGTGAAATTAGATTCTGCCAACCTCAAACGGATTGCTGCGGCCAGGTTTTGCTAGCTCAATGTACGATTAGGTAAATCGCATAAGGGTATTTTATTCATATAGACAGACTTAAGCAACATTCATTTAATGTTACCAAAAATTTGCTTTAAAATTAATAAGCTTAATCTAATACTTAAAATCTAATACTTAAAATCTAATGCTTAAAATCTAATACTTAAAATCAAATAAGCTGAATAAATACTAAATTGTTGTTTTTGAATGAATATACTAAAGTTTATTGAGCTATAAGATTAAATGATGCCGTTTATTAATTACGATAAAGCATATTATCTCTGGAATAACCTCAGTCTCAAATGGAAGTAACCTGATTCCTTATTAAACCCAGTTCATTATATAAATCCCTGTTGTAAATTAATATTTAATACAATTCCCGGAGGTTGTGTTTTAAAGAAGCAGTTTCGGAGCAAGTATTTTATTAAAAAACACTCGTTTATTTTTTACCCTGCTGTTTTTCATCCATCCATTTTTGTTGGCAAAATGTTTAGCGTATCAGAAGAAAGTTGTGTCACTTTTCTTCAAAAAACAAGAAGGAAAAAAAGACGCTACCTAGTCCAGTATAATTTGGAAAAAAAGTAGAATTTGGAACTTTTTTTAGCGAGTTGAAAATTATTTTGGAACGATTTTATTCAGTTGTAAAATAGCAGAATACTGTACCTTAAAAATTGTTTTCTTATTCTAGCGATATCACAAAATTTATCTATGATAAATCTCAATTTCGCAGACACATAGAATAAATGTTTTGTTCCACGCCACTTTATAGCAGTGAAGAATTTGCTAAAAATATATTCATATTCGAATCCTTCAAAAAAATGTTAATTCCTACTTTGAAATGGACAAATGTTTGAATGTTCTATACCTTAAGCATTTCATGATAGCGTTAGAGACCAAAAGAAGAGATGATGTGCCTAAAATTTCATTGTTTTAATTAATAAAATGTTACTAAAATTTAATTTGATAATTTTGTCAAATAGTACAACAAAAATGTTAATTCAATTTTTAAATATTTCTTAGAACTTTATCATTTCTTTAAGTTATTCACTCTTAGTAAATGTGATCAAATATGCCTGGATTGTGAAAGACAGTAGTGCATTGACAGAAATCTCTGCGAGATGTCAGCAGCGTTCATTAATCCCGAAGGACATCTCGAGGCAATCGTCATCCCATATGTATTAATAATTATTAAACGAAATTATAATTTATTTACGTGCATTATTTTATAAAACGTTGTAATAGGGAACCAATCTTTAAAACACAAATTGAATATAAACTATATGAATAAAATGAAATAAAAGCTGCTTTTTGTCAGCATTTTATTATACATAAAAAGCTTTGTTTTATAAATCTCCAGTAATGCTGAGAAATTCATACAAAATAAAGATATTATTAAAAGTTATTGTGATGCTTCAAATAAAATGATTTTTATTAAAAATATACTTTAGCCGTGCTTTTCTCTGCTAAATAACAAGACAAAAAGCTTCTTTTCAGTATTTATCCTGCTTACTGTTATTCAACAATGTTTGCTCTCTAAACTTTGCAACTCGATTTCGAAAGTTACAGTTTTGAATGCTTGAATTACCCGATTGAAATTTTATTCGCTTAGTAGGATTCTGAAAGCCAGTTAAATAGCTTCTTCAGATAAAAGTATTTGTTACACCTAGATAGACTACACTTACACCTTATATGGTCGAACCTCATGTCTAAATTCTACTAGTAGATACACTCCTAATTCTTAATTTTAATGGAGATTGCAGAAAAGATTTCGAAAGTTGTCGCTAGATAGCAGCAGTAGACGCCTGATTAATTATCAGCCACACTTAATATTGTAGAAGGACTATCAATAGTGGCTAATTTTCACTTCAGAGGGATACATTGCCAATTTTAGATTATAAAGCATATTAATCTTAGAAGAAAAGAGACAAGAAGTTCTGTTAATTGATTTAAATAATTCACCAATACCATAAAACAAGGTTTTCTATGAGGATACTTTTAAAAGTTATTTTAGGGAAGAATTACATAAAATTTCAGTGATGAGCTCTGAGGTTACTGAAAGCCTAGAGCCAGCGTTAAAGTCAACGATATGCACGTGATTAGTAAAGTCTGAATATAACATACAGTGTTAATGTTAAAGATAATTAAATTAAGATGAATGCAAGTTGGATGTAGCTATTTTTCCTCTTTTAACAATGGTCCTCAGAGCTGCTGCCAAAATAAATAAAATCTTGGACACTTCCATTATTTGATAATACTTATTTTTGGAGGACTTACAGTAGAATGTTCTGTTCACTTAGTGGCAAGTGTAAGCTTTCATGGGTAAAGAGTTGGAAGAAAGAAATGGGAAAATGGAATAGAAAAAAAAGAAAGAAAACAAACAGCATTCCGTGTACACCGGTGTCCTTAATCATACCCACGTCCTTTTTCACAGACGTACGCACGCACAGAGATTCACCACTTTCAAATCAATAATACGGTTTATCTTATGTCCCGGACAAGGCATACAGTCAGTGAGCCAACTAAATTTGCCTTCTTATTCTTATTCGTATTCTCTTAAAAGTCTCGGATCTAGAGCAGTGGCCATTTGCAATTTGAAATTAAATTTGAAAGTGTGATTAGTTTATAAGATTCACCTAAATATAGATTGAAGTTATAGAATAGAATAAATTCCAACAAATTGTTAAGTACACATTCCAAGCTTATATTTTCCTTCCAGAATTTTAAATTTTCATCAAAGTAGAGATATTTGATAACATTTTTACATAAATATGATTTAGAAGATTTAAAATGTACATTGTACTCGAGAGCAAAGTAAAAATATACAACAATCTAACAAAAGAAAGAATGAATGTAACTACAAGATGGTAACAAATTTCAAAGGGACTTTTTACAGAAGAGATGTCCTCTGGGAGTTAGGAATACTTTATGTTCGGATTAACCATCGTAAACCAAAGATATGAGTGTAATTGAATAATTAAACAATAGTTTATATAACCTATATAGCAAGCATGATTTTGTTAAATAAATAAAAGTTTTATTCAAATTGGACGGAATACAAAAATGTTTAATGAATAATAATAATAAAAACAGGCGTTTAAAATTGTTTTTTGAAATTAAAAATAAAAACTCATTAGGCACAATTAAAAATAGTCCAGAACAACAATTAATCTTAATTTCTTACAATAAAATAGACGTAGATGTATTGAGGAGCGACTACACAGTCAAAAACAGTGCAATCTAAAATACATATCTATTGAAGCCCTCTAAGCAGATAGTGTTCTGTATGGTGTCAGTAGCCACATAGATAATTATCTAAATCCACGTTCGTTCATAGATCTGCAGACCTAACTGAATTTGATTGAAAGAGGCCAGGATAAGATTCATTCGTTTATTAGGCAACAACTTTCACAACGATGCCAAAATCTCTGAACAATTATGCATCCTTTACATTGTTTTTTTTTTAATTAGCTAGTTTCTAGCTTGTCACTTGTTTTATGGGCAACTTTAGGCCGCGATTTCAGCAATAAAGGTGTCTACAATTCACTTCGCATTTTCTATTTAAATATCCTTTATAGGGTTATCTTCATTTAGCTTCCCTATTATTTTGGTGTTTTCTAAAAACTATCATGTAAAAAAATCTAGTAATATTGATTTAATAATTGAAAATAATAACTGTAGTTATTTCACTGGATTCCAATGCGGAAATTACGGGTTCGAATCCAGCTGCACCTCATTTTACTTTGCTCTATCTTGGAGCTTTTTAATAATAACGTTGTTTGTAATGAATGAACACTGTCCGGAGACCGGCGGTGTACTAGAAAGGCTTCGATCTTCAATGAGCACAGATTTTGACAGGCCTCAAATAATAATTTAAAAAAAAAAATACTGATGCTTGTCAAGATTTTTAACATTGTGTTAAAATTAATTGTTAGCATTAACATGTCTTGATGAATTTGACGCGATAAAACCATTTTGTAAAAGTAATAAAATATATCCAACTTATTTACAGTTATCTTGTTGAGTTAATGAAATGCTATATTGCAGTCCGCATCAAATGTAAAGGAGTCTAGCAGATCAATAGGTTGCAGATATGTTTTATTCACTGCAGAATAAATAACTTTTCTATTCTTCATTTGTACAGATTGTTGCTTTTTCTTTGCTTTGAGCATTTTACTATTTTCTTTCATAATTTACTTTCTCTTTTTGCTGTAATAGTGGATTTAGATCATAATTTTACTCTTCAACTTTTTTTAATGAAATCAGCTTTCTTGAAATATGTGTTTGGAGGTTTCTATATTGTTGAATAAGAAAAATAAAAATGATTTGCATTTTCAGATCCCTTAAATACCTTTCAATTCCCTTCTCATTTCCTTGCTGGCTCCTGGACTAAACGTCTCTCGTTTCCTTAGTGGACAGTTTACTGAACAGAAATACAGGAAACGTAAATCTAAATCCAGGATTTGGAAAACTGAAC